>NW_020624820.1:3438796-3755519 GCF_003573695.1 Papaver somniferum | reverse complement strand
AGGCTACCAGCGCCACTTTTGGCATGTGCCAATGGCATGTGGCGGTATTGGCCCTAGGTTGCACGGTTTGTCAAGCTAGGCTACAAGCGCCACTTTTGGCATGTGCCAATGGCATGTGGCAGCATTGGCCCTAGGTTGCACGGTTTGTCAAGCTAGGATACCAGCGCCACTTTTGGCATGTGCCAATGGCATGTGGCGGCATTGGCCCTAGGATGCACGGTTTGGCAAGCTAAGCTGCCAGCGCCACTTTTGGCATGTGCCAATGGCATGTGGCGGCATTGGCCCTAGGTTGCAGGGTTTGGCAAGCTAGGCTACCAGCGCCACTTTTGGCATGTGCCAATGGCATGTGGAGGCATTGGTCCTAGGTTGCACGGTTTGGCAAGCTAGGCTGCAAGCGCCACTTTTGGCATGTGCCAATGGCATGTGGCGGTATTGTCCCTAGGTTGCACGGTTTGGCAAGCTAGGCTACCAGCGCCACTTATGGTTGTGTAGAATTCCCTTGCATCTAAGAATGTCGAACTGGTATGATAGAAGCCAATACAATGAGTATCGACCTGAATTTGAATATGGACATCATCAGTTTTATGACCATGGTGGGAATAGTAGTTGGGAACGCCAACCTTTTCAAGGTTATGGTTCATACCATAGTGAGCCCAATTACTATCCACACACGAATTGATCTTACGAGCAAGAAAATCAGGAATATTATAGTACTAGTCATGCGTTTTTGGAAAATTACTTAAAAACTAGTCCTGATTATGACATTTCTAAACCTGTTCAATCTCTAGAAGAAACCTACCAACAAATTCGAAGGGAGTATGAACGTTCAGTTAGTTCAAGAGAAGAAAGTACCCAACGGTCTAAGATATTCAATGAGACTTGTGAACGTATAAGTGTTACGCTCAGTGAAATTCAAGCACGTTTAGAGGCAGAAAATGAACAGTTAGCTAATGCTACTCGAAATAATCTAAATTTCTAAAATAGTGTTTCCAGTTCCACCCTTGATATCAATAGTGAATATTGGCCCAATCTAGAGAACGGGGTTAGAATAAAAGACACTACTTATTTAGATAAGGTTCAATCATCTTTGTACTATTATGATGATGAGGATAGTAGTAATGAAGAATCTGAAATATGTAGGCATAGTGATCAGGAATCTATTAATCCAATTGAGCTTTATAATGATTATATTATTTCTAGTTCAAATCCAAATAATTTTTATGATTATTCACCTATTCAAAAGGACGAGGATTTGATTAGGGATACCACCGTTTTAGACGATGTAGTTTTTCCTTTTGATTACGAAGCCGATAGTGGTTTAGAGGAACGGGTTTATTCCGAAAATGCTGTTTTAGAGTCTAGCGACTTAGAAACAATAGTATTAGATGAAGAAGATATACCTGTAGAGATGAGTAAAGATGCACTACCTGATAATAAATTAGAAGAATCAATTGACCATTTTCAAGAATCTAATGATCCAGAAATTAGGGAGATTGTAACTAGTCTATCTAGAGACACTAAAAACTCTAAGTTTGGGGGTGATTATCACCTTCATAGTGCCTTACCTTTAACTCTCAGAAAGTCCCTTCACTTAGGACTTGATATCTCTGCCTCGACAATTTTACAAGATTACCTTCATACTCGTTTTCCCGAACCTAATGATGTCCAGGAAGAAGTTCAGTCGTTAGAAACCCATCCTCTGGTTGATGTGGTTTGCCCAGGCTATGATCCCCAGATTGACTTTGTTTTCTCACCAAATAGTTTTCTTCCAACCGTGGGAACGTTTATATTCCAAATGTGTCGAATATTAAGTTGTGAGACTAAACCTAAATGCCTTAGGAAATTAGAATCGACACATTTGCTTAAGAATGACCACTATTCTCACTGTGGTCAATTATGTAAGTCATATCTGATTGACTTAGAGGATCCGCAATTATTTAGGTTATTACTTTGTGATTCCAAGTTCTTATTTGAGTTTTTCCAGACTCTAGGACCTAATAAGTTGGATCCAACCTATGAAGAAACGCAACCAATGAAAATATTCTATTTAGACCCTTTCATAGAACCTGAACCTGAACCGCAATTAGCGATAGTTTTCAGGAAACTAGGTAAGGGCATGCTTTTCTTGTCCATTTTCTTGGTTCACTGCAGTTTCCTATGGTCAGCTCTTTTCGGTTTTGAAGACCCACAATTATTTCGACTGTTACTTTATGGTTCGAGCTGACCAATCCTTTTCTAAGTCTGGCTGAAGACTTTAAACTTAGCACTTCTTGGGAGGTATCCCATGCTCATGCAACACGGTAATATCTTTCCTTAACTCTTTCGCTTCAAATGGTAACAGTTTCTCCTTGTTCATGCTTTTAGTTTCATCTTTAGAACATTGAGGACAATGTTAGATTTAAGTTTGGGGGTATGGGAGAAACTTTTTAGTTGCAACAAATAAACTCCAGATCCTAGAAATTTACGCGTATTGAGGTAGGCACTAACTAATCTAAGTGGATGGAAGCATGTTGGTTGTAGGAGTTGAGGAACCAATCTGATTAGATGGAAACATCTAGAAGAGTTTATTCATAAAAGCACAGAGCTCAGGTGTTATACATAACATGATAGTTTCACCATATTTCGTTGAGTCCTTTTCACTTCTATTTTTATTTTTTTCATTTTAAACTATGTTTCCTTAAGTGATTAGGTGGGGCACACGATTCAAGTTGTTACCACTGCTAGGGTGAATTAGAGTGATTGAGTTACTATATATAAAAAAAAAAGAAGTTAAGACCGGACCAGTTAGACCAATCGGAATAAGTATTAACACTTGGATAGAAATATGCGTGTGTTCTCCCTGTTTCCTTCGCCTAAGCAAGCGTGGAATGCAGGACCCGTGGGAACTATCGTGTAATCTGCTGACAAGAAGCATGCGCTTGGATCAAAAATATCTATTCATGTCGTTAAGTTAAAAAAAAAATGGTTATTGTTTTGTGTAGTCAACTGCTGGTTCCCTTGTATTTGCCAGTTTGTTGATCTAGATTTTAAGTTATTGACCGCTGGTTCCCTTGTATATGCCAGTAGTGTTGATATTAGTCAGACCGGTATCTCAGTCCATTAGGATAGGTTCATTTTAGCAGTGGCCTTCAGACAGATATGTGAAACATTGATCATTTGGTCAACATCAACACCATCTATGTTTTTCTATTTCCATATCTTAATCTTTCCATGTGATTAGTTTGACTCCGAATATGATGTCCGTAATGCAACTATCTGAGTAGAGCTCTGTCACTCATATGAATTTTAGTATGCTTGAGTGCAAACTCGTGTACAACAATTGGAATTTCGCATCAGGGTTCTTCCTCTTAGAGTCAATAATTGTATGCCAACCAAGGAGATTCTTTAGTGCTTTCCAAGGTTTTGCGTAGATAACTAGGGTATGGAGTAAAGGTTTTGTGGGTACACCTCTGGTAAACCCTCCGGAGACAACACTCCGCCACTAGGGCCACCTAGGGGTTCAAATGATTTTCCTTTCTATAATAAATTTGCTCGAGGACTAGCAAATAATAAGTTTGGGGGTATTTGATAGACGCATTTATGTGTCTATTTTGTTCTCAATTTTCAGTATTGTTAGACTCGATTAAGTACTTATTGTGTTATTTTGTGTTCTTGTAGGAAATTTTAGAGAAATAAGCCCTTGCGGCGAAATGGGCTCAAAAAGCAGTGTTTTACACCCCGAAGAAATGTACCGTAGGCACCCCAGAAATGCACCGGAAGTGTCCCAGAAATGTCCCCGAGGAACCCAGAAAAATTACTATTTCCACCCCAATTACTATTCGCACCCCAGCACTCTGGATAAGGGGCACCTTCTTCAACAATTTGAATTTGTGTTTTGGCGGGAAATGAAGTTTTCAACTGGCAGAATTGTGATCGTCAAAATGAATGGGTTAGAGTGCGATTCAATCGCTCAAACTTGGTAGGAAGTTATGATTTAGCCTAAGGAAGATAGTTTGGGTGTCGAATTTGATCGGAATTTGCTGGAAATATCGATTTGATTCTCGATCTCAAAACAGAGCTACACGGACTGAACACACCCTGTACACGCTGTTGTGTGTGTTTTGGCTATGCATGGAAGTGATTAAGGGACGTTCGACGACTTACTAGGCGTGGGAGAGCTGAATTGGAGTGTGCAGAACCAATTCTAACGTGTGACAAAGTTAATTTTGGAAATTTTCGTTATTATTGGCAGCCGAGAATATTTGGATTAAATGGAGAATATATGCAATCAATGGTCGGATTTTTGGCTCCAATTCACTATAAATACAAGGCAAAACAGTTTGGGAAGGGCTGTCGAGAGTTTTGGGAGCTAGGGAGAGCTAGAGAAGACGAAATCACAGTTTAACAAAACTCTGCTACTGCTGATGATGAACACCAAGAACACGAAGAACGGACTCGCGGGGGAAGTCGTTTATGAACAGTGTCTAAGACGCGCATCCGTGGGTCGCAGCGCAGTCTAAATATCAGCAGCACCTGTCTCTTATCGTTCTTTTTGTGACGCCTTCTGTTTGTCGTACATTCACTGTTTTACTCATTTTTTATCATTTTAATCAACTTTTGAGCAACATACATGTATTTTGAGATTATGATTAATATGAGAAGCTAAATCCCAACACTGGGGCGATGGAGGAAGCCTTATTTCACACTTGGGTAATTATATTTAATTCTTTTCATGACTTTTGCATTAATTTTAATTGAAATTATGATTTAAATTAATTAGTTGTGATTTGATTTGATGGGTCATGCTTAGCTTAGATGATTTGATGTCCCATGCTTAACATTTACACCTAATATTTTGAGAATCTATCTTGGCAATAAATTAGAGTCGATATATTTAATATATTTTTCGAGCTATTATTGATAAAAGAATTATTATTTGAACCTTAAGAAATGAATTTGGCGGAATCCTAGTCCCAGTACCTCTCGCCCATTGTTAATATTTTTGTATATATTTTTGTTTTAAAAATCTATTCAAGTCCGAGCAACGAACTTTTACTACCACTTTCAAAATTATAATAATTGTCCCTAGGTTGCACGGTTTGGCAAGCTAGGCTACAAGCGCACTTTTGGCATGTGGTGGCATTGCCCCTAGGTTCCACAGTTTGGAAAGCTAGACTGCAAGCGCCACTTTTGGCATGTGGCGACATTGGCCCTAGGTTGCACGGTTCGGAAAGCTAGGTTACCAGCGCCACTTTTGGCATGTGCCAATGGCATTGGACCTAGGTTGCACGGTATGGAAAGCTAGGTTGCAAGCGCCACTTTTAGCATGTGGCGGCATTGGCCCTAGGTTGCACGGTTTGGCAAGCTAGGCTACCAGCGCCATTTTTGGCATGTGCCAGGCATTGGCCCTAGGTTGCACGGTTTGGAAAGCTAGGATACCAGCGCCACTTTTGGAATGTGGCGGCATTGACCCTAGGTTGCACGGTTAGGCAAGCTAGGCTGCAGGCGCCACTTTTGGCATGTTTGCCATGGTGCGCAGTGTGCGGCTTGGTTTTGGCATGGTTGCCATGGTGTGCAGTGTGCGGCTTAGTTTTGGCATGGTTGCCATGGTGCGTAGTGTGCGGCTTGGTTTTGGCATGGTTGCCATGATGCGCAGTGTGCGGCTTGGTTTTGGAATAGTTCTCATGGTGCGCAGTGTGCGGCTTGGTTTTGGCATTGTTGCCTTGGTGCGCAGTGTGCGGCTTGGTTTTGGCATGGTTGCCATGGTGCGCAGTGTGCGGCTTGGTTTTGGCATGGTTTCCATGGTGCGTAGTGTGCGGCTTGGTTTTGGCATGGTTGCCATGGTGCGCAGTGTGCGGCTTAGTTGGACTTAGGGCTTTGCGCGTCGATACCCTAATTTAGCATTTTTAAAAAAGATACCCTGGTAATTTTTACATAAGTGTGTGTTAAATGCTATAATAAATGTGTTAGTGTCACCGGTGACGTCATGCTATATGTGAGGTTTTACGGTTTTACCCCTTGTCTAAAAACCACCATCAACAGTTGTATAAACAGATTTCCTACCTCTTCTGACTCTGGAAGCATTGGTTTTATGAGACCCATGTTGATTTTCCAGATTCATCTTTTGCATGTTCTTTTGCAGTCTGGAAATTCTTTTGTTGTTCCTTTTGAGTCTCCAACACGTGGTTTGAACATGATTTGCATTTCCACAAAACGAACAAATCAAGGATCCTTTGTCTTGTTGAAGTGCCTTATGTTTATCATAACTTTCAAACTTTACTTTTCCATGATCAATAGAAACAATGTGATTGAAAATGCCTGCAGTTGCTTTTAAATCCTAAACCATTAGTGATTCCAAAAGATTTATGACCAAATAACATTGCTGAGATTTTGTCAGAACTTCCAGATAATGTTTGTAGATCATCCTTGAGAGTATTAGTCTCTTTTTCCTTTAGAGCAATGGTCCTAGTGAGTTTATCGTTAATGTTAGATCCTAGATTGGTCAACCTCGCATGCGTTGCTATATCAAGCATGTTTGTCAATGTTAGTGATCAAAACTATAAGTCTTGATTTTTAGCCTATTAGCTAAGTCTCGTACTAGGATAGGGAAATATAGTTGAGCTCAAGGACTTCATGGCGATTCAACGACAACGACGAAGATCCGCACAAGGAACCGTGGAACTTCATCAACAAAAAGGTATGTGAAGACTTGGAGTTATCTATAACTCAAAAGTCTATCTATTCTATCTCATACTTCTTATGGGACAAAAGTCGTATGCTATATAGACTAGATCAAACAAATTTGATATTTCGAGCTGAAAACTTCCGACAGTTTGCGGACTGGGTTCACGGCCTTAGAAAGCCAATTCCACAATCATACCGATTTCTCTTGCCCAACAAAGTTCAAAGAACTTTGGATCAAGGAACACATGGTTATGTAATCTAAACTCTCATTTCAATCATTGATACTTTCTCAGAGGATGCTATCCCAACCCTTATTCACAGATCGTCTTCACGTCAGAGCAATTCTCAACTAAGTGATTGAAAGATGAAGATAAACCTGATCAAAGCGAGATGCTTTACCAAAACATGAATTTCAAATAAGCATTAAATACTCAGCTCGAAATATCAAATGTGTTTGATATAGTCTACATAGCATACGACTTTTGTCTCATAATAAGTAGGAGATAGAATAGATAGACTTTTTAGTGATAGATAAGTTCAAGTATTCAATACCTTTTTGTTGATGAAGTTCCACGGTTCTTTGTGCAGATCCTCGTCGTTGTCGTTGAATCTCCATGAAGTCCTTGAGCTCAACTACAATTTTCCTATCCTAGTCCGAGACTTAGCTAATAGTCTAGAAATCAAGACTTATATTTTTGATCACTAACATTGAAAAACATGCTTGATATATCAACGCATGCGAGGTTGACCGATCTATGCTCTAATAATCTCCCCCTTTATCAATTTTAGTGACAAAACTATTAATACATATGGAATACAAAAAATATAAACTTTAGTGGCTCCTATTCCATAGTCTAATCTTCAATGTTCCTTGAAATCACCGTCGTTGAAGATCCATAGCATAAATAATGAGAGAAATCGAGATTCTCGATCATTATTAAACAATGTCATTGTAATATTATGAAACATCAAAGTCTAACTGCATCACGACTTTAACAATAATACTATGGTGATATGTATCACTCCCCCTTAGTCGATACTCTATATCGACCATGGAAACCACTCCCCCTTACACAATGATCCGAAAACCATATCAATTATGTAGTGTGAACTACAATATTTTTTCCCCTTTTTTTCAATAAAATTGGCAAAGGTAAAGATCGGGTTCATAATGAAATTTTCACGAGAGACCTTTCAAGATCAAAAGAAAAGACACATATCATCTTAAAATTTAGATGCAATCTTATAGCCAAAGCTATCATCATTCATCAAGGAGTTTTAAGATACAAGATTGTTAGAGCATTGCTCGGTTGAACCCGCCAAGCGTTGGTATGTCAAGTTTGGTTGTCATATTTTAGTGAATCAAAACCCATGTTAAAAGTCGCTTAATTATGTACTAGAGTTAAACTTCGTATAGGTTAGCTTGAAAGCATTAGGATATGAGACATTACAAGTATTGTGAAGTCTTGAAGATGTGAAGATGCAAGGAGCTACAACGACAACAATCATCCTTCCACTTGAGGTTAGTGATATTTGAATTGAACTGTTTCATTCCCTAACATATCTTTCAAGTCGTGCATACTGAAAACATAATTGCGAAGCATGTTTGAACTCTAGATAGACATAGTATTAAGGAATACAATACGAGGTTTATTTCTCAACCATTAAACTTTGTAGATAAGACATCTCCATAATCATTTGAATGCTATTGTGATTATGTATGGATATAAGTGAGGATTTCATCCTAGGGAACAATGTTTATATGTGTTCTAAGGAAGTAAATTCATACACTTGTTATGTGAACCGAAAAGGAAATTGCCAGGAGTTATTGGTTTTGTTATTCATTGCATATCTTATGAACAACCAATATGTGTGATAGAGTAGAACCGCTCACAACTTGTTGTGTTCTTGGTAGAACTAATTCACAAAGGCGTGAATTTTGTATTGGTAGAACTTTTATTAGTAAAACCAATCTTAAGTAATCACCTTGGTATGATCGGATATTGACTGCCATGGGAAAGGGAACCGATCCTTGTAAGGGGTGAAGGGAACTGATCCTAGTAAGAGGTGAAAGGGAACCGATCCATGTAAGGGGTTAAGGGGCACCGATCCTTTTATGGGGTGCAACACGTTTACAGAAGAAAGGAGAAGCGATCCTGTGAAAAGGTGCGACACATATAAGTTAGATACCATTCATATGTGGGGAACCGATCCTAGTACCTAGTCAACCACATCTTTGGTAAGCTAGTGTGACTATGCTTAGTACTCACATGGAGGTAGAACCGAAACTTGTTTTAGTAGAACCGCAAACCCATGATTGTGATTAAATGTTGGTTTGATCAATCACATAGTTCTAAAAGTCACATGAACCAATTCTAAACTTGTTTGGAAGTGTGGCAAATCGGTTTCAAGATTGTAAGTGTGAAAGAGAACTTACAAAGTAAAGATGTCGACAAAGTTTGAACATGTGCTGAATGCGTATTTCTATATTTGTTCAAAGATATTCCTTAAAGGCTAAATGGAAGAGAATCTCAGAATCGAAACATAAGTAAGTTAAGAATCTTTTAATAAAGGTTATTTATTTATCTTGGTAGGAAATTATTGGAATTAGTAATGTGCATTCACTAATTATATTTTCCGAGAGATTTCGATTATTATTTTTGGACCGAGCATTTCCAGGAATTATGAAAACCGAATCTGTGCATTTATGATTACCTTTGGGTAATTGAACATAAGATAGATCTAAACCTGACGAAGGAGTTTATGTTAAGATAAACAGAAGAGGCTTTGTCCGACTCATATCACTTGGTTGAATAGAGTTGTTACCAAACATATTTCTTGTTCCTTTATTGTTTGGAATACGAACCAAAGGGATTGTTCCAAGTACGTGACTTATTCAAAGATCGGAGGCTTGGGAAGACAGACAGAACTAGGTATACTATAGAGTTAGGTACTTGGTCTCAACTATACGAAGTTATGTGTAATTTTGTGTAGCGGCCTAATCCTGAGAGTATTCAATTATGGACTAGGTCCCGGGTTTTTCTGCATTTTCGGTTTTCTCATTAACAAAATCTTGCTGTGTCATTTACTTTATATTTCTTCATTATAAATATTTTATTATAATTAAAGTAAATCGCAAAAACGTTAATATCATATTTACTTGATAAGCAATCCTATCGTGTTTAGTTAAGTCCGAACCTCTATATCAAGTAAGTACACTTTGTCGTTGTATTGTCTCGATCTCGTATCCATAGACGATCACACAAAGTATGAACCGATTAGTTGTATTGTATCGATCTCGTATCCATACACAATCACTTTCGGAGAAAGGACTTATAGGTAGGAAAAGTTTTGGTTTGAGGTATATTTGGGTAACCTCGCCTTTTTAATTGGTATCAGAGCAGGTAAACACAAAAAGATCTAACAATCTGTGTTTGGTGCGATCCAACCTATAAGAATTGAATCCATGTATGATTCAGTTAACGTTCTGCCAAGATTTAATGCATCTAATTATCCATTTTGGAAATCGTATATGAAGGACTTTCTCTAATCACGAGATTTTAATACATGGCTATTAATCGAAGACGGATATCAACGTCCGATAGACTATTCAGAATCAGAGTTTAAACGACTAGCGTCTTATACTCTTGAAGAAAGTATTCTTGCAAAACAGAATTCTGATGGTTTAAACGCCATTATACATGCGGTTAATGATGATCTTCTTCATCATGTTCTATCGTGTAGAACTTTTAAAGAAGCATGGGATACTCTTGAGACTGTATTCGGAGGATATGAATATGAGAAAGAAGATAGAATTCTCATCCTTTATTTTGAATGGGAACATCTCCATATGGATGATAACGACACCTTTGAGGATTTTAATTCAAAATTTTATGAGATTGTTAACACATCTTTTCTCCTTGGAAAGGCTATACCTGAAAAGGAAATAATATGCAAAATTCTCAGATCGTTACCATCCAAATATGAGTCTAAGAAACATGCCATAATAGAAGGGAATGATCTCTCTACACTTTCTCGAAGCTCTCTTGTGGGAAAGTTAAAGATTTTTGATAAAAAAATTATGCTGAAGAATCAAACTGAGAATCGTTGCCAAAAGGTTATGGCACCTGTTGAAAAAGAGCTTGACTCAACTATTGTGCTTCTTGCGCAACGAATTAAGAAAATTTTATCCCATGATGAACATGTTCCCGACATATTATCAGTTTGCCGTAAAAGGGGTAGTAATGAAGTTCAATGCTTCAAGTGTCGTAAATTCAGACATATGGCAAACCATTGTCTCAGCAGAAAGACCAGAAAGTGCAATAGAGCGTTTTTCTCCATTCTTGATGACATTCCGGAGGAAGAATTCAATGAAGAAATATCTAATTGCAATGCACTTATTGCCAACTCTAGTGATGACTCCTTCTGTAATTCTAATCTACATCTAGAAAGACTACAGTTGAAAATTATGAAAAATGAAGGGTTAATCTTTGATCTATCTGGATCAGAAAATTTGGTTAAGGTTTCATGCAAATCAGGAACAAGTTTTTCTGATGATTCAAGAAATTCTTCAATTGAAGATGATCTCACTACCTGTTACGAAATCAAACTCTTCCGAAATCTTCGTAAAGGATTAAGGAAGGCATATAAATTTTGGGGATTTCAAAAACTTTGTGCTGACTCTGGGCATAACAAGAGAGAAGAAGAATAGCAGGTAACACAATATACTGTGTTGATAAATCATCCTAAGGATGTTGTCACTAGAAGTGGTGAGAATACCTCTCAACCCAACACTCACTAATGGTGTTGAGTTTTGCATCCTCACTTGTTGCCCAAAAAAATTTGTTGGTGAGGAAGCATACATCTGGACAAGATATTCATGTTTGTTTCTTTAATAAAAATATTGAGTATTTCTTATTTTAGGGAAAGAGTAATTTCGGTTTCCATAAACCAAAATTTTTATGTTGTCTGTGTCTCTCCAGTCTCATAACTGTGCCTGTTGGAAAGGAGATTATCATATTTCAATGGAGAAATTTGTAAAAGAAAATTCATCTCTTGGTGATCTAGAACTCTGTGCATCAGTAATGACTGAAACTCATGATGCTCCTCTTCATGATGTCTCTCGAGACTCTCTAAGGAAACAGACTAACTCTGTTAAAGGTTGCATTAAGTACCATGAACTGAGATTAAAGGATTCAAAAGAAGCACTAGCAAATCTTCATTCTCAACTGCTGGAGATGAACATATCTACTGAAAAAGGAAGTGCTCAGAGGAATTTGAATCTAGAGTTTGAAAGCTATCTTCGAAAAAGAGAGTAGTTTAATAGACATCAATTTGCGATTTATTTCATTGATTGTATTGGTCTATCTTGAATAAAACTATCTTTTGTATATGAATAAAATTATTATTTTTGGGTAATTTTCTTGTGATAGTTTTCGGATTACATAGCCTGTGCTTAATTGCTTTTACCTTATTGTTATGTATGATTATGAGATGTATGTTTTCGGTTTTACTACCTTAATGTTCGATCTCATATTGGTACCCTCATGGTTAGGTTTAATTTTTGATTTAGCAGGATTAAGTTCCAACCCAAGTAGGTAGGCTTTATCAAAGGATTATGAGGGGTTCTCATAGAAACATTATGTGAAAAAGTCACAGTATGTTGAATCGGTTTTGGTTTAACATAAAAGCATATGTGTTTCGACGGTTTTCGACTTTTGCTTGCAATAGTTAAAACTGGCTTTCAACCTTTCTCTGGTAAAGGTTGAGGTGTGTTGTTATTCTTTTTGTTTACGCATAAGGATGACAACGAGGAGATATTTCGTTATAAATTCTCCCTGGACGAAGATGCCATCATATTAGAGGAGTGGATGCGAAATTGAGGTAACAATGTTTTTAGTTAATTGTTTTCCTGTTTAAAAAAAGCCTGATTTTATATTATATATATGTATTGCTTTTGCTTAGCGAAATTTAGGTGCAGTTGATTTTTATTCCATGATGTTTGTGTGGATGTGTGTTTCAATTGATTCATGTTAAGAAAAACTATTGTTATCTTGCTTTATTGTGTGGTATCAATCGTTTAGGCTTACAAAAGTTCGGTACAATTAATATGTTGGTGATTCAATTGGTTCCGGTTAAGAAAAACCTTTGGTATTTTGCATTGGTAGTGTATCACTGGTTTATGCTTACAAAACTACGGTGCAATTACGGTGCTTATAATGTCTTATGTTGATTCAATTGCTTCCGGTTGAGGTGAATAATTTTGCAAGTTTATTTATATTGGTTTGTATGAATTATCTATGTCTTCACAAAATAATATGTGTACAATGAGTTGTCTAGTCCAATTCGATTCCGGATAAGAAATTAAGTTAAATATGATCTTAGTTTGTCTTATCGAAGTGAGGTTTCAGTTATTCAAGTCTAATCGAATGCCTAAACAAAGAAATGCTAGTTAACTAACCTAGTATTTGGTTTGTTTGAAATTGAAAGGTCTAAGTTGTGGATACTTAGAACCTGATGAGAAAGATGGAGTTTATACTTTATTTTGGTCTTATCGAATTAAGCGGTTGTTCTTGAACTATCGGTTTAGCAAAGGAGCTAATTTGACTAGTAGTTTTTGGTTTGTTAAACTAAATGGGAAAAATTGTTTCGGGCAGTTGTTTCGTTGGTAACATATCAAAATAAAACTACTTGTAGTTTCGGTTTTGATAGTGGTTATTAGAACGTGATGTGTGGAACCCTCGTGCCTAACTCTACAGTTTTGCAAGTCTATTTCTGATATTTGTAAGATTCTTTTCGTGTTGTCCTTTATTTTTTCGTTTCTTTGTCATTTTTGTGACAAAAAGAGGGAGAAATATATGGAGTAAACATGTGATACTGATATTGATATTTATATTGATTGGTATCACTAAGGAAAAGAACACTGGTGCTTGAAAGTTATTATCTAACGAAAGAGTGAAAGCACATACTAAGGGGGAGTAACATGTCATATTGATTGGTATAACAAAGCCGTGCGGATTGAATATCCACATATCTTCCTTAGGAGGAGTATTTTCTTTGTTATTATAATGTCAACAGCGGCGTTTTCAAGGATTGAATGTAAGCAGGTTTTCTGTGCTGTTGAATAAGGAGTCAAGCGGATATGTAATTTGTTTATCCTTATGATGTAAGAGTTTTGTCACTAAAATTGATAAAGGGGGAGATTGTTAGAGTATTGCTCGGTTGAACCCACCAAGCGTTGGTATGTCAAGTTTGGTTGTCATATTTTAGTGAATCAAAACTCATGTTAAGAGTCGCTTGATTATGTACTAGAGTTAAACTTCGTATAGGTTATCTTGAAAGCATTAGGATATGAGACATTACAAGTATTGCGAAGTCTTGAAGATGTGAAGATGCAAGGAGCTACAACGACAACAATCATCCTTCCGCTTGAGGTTAGTGATATTTGACTTGAACTGTTTCATTCCCTAACGTATATTTCAAGTCGAGCATATTGAAAACATAACTGCGAAGCATGTTTAAACTCTAGATAGACATAGTATTAAGGAATACAATACGAGGTTTATTGCTTAACCATAAAACTTTGTAGATAAGACATCAACATAATCATTTGAATGCTATTGTGATTATGTATGGGTATAAGGTGAGGATTTCATCATAGAGAACAATGTTTACATGTGTTCTAAGGAAGTAAGTTCATAGACTTGTTTTTTGAACCGAAAAGGAAATTTCCAGGCGTTATTGGTTTTGTTATTCATTGCATATCTTATGAACAACCAATATGTGTGATAGAGTAGAACCGCTCACAACTTGTTGTGTCCTTGGTAGAACTAATTCAAAAAGACCTTACTTTTGTATTGGTAGAACTTTTATTAGTAAAAATAATCTTAAGTAATCACCTTGGTATGATCAGATATTGACTTCCATGGGAAAGGGAACCGATTCTTGTAAGGGGTGAAGGGAACCGATCCTAGTAAGGGGTGAAGGGGAACCGATCCTTGTAAGGGGTGCAGTACACAAAGGGGAACCGATCCTTGTAAGGCGTGCAGTACAAAAAGGGGAACCAATCCTTGTATGGGGTGCAAAACGTTTACAGAAGAAAGGGAAAACGATCCTGTGAAAAGGTGCAACACATATAAGTTAGATACCATATATATGTGGGGAACCGATCCTAGTACCTAGTCAGCCATATCTTTGGTAAGCTAGTGTGACTATGCTTAGTACTCACACGGAGGTAGAACCGAAACTTGTTTTGGTAGAACCGCAAACCCATGATTGTGATTGAATGTTGGCTTGATCAATCATATAGTTCTTGAAAGTCAGAAGAACCAATTCTAAACTTGTTTGGAAGTGTGGCAAATCGGTTTCAAGATTGTAAGTGTGAAAGAGAACTTACAAAGTAAAGATGTCGACAAACTTTGAATACGTGTTGAATGCATATTTCTATAATTGTTCAAAGATATTCCTTAAAAGGATAAATGGAAGAGAATCCCAGAATCAAAACATAAGTAAGTTAAGAATCTTTTAATTAAGGTTATTAATTTATCTTGATAGGAAATTATTGGAATTAGTAATGCGCATTTACTAATTAGATTTTCCGAAAGATTTCGATTTTTATTTTTGGACATAGCATTTCCGGGAATTATGAAAAAAGAATCTGTGTATTTATGAATATCTTGAGAATATTTTCGGTTTTGGAAATTCCTTGGTGTCCAAAATTCCTTGTCTATAAATACCGAAATTTTGTTTTACTAGCAAACTAATCCTTCGTAAGAATTTGACTTCCTATTTTGTCATTGTTCTTGGTGAAGCCGCCTATCGGAGAGGAGAGTAATATAATTAGGTGAAATATCTTACTGCCGCTCGTTTTAAAGTATTCTTTGGGATTGAGAAGCTTTAGCGCGACCTGTTGGTAGGAAACTAGATAATTGCGGTTTATCTTTGTTTTCGATTGATTTGATTGACTAACGGTGGTTGAAATCTGATTACACCTAGTTTGTTTATGCATAAGAATCTTCTCTTCTGATATAAGATTCACTCAAACTAGTTCAGAGTTTTGACATGGATCTTTAGACTGTTTGTAGTTCTAAAGACGATCTTGTGATAATCCGTTGTTAACAGACTTCGTTTTGTGCGTGATTGAACACAAGAGATTCAAGTGATTGTGTGCAGGTGTTTAAGACAAAGAAGATATTGCATATCTGACTTGGGTTTATAATCTTTTGTGTGCACAATATTTGTTTGGGAAAAGAGGATCCAATTAATAATAGGTTTATCCTTGTGGTAGATTGGATTGATTAATTAAAGTAGATCGACATCAACATGATTCCTTGTGATCAAAGGTGTTGTTGGCTTAATATTAACCGATTACCTTCGGGTAATTGAAAATAAAATAGATCTAGACCTGACGAAGGAGTTTATGTTAAGATAAACGGAAGAGCCTTTTCCGACTCATATCACTTGGTTGAATAGAGCTGTTACCAAACAGATTTCTTGTTCCTTTACTGTTTGGAATACGAACCAAAGGGATTGTTCTAAGTACCTGACTTAATCAAATGTCGGAGGCGTGGGAATACAGACGGAACTAGGTATACTATAGAGTTAGGTACTTGGTCTCAACTATACGAAGTTAGGTGTAATTTTATGTAGCGTCTTAATCCTGAGAGTACTCAATTCTGGACTAGGTCCTGGAGTTTTTCTGCATTTGCGGTTTCCTCGTTAACATAATCTTGCTGTGTCATTTACTTTATATTTCCGCATTATAATTGTTTTATTATAATTAAAGTAAATCGCACAAACGTTAATATCCTATTTACTTGATAAGCAATCCTATTGTGTTTGGTTAAGTCCGAACATCTATATCAAGTAAACACACTTTGTCGTTGTATTGTCTCGATCTCGTATCCATAGACGATCACACAAAGTGTGAACCGATTAGTTGTATTGTCTTTGACCTTTCAATTCCATATCCGCACTTCCCGCAAGATATTACCATTAAGCACAACTTCAAAAGAACTCTCCCCCATTTGATGTCATTCCCAAGAGAACAACATGAGCGACCTTAATTTCAAGAGAAAAGAAGGATTTAATTTGGACACCAAAAATCAAAAGAATGATCTTTTATATCCAAAACTCAACCAAGTTAATCACAAGTAAACCCGTGATTAACTCAATTGGAATACGCAATTAAATCAAAACCACAAAAGTGATCAATTTAATTGAAAATGCTCAACATAAGTAAACTCACGGAGCAACGAGCTACGACTAAGTTAATCATATGGATATAACCAACTCAACCGTTCATATACTCAACATAAGGAGAATCTTATGGAATATATGCTTGACTACTATAACCACAAGAGATCATGATTACAAATAGTCGATCAAATACTCAACACAAGAAGTTGTGGAATATTTGAAAACGCAACTAGATTAATTACAAGAGAACCTATAATAAATCTAATCGGAATACAAACAATCAAACTAATCACCGACGTAATCAATTTAATTATTTTGGGCTCAACACAAGAGAACTTAAGGAACCCCGATTAAGTTATCAAAGAAGATGACAAACTTAACCGTACATGTACTCAACATAAGTGAGAAGAAAAAAAAACTTATGGAGTAAAAAACTAAATAACCAAACAAGTCGATTAATTTAGTTTCATAGGGTCAACATGTAGCATCTTACGGAACAACCAACAAAGCCAAGATTAATCGACTAAGTAGTAAGGTGTTCGACATAAGACACACAATGTAGCCTTCACGGTTTTTCATAAGATAGATCAATGAAGACCAAAACCGTGGATAACATACAAGGATCAATTATATCTTTGCATCACAAAGTGTCATAATAGACTCTATCCTTGCAAAACAAATGATCACATCCTATTTTCCATCAAATACATGATTGCATAGGCTTAACGTTTGTAATTGTCAAAAGTCGATTCGTCCTTAAACCAATACGAATGCCGATCATAAACGACTTTACTTTTGACAACAATATGATATCTTCAAGTTCACGGACGCAAAAAATACATATCCCATAAAAAATATTGCAATATATGAAACCATTAAAATACTGCAATAATAATCATACTCAAAATATTTTTAGAATTTTAAACCAAAACCTAAAAAATAATAACAAGAAAATGAAACAAAAGATAACCATGTGTAGTCATACTCGTCGCTACCAAAGCACTAGTTATTCTTCCAACAAATTCAAAAGAAGACTTCCTAGGCTACAATCCCTTTGAGATATTCATCATCATTCCTGAACTCCTTGACATCAACAACCATTGGAACATATATAAGGTTCACGGAGGTAAGAGTTCATATCAACGAACTGTCTTGGATGATTATATCGAACCAGGGCTCTCTTAATTTCCAAATACCTTGAAACAAACACCTTTATTTCACGATATCCTTTCTTACTTCCTTCAACTCATCAAGAACATCAAAATACTTCTGAGAGTTAGAAGGTACAAACTTTGCCTTTCTTGTTCCTTTTCTTTTCAAAGGCCTAGAAACATGAGATTTTTCTTTTTCCTTGATTGAGGGTTTCACAATCATATTGACATCTTTTCTCTCCAAAGACACAATCTTAGAGAACAATTATAACCAACTAATTTTTGTGGATGGAATTCACAATCTCATAAAGCAGTCTTGAGATATAAAGAATGTCAAAGAGGAAAAATGAATATAGGGTTCGAAACCTATAAATAGGTTCGCGGTCGGTCAACTCTAAACCCTATAAAGAGTAGAATTGTCGATAATAACCCTTTCTTTTACTTGATAGACAGAAAAACAAAACCTAAGAAAACACCTTTTTATATAGCCTGTAGAACTTCAATATTGTCTTTTTTGATCAGGCACATGAGACAAGATATACCCATCAACACAATTAATTTGTGCCGTGGTGAAGAAAAATTTGTCCACCATTTTGGAGAGGAATCACAAGTTTATATCTATCAAAATGATTCGACCATACTTTTTTCTCAAATCTTACATACCTTAGCAGTCTTCTGAGCGAGTTTAAGTTTTCTTGCTAAATGATTAGCTCTTCGTTGAAGCTTGTTGGCGTGCCTCACTTGATGTTTATACTTGTAACATCTTGATAGTTCATCTCCCTTCATTGAACAAAACGAGCACGTCAAGCATGGATAGTATTCAGGCATCCGTGGTGCGATAGCAGCTAAGCACATGGTAGATCCCGAAACATCACGCATAGAGTTTCCAAACGAATCTTCCATCTTGATTGGAACTTCTTCTTTTCCGAACCCATCGAGGTTGATATATGTATTGCTGCAAGTATCAATATCGATATTTTCACAAAGAAGTCCTACACCTGATTCCATGTCTTCATCAGAATCATATGTATCTGACATTTCATCAAGTGTTACAGCTAGACCTTTGTTCCCAGTGCATTTTCTACGATTTTGGCATTCATTAATGAAATGTCCAAAACCCTTACAATTAAAGCACTGAGGCATGTCCTCATCATCAGCCTCGTCAGCGTCCCTGTTTTTATGAGGTGCACGACCGTGAGGTTTGTCTGATGACCTAGGCTTGTCTCTTGAAAACCGTTTACTTCTCTTCAATAGAAGATCCCTAAACTTTCTTGTGATCAAGGAGACTGATTTATCAAGATCTTCATCTGAAAAATCATCCTCAGACTGATCACCATCAGAGACATGAACACCCTTACTTTTGGCCAGTAATTTAGTGTTCTTCTGTGCTTCAAAGGCAAAATTCTTTCCGGCTTTGGATGAATGCTCATGGTCAAAGATCTTAAGCTTTCCAACCAAGGTATTTCTCGAAAGAGTATCAAGGTTATTTCCCTCAACGATAGCATGCTTCTTAGAATCGTATCTAGATGGCAGCGATCTGAGAATTTTCATCACAATGTCCTTTTCTGGAATAGTCTTACCTAATGCAAAGGATGCATTAACAATTTTATACACTTTGTGATTAAACTCATCAAATGTTTCTTAATCTTTCATACGAAGGTTCTCCCAGTCGGAATTCATTTTTTGAAGCCTAGCATCCTTTTCATTGGAGTTTCCTTCAAATACGGTTCCTAAGATATCCCAAGCATCTTTTGACCTAGTGCAAGTAGACACATGGTATTGAAGACTTGGGTCAATGACATGTATGATAGCATTCAACCCTTCAGAATTCTGCTTTGGAGCAAGATTCTTGGCAGCATTATATAACCCAATGTATTTGGGAACGGTTCCGTCTCCAGCTGCAATAACAGTTGCATCATAGCCATTTACTACATATACCCATGATTAAAAATCACGCGATTGAAGAAAAGCTCGCATAGCAATTTTCCACCAAAAGTAATTGGAACCATCGAAGACTGGTGGTACACTAATAGAGATAACACCTCTGTCCATAGATTCAAATCGCTACAAACACAGACTGATGAGGTCTTTAATGTGTTTGCCTGCTCTGATACCAATTGAAAAAGCGGAGGTCTAACAAAACCACCCAATATTTTGATTAGCAATCTGTATGGACAAACTCCGAAACATTTTACTAGAGAATCAACTAGACAGTAAGACTTAATCTAGATAATAAGTATCTCAAGGAGTTATTATCTCTCACTTGTTTTGATTAATACTCAAGCTAAAACAACAACGAGTCTTTATAATCAAACACAAGGAATAACTTGGACGGTATCAAAAACCAATATCCAAATGTTAATCAATGAAATCAAAAATCACAAGATTGGATCTCTAATTGATTAAGTTTCAACGCACAACCTGTATTATTTCAATTATATAAAATATAATGCCGAAAAGAAATAACACAAACAACATAAATTTTGTTAACGAGGAAACCGCAAATGCAGAAAAACCCCGAGACCTCGTCCAGATTAGATAAACACTGTATTAAGCCGCTACAGACACTATCCTATTACCAATTAACTTCGGACTGGACTATAGTTGAACCCCTATCAGTCTCCCACTGGTACAAGGTAAAGGTGCACCTCTACGCCTCTGATCCCAGCAGGATGCTACGTGCTTGATTCCCTTTGTTGATCTCACCCACAACAAAGAGTTGCTACGACCCAAAATCGCAGGCTTTGATAATAAAAAAATCTATCTCACATAGAAAATTCTATCAAAGGATAAATTTGTCTCCCACAGATAAACCCTAGGTTTTGTTCCGTCTTTTGATAGAAATCAAGGTAACAGGAACCAATTGTTAATCCGGTTTGTATTCCCGAAGAACAACCTAGATTAATCAATCACCTATCAATAATCCTTCCTGACTACACAAGCGGATTATCGAGGAATCACGAATAGTGAGACGAAGATGTTCATGACTTCTTTATCTTACCTATCGGAGAAACAAGTTCTCAAGCCAATCAAATCGATTGTACTCGTACGATAGAAAAGTAAGATCATATCTCACAACTATGATAAAAAGTAGAATCAGTCTGGCTTCACAATCCCAATGAAGTCTTTAAGTTGTTAACGCGAATTTAGAGAAGAAACTCAAGGGTTAATGAAGATCGATTCTAGCGAGCGCACTAGTATCACACAGACGTGTGGGGATTAAGTTTTGCTCTAGCTACATGTCTCCTATATATAGACTTTCAAATCAGGGTTTGTGCTTAGATATTAAGAAAACTCTATCCATCGTTAGACGAAACCTGATTTAGATTCAAGATAATATTTCTCAACCGTTAGATCGGAAAACAAATCTTGTCAAACACACTTGTTGTAAACGTTTTCCAGGTTCGTGAAAACCGGCCCAAACGTGTACGCTTATGTTGGTTCAACATAGTAACCAAAAGGCAACCATATGATCTACTTATATTGACCTGGTTTCTCATTCATCATAACTAGTTCACTTGACTCAAACGAACTAGTTAGAGAGTCATTCAATTGTTATGAGATCTTATGTAACTACACAAGACACAATTGAAGTAAGATGATTCGATTCGATTGCATCGGCTCAATGAACATTATAACCACGGTTTTCCTTAAGCATTCCTTAGTAATTTAATGTTTATATTCAAAGCACATCTTTAGATCATAACCTCTTAAGTTCACAAACAAGTTCGTGGACTTAAGTACATCGGTCGAGTTTTCCAAACTCAGCAGAAACTCGCGGGTTGAAGACTTCCTCTAGTTCGTGGACTGGATTCGTGGACTTAACACACAAACGAGTTAATGAAAATCCCAGCAGAAATTTTCGGTTTGAAAACTTACGACAGTTCGTGGACTGCATCTACAAACTAGGTTCGCGGACTTGGCAAGCCAATTCCACAATCCTACCTATTTCTATTGCTCAACAAAGTTAAAAGAACTTCGGTTCAAGGAATACATGGTTATGTAATCTAAACTCTCATTTTAATCATTGAAACATTCTCAGAGAATGCTATCCCAACCGTTATTCACAGACCGTCTTGACGTCAGAGCAATTATCAACTAGTGATTGAAAGATGAAGATAAAACTGATCAAAGCGAGATGCTTTACCAACACATGAATTTCGAGAAAATGATAAGCACTGAATACTCAACTCGAAATGTCAAATGTGTTTGATCTAGTCTATATAGCATACGAATTTTGTCTCATAAGACGTAGGAGATAGAATAGATAGACTTTTGAGTGATAGATAAGTTCAAGTCTTCACATACCTTTTTGTTGATGAAGTTCCACGGTTCCTTGTGAAGATCTTCGTCGTAGTCGTTGAATCGCCATGAAGTCCTTGACCTCAACTACACTTTTCCTATCCTAGTCCGAGACTTAGCCAATAGGCTAGAAATCAAGACTCATAGTTTTGATCACTAACGAGTATGCTTCGTGTGAGAGTTGAAAGATCATTTGCTTCTATGATTGCATGCTTCTTAGAATCGTATCTAGATGGCAACTATCTGAGAATCTTGCATACTATATATTTTTCATAAATAGTCTTTTCTAACGAGAAAAAAACATTAATTATCTTAGTAGTTTGATATGAAAATCTTTAAAAGTGTCGTTGTCATACATTCGAAGGTTTTCCCACTCGGAGGTGAGGGTTTGAAGCCTATCTTCTTTCTCAGAAGAGTTTCCTTCGAATACGATCTGAAGATTATCCCAAGTTTCGTTCGAAGTTTGACATCTATATACATGATGTTGCAAGTCATGACTTACAACATGAATAATAACATTCAAACCATCTGAATTCTTCTTTGCCAATGCCTTTTCTTCGTTCGAAAATTCCGCTAAGCGTTTAAACTCAGTTTCGGAATTTTCTCTCTTTGGAAGAGTATAATCATCGACGACTAATAGCCAAGTATTAAAGTCTCGATATTGAAGAAAAGATCTCATAACATATTTCCACCATAGATAGTTTGTTCCGTCAAATCTTGGCGGCACGTTAGTTGAAGTCGATTCATGAGAACTCGAGTTCATTATTATAGGTTGGATCACACCAAATACATATTGTTAGATCTTTTGGTGTTTGCCTGCTCTGATACCAATTGAAAAGGCGAGGGTACCCAAATATACCTCAAACCAAAACTTTTCCTACCTATAAATCCTTTCTCCGAAAGTGATTGTCTATGGATACAGAATCGAGACAATACAACTAATCGGTTCACACTTTGTGTGATCGTCTATGGATACGAGATCGAGACAATACAACAACAAAGTGTGTTACTTGATAAAAAGGTTCAGACTTAACCAAACACAATAGGATTCACTTATCAAGTAATAGGATATTATCGTTTGTGTGATTTACTTTAATTATAATAAAAAAAATTATAATGCGGAATATAAAAGTAAATGACACAGCAGGATTTTGTTAACGAGGAAACCGCAAATGCAGGAAACCCCCGGTACCTAGTCCAGAATTGAATACTCTCAGGATTAAGCCGCTACACAAAATTATACTAACTTCGTATAGTTGAGACCAAGTACCTAACTCTATAGTATACCTAGTTCTGTATGTATTCCCACGCCTCCGACCTTTGAATATGTCACGTACTTGGAACAATCCCTTTGGTTCGTGTTCGAAACAGTAAAGGAATAATAAATCTATTTGATAACAACTCTATTCAACCAAGTGATATAGTTAGACAAATGCTCTTCCGTTTATCTTAACATAAGCTCCTTCGTCAGGTCTAGATATATCTTATGTTCAATCACCCGAAGGTAATCAGTTAAGATTAAGCCAACAACTCCTTTAATTACAAGGAATTGTGTTGATGCCTATCTACTTCAATTAATCAATCCAATCAACCACAAGGATAAACCTATTATTAATTGGATCCTCTTTTTCCAAACAAGTATTGTGCACACCAAAGATTATAAACCCAAGTCAGATCTTCAATATCTTCTTTGTATTAAAATCTTCCCAAATCTTCAATAAACACCTGCATACAATCACTTGAATATCTTGTGATCAATCACGCACAAAATGGAGTCTCTTAACAATGGATGATCACAAGATCGTCTTTAGAACTAACAACAGTCTAAAGATCCATGTCGAAACTCTGAACTAGTTTGAATGAATTTTATATCATAAGATAAGATTCTCAAGCATAAAAAAACTAGGTGCAATCATATTTCAACCGCCGTTAGTCAATCAAATCAACGGAAAACAAAGATAAACCGTAATTATCTAGTTTCCCACCAATGGGTCGCGCTAGAGCTTCTTAATCCCAAAGAAGACTTTAAAACGAGTGGTCGTAAGATATTTCACCTAATTATATTACTCTGATCTTCGATGGGCGGCTTCACCAGAAACAATGACAAAAGATGAAGTCAAATTGTTACGAAGGATTAATTTGCTAGTAAAGGCAAACTTCGGTATTTATAGACAAGGAAGTTTGGACACCAAGGAATTTCGAAAACCGAAAATATTCTCAAGACATTCATAAAAGTACAGATTCAGTTTTCATAATACCTGGAAATGTTATGTCCAAAAATAACAATCGAAATCTCTCAGAAAATCTAATTAGTAAATGCACATTACTAATTCCAATAATTTCCTACCAAGAAAAATTAATAACCTTAATTAAAAGATTCTTAACTTACATATGTTTCGATTTTTGGATTCTCTTCCATTTAGCCTTTAAGGAATATCTTTGAACAATTATAGAAATAAACATTCAGCACGTGTTCAAAGTTTATCGACATCTTTACTTTGTAAGTTCTCTTTCAAAATTACAACCTTGAAACCGATTTGCCACACTTCCAAACAAGTTTAGAATTGGTTCATCTGACTTTCAAGAACTATGTGATTGGTCAAACCAAACATTAAATCACACTCATGGGTTGCGGTTCTACCAAAACAAGTTTCGGTTATACCTCCATGTGAGTGATAAGCATAGTCACACTAGCTTACCAAAGATATGGTTGACTAGGTACTAGGATCGGTTCCCCAAATATATATGGTATCTAACTTATATGTGTTGCACCCCTTCACAGGATCGGTTCCCCTTTCTTCTGTAAACGTGTTGCACCCCATACAATTTTCAGTTCCCCTCAATGTACTGCACCCCTTAAAAGGATCGGTTCCCCTTCACCTCTTACAAGGACCAGTTCCCCTTCACCCCTTACTAGGATCGGTTCCCTTCATCTCTTACAAGGATCAGTTCCCCTCTTCCTATGGTAGTAACAAAACCGATACATACCAAGGTGATTACTTAAGATTGGTTTTACTAATAACAGTTCTACCAATACAAAATTCAGGCCTTTGTGAATTAGTTCTACTAAGAACACATCAAGTTTTGAGCGGTTCTACTCTATCACACATATTGGTTGTTCATAAGATATGCAATGAATAACAAAACCAATAACGCCTGGCAATTTCTTTTCGGTTCACAAAACAAGTTTATGAACTTACTTCTTTAGAACACATGTAAACATTGTTCCCTAGGATGAAATACTAACCTTATACCCATACATAATCACAATAGCATTCAAATGATTATAACGATGTCTTATCTACAAAGTTTAATGGTTAAGCAATAACCTCGTATTGTATTCCTTAATACTATGTCTATCTAGAGTTCAAACATGCTTCACACTTATGTTTGCAATATGCACGACTTAAAAGATACGTTAGGGAATGAAACAGTTCAATTCAAATATCACTAACCTCAAGTTGAAGGATGATTGTTGTCGTTGTAGCTCCTCGCTTCTTCATATCTTCAAGACTTCGCAACACTTGTAATGTCTCATATCCTAATGCTTTCAAGCTAACCTATACGAACTTTATCTCTAGTATATAATTGAGCGACTCTTAACATAAGTTTTGATTCACTAAAATATGACAACCAAACTTGGCATACCAACGCTTGGTGGGTTCAACCGAGCAATGCTCTAATAGTTTGGTTGAAAATATTGTTAAAGATAACTTGTGGATTTATATGCTTCAATTTATGTTATATAAAGTCTCAAATATGTTTTGTGCAAAAGTAAATTAACAACAACAAAAAAAAAAAAAGCATAAGTCTCTTTCCGACCCGTAACGCTCCGAGTTCGGATCTCCACACAGGTTTGACCTTGGTCCAGAACTCGGGGTGTTACAAGTTGGTATCAGAGCTCTAAGATTTAGATCTTGAATGGGACCGGAAAATAAATTATTCGATATGTTGATGTGATACTAAGCATGCTTGTTTGATTTGATTGGTGTATTTCTTGCGTCATTGTATTAGTTGTATTCTAATTTTTGTGTAATTCATGCGACTATTAGTTGTGTGCTAGATTGAAAATGTTTTTAGAATTTCGAGACTATAGGTATGTTCTAAATTTCGGGACGAAATTTCTTTTAAGGGTGATAGAATGTAATACCCTGTATTTTTAGTTGCGCTTTCGGGTCGGGTTGTACCAAATTAGTTAACCATGTGGTTTAAATTGTTGTTTCCTATGCCTTAGTCTAGGTGTGTGGATTGAACTCGAAAGACTACAAGTTAGGGTGAAAGTAGAATAATCAAGGGTACATTAATTATATATCCATAGTTTTGACACCTAACAAATATACCCTTATACAACAATAAATATACCCCTATAATTTAAAAACCTTATCCATTTAAATGTGGATTACATTAATACTCTTATTATATAATATATATTTTTATTTCAAAATATAACAAACTTTTTTCTCCACCATTTCACCGCTGCCGCCACCACCACCACCACCACTAATATTCCACCACCGCTGCCGCCACCACCACCACCTACCAACACCACCACCACTAATATTTATTCCATCACCACTACCTCCGCCGCCCCCACCACCGCCACTGTCGCCACCGACAGTTTACGACCTCCACCAATGGAGTTAACCGGCGCCACCACCACCACCACCGCAGCCAGTGGTATCCATAATCAAACCTGACACTATGATATGGCGTCAATAATCAAAGATGACACCATGATATGATGTCAACAACCGAAGTTGATTCGAAAAAAAAAAAGGTATATATATACGGAGTCAACAGCTGAAGTAGACATCATAATATGATGTCAACAACAAAAGCTAATCTCAAAAATTAAAATAAGGAAAAAAAATGTGTCAACATCTAAAGTTGACATCATAATACGGTGTCAACAAACAAAGTTGACACCAAAACAAAAATCAGAAAATAATAATAATAAAAAATTGTGTCGACAACGGAAGTTGATCCCAAAACAACAAACAGAAGATACGAAAAAATTAAATGGTATCAACAACCGAAGTTGATCCCAAAATCGGGTGTCAACAACCGAAGTTGATCCCAAAAACTGATCTAATAAAATTAGTGAACCTGGCATGAATCAAACACGCATCATCTGACATGGAATCAGTTGTGCTACCATTGCACCATAGATTCATCTCCCACGACTCACCACCCACCGCCCTCACCACACACCTCCATGCAACCACCTTCTCACCTATACCAACAACAAACCACCTTCTCGCTCCACCACCAATACCAACAACGAACCACAAAAACTCCAATAACACCACACACTACATCAGGTTCACACGTTTATCAGTACACACAGACACAACTAGCTAACTCAACTATATATTTTAAATAGAAAACATAAGGGCAAACAAAGCACAATACAATACAAAACAAACCACAAATCTCTTAAACTGAGAACTCTATATGATCAGATCTTGTCCAACTTAAACAATGGATCAAAACTTTCCAGTACAAAGAACAAGGGTTCTCCTATGAGATAAATCAGTGACGCACTGCAGTCTACAGACTTGTCAGCAAATCCAATAAAAGAAAAATGAACCATTGAAACTTGAAAGATGCAAAAATGTGTGAAATAACAAAATCATACTCCATTGTTCTGTAGATAAAAATTCAATTGTCGTCTAAATTTTCACTACCTTGATTGGGGCCTCCTAAAACAAGAGAAAACATCTACCGGCGATCAGGATGTCGAGGAGAGTAGACGGAGACACAGACAGAGAAATATATATTGTATGTAACAATCTCCAAAAATTGGAACAACACCTTAAATATCAACTGAGAATAGACGTATTAGAGATTATTATAATGCCTTTGAATCAGTTCAAAAGGGGGTTTTGAGTCCCCACCATTGTTTCCATATAAAACCATTTTCCAATCCATGATGTTCTGCCGCCCCTGATTCAAAAAATTAAAAGAAAAAAAGAATATGTGAACACTTACTTGTAAGAAAAAAAATTGAGGAAGAAAATCAAACACACTATATATAAAGAAACACCCTTTGTTTCTCCTCCTCCTAGTTCACCTAGAAAATTAGGCTAAGAACCAGAAATGTGGACACACAAAGGCTGAGAAAGAGACCCACTTTTACAAAGAAATAAATACTTTAGGAGAGGTGATTACAAAAGTAGGGTTGGGTGAGATCTGTGAGAGTAACTCAATGCAATGGACAATGGTGCATATCTTCATTAAGCATTATCCTTTTTCATAGTGCAATATGCAAGCCTGGTATCACTTAGCTAGAGACATGATAACTGTTTGAAATCTAATGTGTTTTCTTAGCAATCCAACACATCATACATATATAATCATGCCATGCATTTTATCATTTTGACAAGTTTAGCATCGGAGCAAAAACACCAACACAAATACTAGTGTCATCTCAATTATCACCCTCACCACTACAGTAAAATCCACCACCATCACCTCCACAGAAACATCATCCACACCACCACAACCACAAACTGGAACCAACAACATTGGTGCAACATCCACCACCACTAATGTAAACACAACTACCACCGCCACCTATGAAACAAAACATGCCACCACCATCACCACAACAATATTCACACTACCAGCCCTATAGTCAACTACCGATTTAAAAGCACCAAATAAATCTTCATCAATCTAAAAGAGTAAACGCAAGCAATTGACAATCATTCCTCATATCAGAAACTCAAGACAGACATAGCACGGTCGAAATTAAATTTGTAACAAGAGAGTTTATGTCAAAGTTCAACATATCAACCAAGTAATGAATTAGAATGACAAATAAGAGATCGAAATTACCTTTCTATTCGTTTTATACGAATTATTCTTTAGTTCCAATTTTTAATGAATTCTTTAGTTTAGAAAAGAAATTTTATAAGTTAGAAAACATAAGGATAGGAGAAGTACAAAGAGATGGAGATAGAGATTTTTAGAGAAGAATGATAAAGAAAAAACCAAAAGGAGTTTGTAGCAATTGAGAGGTAGAATGTTTAATCCCTTTCTCTTTTGGTGTTTGTCCTTGTGTGTTTCCTTGTATGATTTTGTATAGTTAGGCTTCTGAAATTTAACTGCGTAATTTTATGCATCCGATTGATGAAGCTGGTTCTTGGGATATCTAACATGATCAGGTTTTACGGTTAAAATTTGGGAATAATCCACCGTAAATTGACCGTTGAATATTTCTTTTAGTTTCGATAAAGATTTCTGAATTTCTGGCCAGTTTCTCTTTGTTGTGGTTTTGGTGTGTTTAGGAAATCTTAACGATTTTATAATAATTTATAGTATTGACAAAAGTCGTAGATATTTGTGATATCTTTCATTGTGCTTTGGGTTTACTCAATTCCAGGTTAATATGTATTTATCATGAATTTTTTTGTAATGACATGTAATCTGCCAAGTTTTTAAAATGTCATTTTAGTTCAATAAGTCTTGTTTGAACCGTTAGTATTATGTGAAATTTGGATAAGTTGTTGTTTATTGTGTTGTGTAGGTACTTCTAAAATTTTAGGAAGATCGGATGAATTATTCACCTTGACGTGTATAATGTAATATGGCTGGAGTTAACTTGTTTGCATAAATGCTTGAAAGAAACTCATGTTGTGTGTCGTATGTTAAGCCATGGTTGTTTGTATTGTTTGTAAAATAATTTTAAGAATAAAATGAGTTCACGTTTTTCCGTTAGATGGAATATGATTCCATGCTAAAGGTGGGTAATGATCCCCGAGAGTAAAATGGGTAATGATCCCCATGAGAACTTGTGTTTCCCGACCATCGATGGCGGTTGTTCGTGCCGATAAACAATAGGTGGTGTACGAACCAAGGTTTTCGTACTTTGAATGAAATGGGTAATGATCCCCGAGAGCATATATGGGTATGATCCCCATAGGAACTTTTGTTCCTGACCATCGATGGAGGTTGTTCGTGCCGATAAACGATAGGTGGGTGTACGAAACAAGGTTTTCATACCGTGAACTCATGGTTATTTGATGTCATAACAATATTAATGTATGAATCATGTGTTGAAATATAGATTATATGATTTGTTGGAATACATGATTGGTGTTATGAACTCATGTGGAAAATCTAATTCAATGAATGGTTGAACTCAAGTGTGAACTTGTACGGATGATTAGTTGACAATTAAAACGGTATTGTAGACTCATGATTTATATATGACTATGATAATACGTGAATAAATGTGTTTAATCATTGATGAATGATTTGTTGACAAGTATTTGATATTCTAAACTCATGACTTGTTATGAAAATATTAAATTGTGAACTCATAATTGAGTATATAAATTGGATGATTTATTGATATAATATTGTGAAGTCTTATTTGAATTCTCAACTAAAATTACTTGTTAGAAACAATAGTGGTATTTTGAATTCACGGTTGAACAAATGAATTAGATGATTTAGTGAAAATAATACTTGTGGGGTAATTGGTTGAAATATATATTCGTTGAAGTTCCACTATATTTCTTGTTGTATGTTATTTCTTGATAAAATGATTATGTTTGCACATCTTTAGAGAATGTAGTGCATTCTATTGAGCTGTCATCTCACCCCAATTGACATCCTTGCAGATTAATCAGAGTGGCGCAAGAAAAACTAGGAAGTGATTGAATTGTTTTATTGTATTGATTGAAATGTAGTTTGAAATAATATGTTTGGTTGAAAATGTTGTTAAAGATAATTTTTGGATTTATATGCTTCAATTTATGTTATATAAAGTCTCAACTATGTTTTGTGCAAAAGTAAATTAACAAAAAAAAAAAATGCATAAGTCTCTTTCCGACCCGTAACGTGTCATGTACCTGGGCTAGGATATGTGAGGTAGTTTATTGTATCTGGAGGGTAGTTTAGGTACTTGAATATTGAGAGTTGTAACTCAGCTATATTAGCCAGACGAGTTGTATTCGGTCGGGTATCTAATGAATATGTAGAACTTCATCTTCTTCACTAAATCCTTCTGCAACTTCTCCTCTACAATGTCTTCGTATTACTATCCCCCTAATTCGTCTATTTATTACTCTAATCCTCTATATCCTTCTATCTATCCCGATTTATCTCTTCCCTTAGAAATCCCAACTATCACTGATGATCCAATTGTAGTGAAGACCACTACAAGTGGTATCATAGCGGTCGATTCTCCGACCGCTACCATGGCCGCTGCAACATCTAAAGTTTCACGAGTAGAAACATTAATTTCAGTAAAACAAGATTGTCTTCACAAGTTATTGATAGACAAGCACAACAGATCGGAGTTTATTAAAGCTTTTTGTGACGATTTTACTGAATCATTCTGGGATATATGGAATATCAATCATCAGGGCAGACCAACACCAAGTTTCGACGATGTGGCGTAGCTATTGACTCGCAGGTATAAACTGATGTTGAGAAAGTAATCGATGAAAAACTTGAAGGAGTTCATGTTGATTTAAATTCAGCTAGTAATTTCAGTCAACAATCTTCAATTCCACCAGTACCAGATGAAGTTTTAGGTTCCTTTCCAACAATAAACCGTTCTCACAGGTTTGATAAATCGAAGATGATGGAGGATGAAATTGTTTTCAATTCGAAATCAATTTCACTTGATTCAGGTGATTTGAGTTCAGCCGAAGGTAATTTTCAATCCAGTTATAAATCTGATTCCCCTGTAACCGATGAATCTAGTGTTACTAATGAAGTTCAGGAACTCAAGGAGAAATCGAATTTTCTGGATTATCAAGAGGGAAAACCGTTTAATTCTGAACAGAAGTTTTTCAATGTTGATATGGATTATCAAGGTACAAACAGTGGTGTGAGGGACTGCAACATACAAAATCAGGATTCAAATGGTGCATTTAGACAGATTGAAGGGTGGAAGTTCATTACAGATAATTACCTACAACAAATACCATCATACTTCTTCAATTTTATCAGTTTGTACTCCTTTGCTCAATTAACTCAAATTGCTTCTATTGGTAATGTTTCATCTAGTGTTAATTCTACTCGAATGATATTTGATAGAGGAAGAGAGTTCGATGATATTGTTTTAGAGTTAAATTCTTCCAGTAGGTATTGTTTAAAACTGCCAAGTGTGAATTCTGAGTTTTTGTTTGCTGTTTTACCTAATTTTGATTATGGTTGTATATTGTTCGATCGAGGTAAAGTGTGTAAGACCAGTTTGCGCAACTCCTATTTGAAGATGTTAGTTGCAACAAGTTCAGATTCGTTTCAGAGATTACTTAACTACATTGGAAGTAATAATTATCATCTGGTTCTTTTGAATGCAACTAGTTATGCAATTAGTGAAGCTGTAGTACCTGTGAAAACATCTCAAGGAGATAGTGAAGATTGTAACACGTTGATTCCTGGAAGGGTATTTGATCGGGGAAGACGGCTAGAATCGATTGGGAATAGTTCTAAATTCTTCTTAAATACTCTTACTTCTGGTGTGTGTTTTCTTATGGGGTCATCCCGGATGAATGAGTATACTGGGAATTTTGTTTATGAACAGCTTAACAACTCAAAGGTGTTCACTGTCACCAACAACGAATTGTCAAGTGTTAAGTGTGTTGTTGTCTGTAGCCTTGATTGTGCTAGAACATTATTCGATCGTGGAAAGGATATGAAAGCTATTGAGAGGTATTTATATTATATGGAAAGTAGTTTTAAACTCTACCTGGATGTAATTTGGTGTTTGATGATCCTTAATGAGTTGATATTAAGGCATAATTGCTATACAAATTTTGTTCCTGAGCTGAATTCTGGACACATATATCATTTTATAACCTTGCTTATGTATTCGTATATGTGTTTGTGTGTTATAAGTAGTACCAATTGTAATGATTGCGAGTTCTGTGAAACAATATTGCATCCTGGTATTCTTCTTAGGACTGAAATTTTATCTCATGTCACAAGGGAAACCGTATATGTAATTGTGCAGAAATTGTTTGATCAATGGTTGGTTGAAAATATCAGTTACAGCTCATAAGAAAGAGGTTCAAAAAAGTTTATTGCAGAAAATTCGAAATCAATTCGAAACCTACAGGATTGCACAAATATGAATGTTTATTGGTTTTTTCCGGTTGTCACAGGTAGTGGTACAATATCTACAGCTGAAGACAACACTCATGAGCTTATTGATCAAATGTTTTATAAATGTAAAAAGAGTTTCAGTGGTAACAAAGGGTATCTTAAACTGCAGCTGGGATATTGTTTACTTGAAATGTCTGAGGGCGTAATGCGCAGTTTGAATGGTGGAAGGTGCCTCTGTTGTAACCAGGATATTGATGGAAGAGTATTTGATAGAGGCAGGTTGCTGGAGCTGATCATAAGGAGCACTAACTTTTGCGTAGATACTCTTGATCCTTGTATAATTGTTTTCAAGGGGTCAAAATTGATAGTTGAGTACAATGGGAGTGTATTTTTGTGTGTGACGAATGGTGGCAGCTCAGAGACTTGCGAGTTGTTTGATGAAACTTTGCAGCAAGTTCATGATCTCTGTATTATTTTGAGACTACTTACGACAAAGGAAAATAATATATCAAGGAACTACAAATACTCAGTCAAGTGCCTAGTTGTCGTAGCTGGTGTTTTACTGGTGGCGGTGCTTTTTTTCTACTTCAACAGGGGATACACCAAGAACCTACATTCCCCTTACATTACATTTTCGGGTTTTCTGCCGCTAATGAAGGTTGGTTAGCTGAGTTCCGTAGGAAAATTTATCATCCATCTTGGTATTCACAGGTGATTACAGTGTATAAACTAGAAGATGGTGTTCCTTGGATCCATGTATGTCCTGATGTGGTGCTTTTCTTAGTTGCTGACATTTATTTGAGACTCTTAAAGCTCAAGAGGGGTGACAGAAGGGAGGTATTCAACGAAAGACTAGTGAGAATCATGGAAATGCTGGTTGTGTTCAAGAGAGGTAAGAGCATGTCAAGAGAATTGTTGAAAGAAACAATAGCAATTATGAACTATATCGTGTGTGATATTATCATTATGGTCACTACTCGACAAATCTTTCCTTATGATAGACGAGTAATAGCTTTGTGGTTGCGAGACAAGGTTGAAGATGGTCGTAAATGAAGTGAGCTGGTCAGTATATTAAAGACTCAGTTGGAGGTTATTATACTCATCTACTGTTCAGGTGTTGATGGCCATAGCAATGGGAAAATGTTAGCTCGTGCTTCAGTAGTACTTGTCATTACATTCTTGTGAATGAGTTTAACTGGTGCTGACAATGTTTTGGATTTGAACTTGGTGAACCTTGTGACAATTAACTTCCAGCAGCCGAAAGCCTTCTCTGTGGAGGAAGGTAAGAAACTTGAGCTTCATATCAGCAAAGAAAAAGTTATCTTTTCCAGGAAAGAGGAGTTTTCTGTATTAGAAGTGGGGGTCTCTCTGGGTATACAACTCTATATGTATACTAATCAAAAAGAAGAAAACGTGAAGATACCCATTCTTGCCTCAACTGACGTGGATTCTGATGATAGTGGGCTTGGCTTTCTAATGTTCTGGGCCCTACAAGGAAAACTAGTGTTCATTGTTTCATTATCTCCTAATGGGCGTTACTGGGCATGTCATGTACTTGATGTGGTTAAGGCTCAGTTCTCATCCTTGAGGAAAAGGATGATTTGAAGGAGTGGGTATTTTTCATGTACATGGGCTAGGATATGTGAGGTAGTTTATTGTATCTGGAGGGTGGTTTAGGTACTTGATATTGAGAGTTGTAACTCCGCTATATTAGCCAGACGATTTGTATTCGGTCGGGTAGCTAATGAATATGTAGAGCTTCATCTTCTTCACTAAATCCTTCTGCAACTTCTCCTCTACAATGTATTCTTATTACCATCCCCTAATTCGTCTATTTCTTATTCTAATCCTCTATAACCTTATATCTACCCCAATTTATCTAATCCCTTAGAAACCCTAACTATCACTGATGATCCAATTGTAGTGAAGACCATGACATAACGCTTCGAGTTCGGATCTCCACACAGGTTTGAACCTGGTCCGGAACTCGGGGTGTTACATAATTAGTAAATGCACATTAATAATTCTGAAATTTCCATATAATATGAAATTAATAACCTTAATTAAAAGATTGTTAACTTACTTATGTTTCGATCATGGGATTATCTTTCCTTAGCCGTTAAGGAATATCTTTGAACAATTATAAAAATAAACATTCACAGGACGTGTTCAAAGTTTGTCGACATCCTTACTTTACTTTGTAAGTTCTCTTTCACACTTACAACCTTGAAACCGATTTTCCACACTTCCAAACAAGTTTAGAATTGGTTCATCTGACTTTCAAGAACTATGTGATTGATCAAACCAACATTCAATCACAATCATGGGTTTACGGTTCTACCAAAACAAGTTTCAGTTCTACCTCCATTTGAGTACTAAGCATAGTCACACTAACTTCCCAAAAATTCGGTTGACTAGGTACTAGGATCGGTTCCCCACATATATATATGGTATCTAACTTATATGTGTTGCACATGTTCACAGGATCGGTTCCCCTTTCTGCTGTAAACCTTGATGCACCCCATACAAGGATCGGTTCCCCTTCACCTCTTACAAGGATCGGTTCTCTATACCTATTACAAGGATCGGTTCCCTCTCCCATGGAAGACATAATACGATCATACCAAGGTGATTACTTAAGATTGGTTTTACTAATAAAAGTTATACCAATAAAAAAGTCAGGCCTTTGTGAATAGTTCTACCAAGAACATAACAAGTTGTTAGCGGTTCTACTTTATCACACATATTGGTTGTTCATAAGATATGCAATGAATAACAAAACCAATAACACCTGGAAATTTCCTTTTCGGTTCACAAAACAAGTTTATGAACTTACTTCCTTAGAACACATGTAAACATTGTTCCCTAGGATGAAATCCTCACCTTATACCCATACATAACCACAATAGCATTCAAATGATTATGGTGATGTCTTATCTACAAAGTTTAATGGTTAAGCAATAAACTTCGTATTGTATTCCTTAATACTATGTTTATCTAGAGTTCAAATATGCTTCGCAATTATGTTTTCAATATGCATGACTTGAAAGATACGTTAGGGAATGAAACCGTTTAAGTCAAATATCACTAACCTCAAGTGGAAGGATTATTGTTGTCGTTGTAGCTTCTTGTTTCTTCACATCTTTAAGTCTTCGCAATACTTGTAATGTCTCATATCCTAATGCTTTTAAGATAACCTATATGAAGTTTAACTCTAGAACATAATCAAGCAACTCTTAACATAAGTTTTGATTCACTAAAATATGACAACCATACTTGACATACCAACGCTTGGTGGGTTCAAACGAGCAATGCTCTAACAAAGCTGAAGCAGGCGGCTCTTCAAAGCATGAAGGACATTTTCTCCAAGAAGAACGAGCCATTGTTAAGCAATTTTCCTTGAATGTTTTTATTTTCTGAACTTCCTATTCTTATGTTTTTGTTTTTTGAAAGGCCAAAGAAACGCCCAGTTTATGGTTTTTTGGTTGTTGGATTGATAAATGATTGCTTCTTATAAGTGTTTTTTTGATTATTTTGGAATAATGGCACTTTGATCAATCGATATGTCAAAATTTGAATTGCGAATGTAAGTAGAAAAATCATTCAGGCAATTGTGAAGCCGTGAATGTTTCATGAGAAAGGAAAGGATAAGAAATCTTGGAATGATTGGGTTATCGACTTCCATGGTATATGTGAAAACCCAAACAATAGGTCGTGTAAAAAAAATCATCTGGCAAACTTACTCGCTTTAGGTTCTTTCACCAAAACTGAATCTTCAGGGAGTAAATCCAAATCTTTATGTGACACCCTCCTTGCCGCGATAAGTCCCCAATCATTCTTTATTGTTGGTGGAATATTTTTATGTCGATATGTGGTAAGGTGTAAAATCTCTAGTCCCCGGATGCAATTATCCTGGATCCTCTCTTTTCTTGGACAATGCGCTTCAAAGCATGGCATTCACTGGTAGGATGATGGAAACAAGAGTTGAATTTGCAACCGAAAGATCAATCTCCCACTGTGGTCGCCAATTGTTCGTGGGTGAAAACCGTTTCTGCTGATTTTGGTAATTTCGGGTGTGTAGATGAGAAACGAATCTAAACTCTAAACAATGCACTGCACGGGAGTACTTTTGATTCGAGAGATCAATTTGTACATTCGTAGCCTGAACCAAGAAATGTCCGTTCCAGGATTGCTTCGGTCACAAAGTGAAGGAGAAGGGTTGGTCTTAGGGAGGGAAGCGAAGAGAGTGTTGAGTCCAGAATCGTTGATTCTGAAGGTGTGGTTGTTTATGACTTGTATCTGAAAGTAGAACTGGCTAGCAGAATGGAAAGCTACCAGGTGATTTCTAGATACTGTATTGTTTCCGACCAAAACTTGTTGTTTGGTGAAAATAGGTGAAGCCTACTTATACAAGTCATATTAAAACGTACCCTGGTCTCGTAAGAAGTAGCAACGATTTAGTGGTTGAAGATTAGAGTAACGTGTAACCGTCAAACGATATGCTTCCATGATGAGGGAAGTGAATTCGTGTAAGCGTCAGTCATTACGCTTCCATGATGAAGGAAATTAATTGTTTACACCGTTACTTTTCACCACCACTAACTGTCCCACGTCATGACACTTTCTTGTAACGGGTGCATTGCACGCCGCACGCTGTAAACCGCCAGACCAATACCCTGATGAGCATCCCTCAGTTTGTGACATGTTTGATGTCTCGAGTGTTTTCGTGGAAAACATGTGTTATGTGCATATTTTGCATATATTTAGTGTCTAATCCATGCTAGTAATTGTTATATATTCTTGCGAATTACCGTATATTACGTTTGTTATTTGTGTTTTATTAGGTGAGTCATCCAAAAGAAGTGAATTGGCACTTAATTGTGCAAAGAAATAAGTTAGCTACAAACGGAGAAGGTCCAAAGACCAAGTGGAACTCGTTCGAATCCAGAGTCCTTGATAACATCTCGAAATGGACGAAAAGACGAAGCAATCGGTGAAAGAACAAACTCATTCCGACATCATACTAGGAAGCTAGGAGCAAAAGAAGAGGTCAAGCCTGTCAGTTCCATAACTGACGGTTAACTAAGAAGGAAACAAGAAAGAGCTAGAACTAGTTAGGGTTTATGTTTAACAGAAGACAAAGAAGAATTAGAGAACTGGACAGAATAGACTTAACAGACTTTGAATAGAAGACGTGTGAGAGAACTGGACAGAATAGACGTCTTTTACTGATTACAATTGTATGTTTACATTGAAATGTGATACAGATATATATACATGAATTGCCTTGAACTCTAAACTACTGTATTTCCTAAACAAGTCTACTTTCCTAATATACAAAAGAGGGTAACGTGTGTTATGTTACACACGTACCTAATGTTGTGTTAACAGAAAGTGCACTATCAGTCTTCAAAGACTGACAGTTGAATGGGAATGTTAAAGGCACCAGGCGGATTATCCAGGTCACTTCATCCCCTCCTCATTATTCTCACGACCAGCTCAGGTTTGCTGCTGTGGTTACGAAAACTGAGATGAACATGGAATGGTGGTAGTGACTGTGGAGGTTGCTGGCAGTGTGATGGTGGCAAGATGATGATGAGTTCTCGCTGGGTCTTATTCGCTGTTAGCCGGGGTGGTTGGCAGAGATTGATAACGGTAGAATATATGATGGTGCTGTGGATAATAACAGATGGAACTCGAGCAGAGTGGTGGTTCCGTTGTCATTGGTTTATGGCTGTGAAAAGTAACCTGAAGTTAACGGGTTTGACTGTAAGGAGCTCGAGTTGTTCATTGCTAAGAATAGCATGGCAGGCAAGATGAAAAACTGAGATGGTGATGTAATGGAGCTGCAGATGATGGCAGCAATGGGGTGAGCCTTGGAAATGGACGATTGACAATGATGACGAGAGATGCTGCTGATGATCAACGGGATGGAACTGATGCAGACGCAGTTGGAGTTCGACAAGAAGATGTTGCTGCCAGTTGATGGGAATGATGACCGCAGCTGGTGCAATCGAGTTTGTCATGGTAGGAATGGTAATGCTCGTGATCAAGATGGAAGTAACTCAGATGTTAATGGAGTTGTGCGCTGGAGTTTTTGATAAAACAGGGTATGGAGGTTTGAGCTGCTCGGTCGAGTCTTCACAAAATCAGAAGCATATCGTTTTCACGGAGAGCCTGGTATAAGTGAGTTGCTGCCGGAAGAAACAAAACCCAGGGAAGCAAAATACTCACTGATAGATGAGTGTCCGAGGGAAAACAAGACATGAATTGGAATCCCGTAACTTTGAAAACTCACTGAGATCTATCTGTCCGTGAATCTGACGAGAGGAAAGTGAAAATCCAGGGGAAAATAAAACTCACGGATGGTACTGTGTCCGAGGAATGAACGAGGGGAATTTGGGTAGCTTAAAAACTATGCCTGTCAGTTCCTAGAAACTGACAGGCCAATGGCAGTTGAACGATGATAATGGGCTGGACTTGTTCGACAGCCGAGTGAGCCCATCAGTGGTGTTTTGCAGTATTTCTCACGACCAAGACTTGGGCGTGAGATTATTTTGGAGTGTAGGCTAGGTTTTGGCAACCAACTTTACTCGGGATTTGGAGCGGTCACTTCTACTCTTGCAAACCTATAAAAGAAGACTTCTTAATATCATATACTTCCTCTGTCCATTTTTATTTGTCCTAATTTCTATTTTGATCCATCCATTTATATCTGTCCGATCTGTTTATAGAAATACTTTTTCCTTGAACTATCAAATATACCATTTCTTTCTTATAATTATAAAATTATTTTTAATATAAATTTAATTAGAAATCATAAATATCATCACCATATATAATGAAAAATCCATTCAATATTTTTTAATATTAATTGCCATTTCTTTTTTAAACAAGAACATTTATGAGTGTAGTTACAAAATTCCTAATACTTCTTTTATTTAATATGGCTATATACATGAGAAAGAATCAAAAAAATTGATGTCAAAATATTTCTTTACAATATTTTCTAAAACAATAATACTATCCAAATTAAAAATTTTAACACTAATAATTTTAATTTTGGTAATAACATTATATTAAATAGGCTAGTCAACAGATAGTCATGACATTTTATAGGATTTCCTTAATATCTTGACAAAGTCAAAGCGGACTCTTAAAAATTGACGGAGGGAGTAATATCTCTACATCTCATATTATACTTTGTTCTTCATTAAAAACCTAGGGTTTACCCCTTTAGGGGGAAACCGAGAAACGGTGTAATCATCAGAAGCTAAAACTTTATTGATTGAGGATGAATTCAATGTGCTAGCGTGAAGCTTTTATTATCATACAAGTTTGTTATGAGTTTTAATCATCTTATCGTTTGTTTTCACTACATCTAATTTTATGAGTGATTCTTAGATTGATTTGAGATGTATACTAGATTGATCTACAAATTTTTCTATTGCTAGTATTGGGTTAGGATATCCGTGTAATTGTTGAATAATCCTTACACAAGTAGAGAACGTGAGACCTGACAGAGGGATTCTGTGGAGCAATCGTGTGTGAAGAAAACACTAGAAAGTGGACCTTGCGCTAAGAGTCTAACTGCTAGGATCAACCTAAGTTCACATAACTTAAAGCTTGCGATGGGTTACACCTTGAGTGTGCTACTACTTGGTGGTTCTGTTGGATAAAAATTGATATGCGAGCGCTTCGGTATCAAGCTACATAAGGGACTTTGGGGATAACACTGTGCCAGCTGCTTTCCTACGGTTGGTGATGAATGGTTCTAACGAAGATAGATAACATAATAATCCAGTTATCGCTTGGTAACGACGAAGGATTACTTGATTATATTTCTTCTATTTTTTATTCTTTTTATTTTACTTTATCAAACAGTCCCCCCTGTCTTTTATTATTTGATACCTAAATAACGTATCAATTACACAGCTCTCCGTGGGAACAATCTCTTACTACCGCTATATTACCATTAAATTAGTGGAAAATATCTTAATTAATTTATTGTGGTTACGACACGCATCAACATGTAGCACTTAACTACGTGTGGCAAGTAAAAGTCAAGGGACTTACCGTAGGAAAATATCATGTAATCCTATTAGGATCTTTTTGGCTGGTCGACTAAAACTTGCCACAGGTCTGTCAGTTCGAACTTCGATGGCTGATATCACATATCATGAATGAGGAGCCGTTGATTATGGTTAACTTGTGTTGGCGCCTGATAATGGAGCGGTGGCGTTTTGGTATACGCCAGCGGCAATGTGGCATGACTCGTGCATGCCAGTGGAACGGTGGTGCAATTGGCGCCTGGCGTAGCCATGGCCACTAGATTTAGGCAGCTGGTCGCCTGAAATTTTCCACAAGTCTGTCAGTTCAGTGACGAACTTGGATGGCCGAGATTACATATCATGAGGAAGGATGTTCATTGATTATGGCCGCATCTTGTTGTATAGCAGAGTGGTGCCATTGGCATAGTGGCGCCTGGTGGAGCCATGGCATATCGGCATGCTAGTGGCATGCCAGTGGCGTAGCCGTGGCATAACAACATGCCAATGACGTATCCATGGCATGGCGACGTGCTAGTATCCGTGGCATAGCGACATGCTAGTATCCCTGTCATAGCAGTATGTTAGTAGCCGTGGCATAGCGGCATGCTAGTGGCGTTGTGGCATGGCCACACCTGTGGCGTTGTAGCATGGCCAGAGCTAAGATTTGGCTCTGTGACCGAAGTTAGGGATTAGCGGCATGTCCAACGCTAGGGATTCGCGTCGTGGGCAAGGTTGGGGCTTGACATCGTGTCCAAGGTTAGGGTTTGGCGGCATTGCCAAGGCTAGGTATTGAAAAATTTGCCCAAATTAGGGTTTGGCATGTCGATACCCAAATTAATGTGTGTGGCATGCGGCCGCGACATGGCGATACTTTTGTGCAAATGGCACCATGGAAATGCCAAAGGAACTATGTCAAGGCCATTGTGTGGAAACGTCCAGAGGAGTAGGGTTTGCCGTAGGTGGAAATTTAACGCAGGTTGCCACGAAGTGGCATGTTGGCATGTTACCGCGACAAAGGGGCATGTTACCGCGACAGAGTGGCATGTTGGCATGTTACCGCGACATAGTAGTATGTTGGAATGTTATCGCGTCGGAGTGGAATGTTGGCATTCCGATCAATGTACGGTGGAAAGTTTAGAGCGACTTGATTAGCCAAGAAAGGGAGCCGACCAAACATAAGGCGCGACTACACTTATGGAGAGTGTGGCAACTTTATAGTGATCTGATTGGTCGATGGGAAGTGAGGACGACAAGTATGGGCCCAGCCACAGCTCAAGTGCGTGTGGCGATTTTAAAGCGACCTTATTGGTCGAGAGAAATATGGCCGGTTCAGGATGGGGCGTGGCTAATGGAAAGTGGCGCCAGCTGGCCTAAGGCATGGTTACTCCTCCCTTTGCTGATGCAGCTCCCTATTTTTCTGATTCTGGATAGGCTTTTGGACCTGCTAATCCAGGGAGGATTAATTTCCTAGTTTGTATAGGCTTACTTTCGTTAAGCAAAATTTGGTATACTGCGCGAGGCACGAAGCCTTAACTTCTGCAAGTTAGTCATGGAAATTGATTGTATTCTATGTGTTGACAGAGAGTTATTTTAAGTTCATTACCAGAGAGCAACATGCTTTTCTAATTGAATACCTTATGCAAATACCTTATCCTTGATACTTGGAAATTCGTCCTACTCTGCTACGAGTGAACACAAATCTTCATGTCATATCAACATTAAGGGTTCAGTCGGAGAACATAGCATATAAGGGCATTCAAAGGAACTTATATTAAGTGAATATAGGCAAGGCGATGAAATTTACAGAACGTCTGGGATGGTTGCTACATTCGCCATTCTGGATAAATTTCATGTAAATGTATTGGACGTGAAAAAGCGGGGGTCTAACAACACCACCCAATATTTCGATTAGCAATCTCTATGGACAAACTCTGAAACACTTTACTAGAGAATCAACTAGACAGTCAGACTCAATCTAGATAATAAGTATCTCAAAGAGTTATTATCTCAATCTTTCGATTTGATTTCTACTCAAGCTAAAATCAATAGAGAGTCATTGTCAAAGAGAGATAACTTGGACGGTATCAAAAACCAATATCCAAGTGTTAATCAATGAAATCAACAATCACAAGATTTGATCTCTAATTGATTAAGCTTCAACGCACAACCTGTATTATTTCAATTATATAAAATATAGTGTGGAAAAGAAATAACACAGATACCAGAAGTTTTGTTAACGAGAAACCGCAAATGCAGGAAAACCCCGGGACCTCGTCCAGATTAGATACACATTGTATTAAGCCGCTACAAACACTAGACTACTACCAATTAACTTCGGACCGGACTATACTTAAACCCCTACCAGTCTCCCACTGATACAAGGTACAGTTGCACCCCTACTCCTCTGATACCAGCAGGATACTACGTACTTGATTCCCTTTGCTGATCTCACCAACAACAAAGAGTTGTTACGACCCAAAATCGCAGGCTTTAACAATAAACAAATCTGTCTCACACGGAAAATTCTATCAAAGGATAAATCTGTCGCCCACAGATAAACCCAAGGTTTTGTTCCGTCTTTTGATAGAAATCAAGGTAACATGAACCAATTGATAATCCGGACTTATATTCCCGAAGAACATCCTAGATTAATCAATCACCTCTCAATAATCCATCCTGACTACAAAAGCGGATTATCGAGGAATCACGAACAGTGAGACGAAGATGTTCGTGACTTCTTTATCTTACCTATCGGAGAAATAAGTTCTCAAGCCAATCAAATTGATTGTACTCGTACGATAGAAAAGTAAGTTCAGATCACACAACTACGATAAAATTAGTATCGGTCTGGCTTCACAATCGCAATGAAGTCTATAAGTCGTTAACCCGAATTTAGAGAAGAAACTCAAGGTTTAATGGAGATCGACTCTAGCGAGCGCACTAGTATCACACAAGAAAGGTGTGTGGGGATTATGTTTTGCTCTATATAGATGTCTCCTATATATATCCTTTCAAATCAGGGTTTTCCTTAGTTATTAAACAATCTTTATTCACTGTTAGATGAAACCTGATTTAGATTCAATACAATATTTCTCAACCGTTAGATCGAAAAACAAAGATTTCCAAACACACTTGGTTGTAAACGTTTTCCAGGTTCGTGAAAACCGGCCCATACGTGCACGTTTATGTTGGTTCAACATAGTAACCAAAAGGAAACCATATGAGCTTCTCATATTGACCTGGTTCCTCATTCATCATAACTAGTTCACTTGACTCAATGAACTAGTTAGAGAGTCATTCAATTGCTATGAGATCTTAAGTAAATATACAAGACACAATTGAACTCAAGATGATTTCGATTCGATTGAATCGGCTCAATGAACATTATAGCCACGGTTTCCATTAAACATTCTTTAGTAATTTAATGTTTATGTTCAGAGCACGTCTTTAGATCATAACCTCTTAAGCACACACAAACAAGTTCGCGGACTTAAGCATAACCGGTTGAGTTTTCCAAACTCAGCAGAAATTCTCGGGTCAAGAACTTCCGCCAGTTCGCGGACTAGGTCACACAAATGATTTTAGGAAATCCCAGCAGAAATTCTCGGTCGAGAACTTCCGTCAGTTCGCGGACTAGGTCTGCGTACTGGGTTCGCAGACTTAGCAAGCCAATTCCACAATCCTACCGATTTCTCTTGCTCAACAAAGTTCAAAGAACTTCGGATCAAGGAATACATGGTTATGTAATCTAACTCTCTTTTCAATCATTGAGACATTCTCAGAGAACGCTATCCCAACCGTTATTCACAGACCGTCTTCACGTCAGAGCAATTCCCAACTTAGTTATTGAAAGATGAAGATAAACCTGATCAAAGCGAGATGCTTTACCAACACATGAATTTCGAGAAAAAGATAAGCATTGAATACTTAGCTTGAAATATCAAATGTGTTTGATCTAGTCTATATAGCATACGACTTTTGTCTTATAAGAAGTAGGAGATAGAATATATAGACTTTTGAGTGATAGATAAGTTCAAATCTTCACATACCTTTTTGTTGATGAAGTTCCATGGTTCCTTTTGCAGATCTTCGTCGTTGTCGTTGAATCTCCAGGAATTCCTTGAGCTCAACTACACTATTCCTATCCTAGTCCGAGACTTAGCTAATATGATAGAAATCAAGACTTATAGTTTTGATCACTAACATTGACAAACATGTTTGATATACCAACGCATGCGAGTTCGACCGAGCTATGCTCTAACAATCTCCCCCTTTTGTCAATTTTAGTAATAAAACTATTAATACATATGGAATACAAAAAAGATAAACTTTAGTGGCTCATATTCCATAGTCTAATCTTCAACGTTCCTTGAAATCTTCGTCCTTACAAGTACTCCAATGATCCCAAAGGTTGTAAGTTTAGCATCACCATTGTTGAATATTTATAGCATAAATAATGAGAGAAATCGAGATTCTCGATCATTATTAAACAATGTCATAGTACTATTATGAATATCAAAGTCCAATTGCATCACGACTTTAAAAATAATACTATGGTGATATGTATCACTCCCCCTTAGTCGATACTCTATCTCGATCATGGAAACCACTTCCACTTACACAATGATCCGAAAACCATATGTATTATGTAGTGTGAACTACAATATTTCTCCCCCCTTTTTGTCAATAAAATTGGCAAAGGTAAAGAGCGGGTTCATAATGAAATTTCCACGAGAGACATTTTATAACCAAAAAAGAAGACACGCATTATCTTAAATTTAGATGTAATCTTATAGCCGAAGCTATCAACATTCATCAAGGAGTTTTAAGATACAAGATAACCCCTACAAAATTCCACAGCCGCACTCCCCGTAAGATATTACCATTAAGCACAAGTTCAAAAGAACTCTCACCCATTTGATGTCATTCCCAAGAAAACAGTATAAGCGACCTTAATTTCAAAAGAAAAGAAGGATTTATTTGGACACCAAAAATCAAAAGAATTATATTTTATATCCAAAATCAACCAAATCAACCACAAGTAAACCCATGATTAACTCGATTGATAAAAGCAATTAAATCAAAACCACAAAAGTGATCAATTTAATTGAAAGTGCTCAATGTAAGTAAATTCACGGAGACATTCTAAGAGAACGCTGTCCCAACCGTTATTCACAGATCGTCTTCACGTCAGAGCAATTCTCTACTTAGTGATTGAAAGATGAAGACAAACCTGATCAAAGCGAGACGCTTTACCAACACATGAATTTCGAGAAAAAGATAAGCATTTAATACTCAACTCGAAATATAAAATGTGTTTGATCTAGTCTATATAGCATACGACTTTTGTCTCATAAGAAGTATGAGATAGAATAGATAGAATTTTGAGTGATAGATAAGTTCAAGTCTTCACATACCTTTTTGTTGATGAAGTTCCATGGTTCCTTGTGCAGATCATCGTCATTGTTGTTGAATCGCCATGAAGTCCTTAAGCTCAACTACACTTTTACTATCCTAGTCCGAGACTTAGATAATTGACTAGAAATCAAGACTTATAGTTTTGATCACTAACATTGACAAACATGCTTGATATAGCAGCGCATGCGAGTTCGACGAGCTATGCTCTAGCAGAACGACTTAATAAATATGCCGGTAGAGAGGTTATCACTCACGACATTGTTTCCTTGTAGAGTGGCATCACATCCGATGCAAGGTTTTACGATTTTAACCCTAAGCTAAAAACCACCATCAACACACACAGGTGTGGGGATTAGTTTTCCGAGTTTCTAGAGTTCTCCCTTATATAGTCTTTCAAATCAGGGTTTGCAGTCAATGTTAGCTTGTTAACAAAGCATTCAATATTCACCATTAAATGAAAACCTGATTAGATTCTAGCTAATATTTCTCAACCGTTAGATCAAAAACTTAGCTTGTTACATACAAATGAAATGCACGTTTCTAGGCTTGTGTAGCGGTACCCAAACATGTACATTTGTTGGTTCAACAATAATTAACCAAATGGTTAGCCATATGAGAAATTTCATATCAACCATATTCTTCTTCACCATAACTAGTTCAAACGACTCAAATGAATTATTTAGAGAGTTATTCAATTGCTTATATCTTATATAACTGCACAAGACACAATTGAAGCAAAAACGATTTGATTCACTCGAATTAGTTCATGAATTTTATAGCCACGGTTTTCAAAAACATTCCTTAGTTTATATAAACATGAGTTCAAGAACAATTGTCTTTAGATATAACCAACTCAAGTTCGCGGAAGGAGTTCACAAACTTCAGCAGATTTTCTCGGGTCGAGAACTTCCGCCAGTTTGAGGACTGAGTTTACGGCTCTTGTTCCGGTTCTTTTGATCAACAAAGTTCGCAAACTTCGGTTCAAGGAATAAGGACTTATACATATATGTGTTTCCACAACAATTCTTATATCCATCAATGGTTATATAATCTAAACTCTCATTTCAATCATTGAAACATTCTTAGAGGACGTTATATAGTTGTTATTCACAAACCATTTCTCGTCAAAGAAATTTGCAAAGTGATTGAAACATAACATGAATTTCATCACTATGTAAAGATGAATTTGGCTAAAGCGAAATCTTACCAACACATATTTTGAGAAACAGATAGATGGATAAACTCGGCTGGAAATACCAAATGTGTATAATCAAAGGCTATATAGCAAAACGACTTTTGTCTCAAGATAAGAGATAAAATAGACTTTTGAGTGATAGATAAGTTCAAGTCTCCACATACCTTTTAGTCGATGAAGATCCACCAGTTCCTTGAATAGTCATTCGTCTTGCATGATGATTTCCATGAAGTTCTTGAGCTCAAATACACTTTCTATCCTAGTACGAGACCTTAGCTATAGTATACTAGAAATCAAGACTTATAGGTTTGATCACTAACATTGACAAACATGCTTGAGATAGCAACGCATGCGAGTTCGACCGAGCAATGATGTAACACTAGGATTTAGAAAAGTATGTCAATGGTTCTATTGAAAGTCCTCCAACCCTTGTTAAAGAAATCCATAATCCGTTATTTTTGTCTAGGAGGCGTACTGAAAAACTTCTTTTCGGTTGGATTTTGTCTTTCCTCACTGCTCCAATATTAGCCAAGGTTAAGGCGCGTGATTCTTCCTATACAATTTGGTCCAAGATTGAAGATCTTTTTGCATCTAAGAGTGATGCACATCTTATTCACCTTAAAGAGTCTCTTTCATCAATCAAGAAAGGAAACTTAACTATGTATGAAAAGACAAGTGTACCCAAATACACCATAATCTTTAACTTATCCACCTATAAATCCTCTTACCGAAAGTGATTGTCTATGGAAAAAGTCGAGACAATACTACAAATTGGTATTCACACTTTGTGTGATCGTCTATGAACACTAGATCGAGACAATATACAACAATCAAAGTGTGTTTAGTTGATAATAGGTTCAGAATTAACCAAACTCTATAAGATAAATATCAAGTAATACGGGGTTAATGTTTGTGTGATTGTGGAAAGGAAAAGTAAATGACACAACAAGATTTTGTTAACGAGGAAAACGCAAATGCAGAAAACCCCGGGACCTAGTCCATAATTGGATACTCTCAGAATTAAGTCATTATACGAAATCTAAATCAAAACTTCGTATAGTTGAGATCAAACAAATAAACCTAGTTCACTTAGTTTCTTTAGTATACCTGCGATTCCAACATTCAATAAGTGCACGCACTGGAACAGTTCCTTTTGATTGTATTCCAAATAATAAAAGAACAACAAATCTGTTCGGCAATTGTTATAGCATTGCTCGGTCGAACTCACAAGTGTTGCTATCTCAAGCTTGCTTTTCAAGTTTAGTTGCCGAAACTATAAGTCTTGATTTGTAGTCTACTTATAGCTAATTCTCGGATTAGGATAGTAAGTGTAGTTGAGCTTTACACTCCACGGTGTTCATCGAATGAAAAAGAAGAACTACTCCAGGGAACTTTTGGAACTTCATCAACAAATAGGTATGTGGAGACTTGAATTTATCTATCAATCAAAAGTCTACCTATCACATCTCCCATTTTGAGAAAAAAGTCGTATTGCTATATAAACTTCGATTATACACATTTGCTATTTCGATCCTTGTTTATCTTTCTTATCTATTTCTCGAAATATGTGTTGGTAAGCTTTCGCTTTGGCCAAGTTCATCTTTACTCGTGACAAAAGTCATGTTGATTATTTCAATAACTTGAAAATCGTTTTGATGAAAATAGTTTGTGGGTAACAACTATTTTAACATCCGCTAAGAAATTTTCAATAATTCAATGAGAGTTTAGAACAAATAACCATGTTTGGATATAAACATAGTGCGTTCTCACATTTGTGTAAAAGTCCAAAATCGGGAACCTAAAGTATGCGTACCGGCGGCTGTTGGAAACACACTCAATCCGGTCACTTAAGTATGCGTATCCATTTGCATACGTAAGAGTTACATTCTAAAATCGGTTTGTTCGTGAACTAAAATATTTATATAATAAGGAATGCAATCTATGCAAACCGTGGCTATGATGTTCATGAATTGATTCGAGTGAATCAAAATCGATTTTTCTTCGATAGTGTCTTGTATACTACTATGAGATCTAATCAATTGAAAAACTCTCTAACTAGTTCATTTGAGTCATTTGAACTAGTTATGGTGAATATGAATAATAATAATAATAATATGAAAGTGCTCATATGGCTAACCATTGGTTAATTATTGTTGAACCAACTAGGTGTAGACGTTTAGGTACGGTTACCCAAACCTAAATGAAGGTGCATATCATTTATGTATAACAATCTAAGTTCGATCTAACGGTTGAAAGATATTAGCTTGAACCTAATCAGGTTTTCATCTGACAGTGAATATTGAATGCTTTGTTACCAAGGTAACTTAGATTCGAAACCCTAATTTGAAATATATATAAAGGGAAACTCTAGCAACTGGGAAACTTAATTCCCGCACCTCCTGTGTGATACTTTTTGCACAAGTTAGAGTCGATTCTCCTTTAACCTTAGGTTTTTCATGAAACCCTGTAGGTTAACGACTTGAAGACTTCATTGGAATTGTGAAGCCAGGCCAAACTACTTTTTACGTAGTTGCGTGATCTGATCTTGTTGTTTTCTATCAAGTTTGAGTACAATAGTAAGATTGTCTTGAGATTTATATCTCTGATAGGAAATATACAAAAGTAGTCACAAACACCTTCGTCTCATCGTCTGTGATTATACAATATCTTTTTTCGTTAATCGATTATGGTTATGGTGAGGTGATTGATAATACTAGGATGTTCTTCGGGAATATAAATCTGAGTTATCAACTGGTTCCTGTTCTCCTTGATTTATCAAAATACGGAACAAAAACTCATATGTATATATATGAGAGACAGTGAAAAGCGGGGGTGATGTGATTTTGAAGTTGTTTGTAAAGTAGTAAATAAGATGTCGTTCTCTCGAACTTGTGAAGGATTTTTTTAGACTTAAATTCAAAACAAAAATAGAAAACTCACTAGTAATTATAGCAAACAATGACAAAGTTGATATCAATATTAAAAGACAATTGAGGCTAAGGTTCCACTATTTTCCAAGTTCAAAGTGATTTAATCCAATCTTTATATTCATGCAATTTTCTCATTAAATTCGATTCTAAAATATTGCAACAAGTAGATTTTCGAAAGTAATAATTGTAAATACCAAGTTTGAAGCATCAAAAGTCTTAAACCAAGCATACTCCATCAAAATAGATCACAATCACTCAAACAAAAATCATATTCAATTAAAGTTTAAGGCAAATAATCATATAATAATTGCAAATAAATAAATGAAATAGAATATACCACTTTTTGTTGGAAAAATAGCTTCCTCGATCGCCTCAACAATGGGGTTTAGCTCCTCATATTAATCAAGATCTCAAAATATTGGTTTTTGGATCAAAAGATGATTAAAAGGATGAGAAACAATAAAACAGACTATTCGCAACGCTGTATTGGCGCTACAAATCAGCTGTTACAAAGGTATGAACTGTTACAGAGAATTGTTACATTGTTTTAAGACTGTTGGAAACGATAGAAAGGTTCTGCTGTTAAAGAACGATAGTGTTCTGCGACAGTTTCTGTGAGTTTGTTCTTCGTGTTCTTGAGTATTACAGCAGCAGAAAAACATAACTCCAAACAATGATTTTCAGCTCTCTGTTTCTCTTCTAAACTTCTCCTAAGGTTGCGTACCCCTTGATCGACTTCCCAGCAGCCTATATATACTCAACAGGGTTGTTGAATCTCGAAGACATCTCCAAGAATAACTCTTTCCTTTGGCAGCAATACACGGATATTTCCTTTTCTGATCTTCTCTACGCGTCTTAGAAATTAAATCTGACGTCCCAGAATCTCTCAATGATATTATAGAATCGAACATCTACCATTTCTTCCCTTATCTGCAACTTGGTATTTTACATATTTTCAACCAAAATCCCGTGATACTCTCCATGCCTCTGTTTAGCTCAAACCGAAGATTTAATCCTATTTTTTTTCGAATCTGCTCGACATACATTCCCTGTTTAACCGAAACAGGGTAATCCCAATCCATCTTCACGTCAAACTCCAACTAAATCTCGTCCAAAATCCTTCCAGGGGACTTCGCAACAGCCGTGAACTCCTTGCACCTCTGTTTTCCCAAAGATAATTATCCAGCCCAATTTAATCGAAACCAACACCCATACCAACTCTGTTGAGCTCTAACAGGTCCATCCCAACGAAAAACAGCGATTGAATCGCTTCAAAACTTGCCTAAAATCCGAACTTGTGAACTTTTCCCGCCAAAACCGTTGTTTGAATTTGGGAAGAAGTTGGTTGCCCCCTATCCAGAGTAGGGGTGAAAATAGTAGTTGCTTGGAAATGGGTGCTAAAGAAAAATTTGGGTTACACATAGCCTTGGGTGCTCCTTAGAAAATTCTGGGGTCTGTTTAGCAACTGTCCCCCGGGGTGCTCCAAGAAACTTTTCGCGCAAATTTTTCCAAAAATGTTTATTGACCAAAAATACCTACAAAGACATAAAATACCATAATAAATACGAAATCGAGTGCCAACAATATATAGTATTGAGATCAAATTAGACACAAAAATGTGTCTATCAAATACCCCCAAACTTATTATTTACTAGTCCTCGAGCAAAAAACAAATAAAAATAAAATCCTAACTCATTGTCGCATGCATCGTCGATTGCATTTAGCGTATGCAATAAGCCTTTAAACCCCTAGATGTCCCTAGTGACCGAGTTATAGTCTCGGGGTGGGTTTACCAGAGGTGTACCCACAAAACCTTTATACTCCAAACCCTAACTATCTACGCAGAACCTTGGAAGGCACTAAAGAATCTCCTTGGTTGGCATACTTATTGACTACAGGAGGAAGTACTCTGATGCGAAATTCCAATTGTTGTACACGAGTTTGCACTCAAGCATACTAAAATTCATATAAAGTGACAGAGATATACTCAGATAGTTTCTGGACATCATAAACCGGAGTCAACCAATCATATGGTATATTAAGAAGATGGATGTAGAGAAAAGCGTAGATGATGTTGACTAAGGTGAACCTATCCTAATGGACTGAGATACTGGTCTGGACTAATATCAACCCACTGGCATATACAAGGGAACCAATGGTCGATAATCCTAACTCTAGGTCAACTCAGCTGGCATATACAAGGGTACCAGTGGTCGACTTTATTGTATTTATTCTGGTTGGCCTAATGGTCTGGTCTAAATACTTTTCTTCTTCTTTTTTTTTTTTTGACTTTTTTTGACCTTTTTTTTTGGTATCTCAGTCACTCTATTTCATCCTAGTAATGGTAAAAAGAAATTAAAAACAAGTGATCAGGATTCTTTCGATGTTTCCATCACGAGGATATGGCGAAACTACCATGTTTTCTTATCTAACACCTGAGCTCTGTGCTTTTATAAATAGACTCTTCTAGATGTTTCCATCTAATCAGATTGGTTCCTCAACTCCTACAACCAAAATGCTTCCATCCACTTAGATTGGTTAGAGCTATCCTTAATAGGATATGGCGAAAGAAGTGATCAGGATTCTTTTTTTTTTTTTTGGTATCTCAGTCACTCTATTTCACCCTAGTAATGGTAAAAAGAAATAAAAAAGAAGTGATCAGGATTCTTTCGATGTTTCCATCACGAGGATATGGCGAAACTACCATGTTTTTTTATCTAACAGCTGAGCTCTGTGCTTTTATGAATAGACTCTTCTAGATGATTCCATCTAATCAGATTGGTTCCTCAACTCCTACAACCAAAATGCTTCCATCCACTTAGATTGGTTAGTGCTATCCTTAATAGGCATAAATTTCTAGGCTCTGGAGTTTATTTATTGCAACGAAAAGGTAACAAAAAGTTCTACCCCACCCCCAAACTTAAATCTAACATTGTCCTCAATGTTTCTAATGAAAGAACAGTACCAAAAGTATAAGTAACATGAGGAAATAGTAAAGAGAGAAGTCGAAAAGATAGTACCTGGGTGAAGTGTAACCAAAAACCTACAAAAATAATATACAACATACAAATCGCCTCGATTATCAATCAAGGATAAACAGGGTCCTCCAGAGGGACCTCCTCAACATCACCTATATGAAAAGGCTCTAAAAAGGGCTTCAATCGCTGACCGTTAACCTTTGAAGAACTACTACCATCTGGTGTCTCAATCTCAATAGCGCCATGAGGAAAAATAGTACGGACCACAAAAGGACCGGTCCACCGAGAGCGCAACTTCCCGGGAAATAGATGCAAACGAGTGTCATACAGAAGAACTTTTTGACCTGGAGAAAATGACTTTCGTAAAATATTCTTATCATGCACAAGTTTCATTTTGTTCTTATACTCCTTAGCACTATCGTATGCATCTCTACGAATCTCGTCCAACTCATTGAGCTGGAGCTTTCTGTGAGCTCCTGCCTTGTCAAGTGAAAAGTTTAGATGATTAATAGCCCAATAGGCTCTATGCTCAAACTCAACGGGCAGGTGGCATGCCTTTCCAAACACTAAACGATAAGGTGACATTCCAATGGGTGTCTTAAACGCAATACGATAAGCCCATAAGGCATCAGTAAGCCTCGACGACCAGTCTTTCCTATTTGGATTAACTGTTTTCTCTAGAATACGTTTAATTTCCCTATTGGAAACCTCTACCTGACCACTAGTCTGTGGGTGATATGGGGTAGCTACTTTGTGGGTAATACCATATTGTTTCATTAAAAGAGCAAACGGTCTATTACAAAAGTGTGAACCTCCATCACTAATTATAGATCACGGTGTACATAAACGTGTAAGAATATTCTCTTTCAAAAACTGGACTACGACCCTGTGGTCATTTGTTACGGAACCGCCTCAACCCACTTAGACACATAGTCTACAGCGACAAGTATGTAAAAATAACCAAAAGAATTAGGAAATGGACCCATAAAATCAATGCCCCACACATCAAAGACCTCAATTACTAAAATAGGGTTCAAAGGCATCATATTTCTACGGTAAATGGTTCCTAACCTCTGGCAACTATCACAAGAAACACAATGACTATGGGAGTCTTTAAACAACGAAGGCCAGTAAAATCCACACTGCAATATCTTAGCAGTAGTCTTTTTAGCACTAAAATGTCCCCCACATGCATGTTCATGACAAAAGGAGATAATACTAGACTGGTCACTCTCAGGTATACATCTCCTAATAATCTGGTCTGGAAAATACTTAAACAGATAAGGATCATCCCAAAAGAAGTGCTTAACCTCGGCTAAAAACCTAGAACGATCTTGCTTACGCCAATGTTGAGGCATTCGACCAGTAACAAGATAATTCACAATATGTGCATACCAAGGTGATTGGGAAACAGAGAAAAATTGTTCATCAGGAAAGCTATCCCTTATATGAAGGGAATTAGGGGAACTAACAACTAGCCTAGACAAGTGGTCTGCTACTTCATTTTTTGCACCCTTTTTGTCTCTAATGTCTGGACAAAATTCTTGTAATAAAAGTTTGGTAAGCCATAAATTGAAAATCCGGATCAAACTATTTAACAAATTGAAACTTGAAAATATACTAGAATTACCAATTTAAAGAAACCAACAAAGCATTGTTCATAAACCAAAATAAGGAACAACGACGTTGTAAGAAAATCTATCAAACACTTGACCTATATTAAGACAATTTTATCAAAAACTTGACACGGTGAGATACAGACACTCCTCCCTTACTAAAAATGCATGAGGTTTGATACATACACAGATTAAAAAGAAAAACTACTATATGAGAGTTTCGTTTTTGCTTTTTGTTCCACGGGACCTTACATCTCATTGCCAACCTTGCAGAACTCGTCCCTATGGTTTGTATTAAAAACATAACTAAAGTAGGAGTCATGTTTGTCCTTTTAGGTGCTAAATGTATGACAAGAATATGATTCTGCGTTAGTTTCTCACCACAAACTTCTCCAGAAAAACTTGGACTATTAAAAGTTCATCTCAGCTCAGCTCTGGTACTGTATATTTAAAGAGCCTCACCATGTTACTCAAGTAAAATTGAAGGATGATACAGTCTGCAAAGTAAGTGGAACATATTCAGTAAAGTAGGTTTGGAAGTTTGAAGGAATTATTTTAAATCACGTTTCTGAATAACGGAGAACCACCTATGAGTACTAGTATCACAAGCAGGCAAAATCTTGCAAAAAGATTGAAAACTTTTTCTTAGTGTTTCTTGCGTGTACATGGATCAGGACTACTAGGTTAACAATGATAAGACATGAAATTAGTGACATACAAATATCTCCACCAAAATTAAATGCCATTCATACCAAGTTCCATGTAGATATTCACCTGGTGGCTCACATCAAAACATGTACAAGTGCAGTTCATACGGGCAAGCATTACGGTATAGTACACATTTAGTATTTCACTACACAAATAATCACTTGGATATTGCTATTAAAGAACCCCATCAAGAAATGAACATCCCACACCAATAAGATAAAAGTGGTTTAGTATTCACATCCACACCTATCCAGATTAACTCATGTGAATTCAAAGAACTCACGTGGGCAGATGGGGCTAAAACCAATTTATTTGGACATCAAAATGTGTCAGTACCTAGTCCACATTTCTGCTAATTTATCCAAGCCAGCGATTGTAAATGCATACTATGAATTAAACCGATAAGAGTGTGTTTCATGCCTCATGCATATAACAGTAAGATATCTATAGTAGCAGGAAATCCCACACTACATCCTCACAAGAATTCATATAATCGATTCATCTTTAAGATCAAGAACAACACTTTTTATTAATTGACACTTAGAAAATGTTACAAGAAAGGAAAGAAATTAAGAATACAAGCACTCTCTTACACTTTCTTTCTCCTAAAAGCTTTCTCAACACTCCAAAATTAATCCCTCTTTTTTAGTTTATTCGTCCCCTTTATATAGGATAGTTACATAGTGGATGCCAGATAAGCTGTCCTTTAATTTCGGATCTGACTTGTGGTATTTCGCAGGCCTACAAATGTATAATTTCGCAAACGTCTTTAATCTCGCTAGATCGTCACGCTTTCTTCATGTTTAATCTTTCGTCATCTGTTACGTCACTCCTATCTTCCTGCGACGACTTTGCACACACTTATTAGTAGAATTTCGCCAAAGCACTATTATGTTATTGCGACGATTTCACTCCTTTCTCGTGACTCGACTGTTATCGTCTATTGCGTCGTTTCTGATATCACTTCTGCGACATTGTTACGTTGTGTCGTTTAATAACTTCGCAAATGTAATGTCGTTGCGATATTCTGGTCCTACATCTTGCCTCTTTTTCCTTAAATATTGCTTGAAGAGCGATCTTTAAGGAAAAATCCACTTTGATGTAACTGTTGGAGGAACGAGCGAAATAATACTGGACTTGAAAAGTACGTACTTGCCTCTATTCTTTTTTGAAGTTCCGGTCATTGCGAAGTAAACAAGAAATATCAACCCTTGAAGTATAAGAAGTATGAAGTATCCTCGAAGAAGTATAAGAAGTACTTAATCCTCGAAAAATAAGAAATATTGTGAATTGCTCATGCGAAACTTTCGCCCCATGTTCTTTGCCTCATGCTATGTTATCTTTCATGTGAGTCGATGTTGTTTCGAGATTCTGATCCCACATCTTGCCTCTTTTCATGTCTTCTCTGCGAAGGAGAGAATGTCATGAGAAATTATATTTTTAAATGCCGCAGATGCTTATATTTCTTTCTTTTTAAAACTCTTTACTTTCCGTAAATCTTGTTACACGTATCCCTTTTTCCACTCAATTCCTGACACGTCTTTTTCAACCGCTACATTCCAACCGTCCATACCTGATCTTTGCATTAAATGCATTTATCTTCTCGAGAATATCTTTACCCTATATATACTCTGTTCACTCTTCTCTTCTCTTCTTTTTACCTTCTTTCCATTTTCTCTACAACTTTCTCCTGCTGCTGTAACTCTTCTCGATTCTTATTCTTTCGATTTTGTACTTTCTTCTTCATTCCCATACTAAAAATGCCTCCAGCTGGTCGTAAAAATGAATTTGGCTTCGAAGAAACACGAAAAGAATTTCTAACCAGAGGTTTTACTTTATCTCCTATTCCTGGTCCAAATTCTAAATCTGGTGTTTCTGCTAAATTATTTTCTGATCATCCTTGCAATCATGAAAATATCATAGTCTCGCTAGGTCAACTTCAAGCTGGTGTCCTTATTCCTCTTTACGATCCTGATCTTCCTTTGTTTTATGAAATACTTTCCCATGCGAAGTTTTTGCGAGCAGTATACCAATTAAGTGGAGACTGTATTCGCCTAATGCTCGAGTTCGCCAATCGTGGTGCTAGTAAGGGATCTCTTTATCCTCCAGAAGTTAAAGATCATAGGTTCGCCACAGTTGCGATTGTTCCTGCGAAGTATACTGTAGAATTTTTTTTTTACGAATTATGAGATAATTCCAATGAAGAAAGATAGCACTCGATGGGGAATTCGTTTGACGAAAAAGGACGATATTGCCAATGATCAACTACTTATGCAAGAAATTGACTGGCATTCGGGCAATAATACAACCCCACGTCATTCTAAAGATGATAAGTAGTGTATCTTCCTATTAATCTTAGAGGGTCCGTACATCTCTGACTCTCATGTTTTACTTGCGAGTTTCGCCACGTACCAACCATGGGTGTTCAACTGGCCTGAAAAGGGAGCAGAGGTATACTTCCAAACTTGCTTAAGTTATTATTTATACTCTTATGTATAATCTCGCTGACCACTCCATTATTTTCGTGTGATTGCAAAATTGTTAGATTAAAAGATTGAAAGCAAGCTATAGCGGAACTGAGAAAGCTAGTACTTTGTCAGTTCTCCGTTCACTCACAAATGAAGTAAGAGATATCCTTTTATTATTCTTAACAATATATTGTTGCCTCTATTTCTTATCTTTATCTGTGTGTGAAGGTTATCATTGAAGGAGAATAGCCTGCTAAAGTTTCAAAGATAAAGGGGAAGGGTAAAGGTGTTATTCGCAAGGAAATATCCGTTGTCCCACCTTCGAAGAATCGAAAAGTCCAATCTCCTTCTCCCTCAAACCTTCAGTCTAGTGAGAGCTCCAGCTATGATGATACTGATGATGATGATAATGTTAGCGTTAATATTTCTCTCGCGAATGAGGGTTCTTCATCTGAGTCTTCTATGGCTCAGTTGTCCAACATCTTTTCTGATCCTTCTCAAGGACTTGGAAATGATCAGCTCGCCAGTACATGTAGAGCTCTTGCGAATATCTTTGATGCTCCTCTACTAATTTGAAATGATTCCCTTCGCGGGGTTTCTAGACTTGTATCGCCCAGCTTCTTACATTCACTTGGTATCCTGGTATATCTTCATGTGTTTATCTTTTCTTTCTTCGCAATTACACTTCATATTATGTTTTGATAATTGTTTGTATTCTTTCGCAGGCTGGAAAGGCTTCTTTCGCATTAGTTTCGGATTTGGAGAGAAGACGTGAAATTCTTGAGAAGAAAACTTCACAACTTCGCAGCAGAAATGAAGAATTAGAAGTTGAAATTGCTGGTTTTCGCGAGAAGAATAAGCAATTGGAAACTGAAACCTCTTCTTAGTCAGACAAAATTTCCAGCCTTCAAACTGCGAATAATCAACTTTATGGTAAGAGATTCTTCCTTTTCACCTTTGCTCCTCTATTCCCATGTTGTTGTCTTATTCGATTAATCCTCTTTGCAGACGTTTATGGTCTCTCTGATGAAGCTATTTTCCTTCATTCTTTTCCAAATCCTATGGATGATAATACCCTTCTCAAACATCTTAATGATTCTTTAAATAACTTTCTAAATGATAAAATTAATTCTCTTTCCATAGATGAGCTTAGGTCCAAATTCCACCTCTTAAACATTGATCATAGATCCAGCTTGGGATTGGCCAATAATTACAAACATTTTTACGTTAATTCTAAAGAGGAGATTGCTAGATTAAGATCCAAGATTAGTAATCTTATTGATGATAAAGACTGTATCGCCAATCAAGGTGCTCAAACTTTAGCAGATTTCCATAAGACTCTTCTTGATCCCAAATTGAAAGAGATCGACTTATCTGCGTAAATACTACTCTTGTTGAGAGGGAAAACCAAATTCGTTCTCGTCTTCTCATTAGTAATGATGATGAATTTGCTTGGGATGCGAAGATTCTTGATGACGCCAGAAATAAATTAGGCGTTCATGTTAGTCTTCAAGTTGAGCATTCGTCCCTGATAAAGGATATGATTTCTGAGAGAGAAGGTGATTACTCTTGTTTTTTCGCTAACCATTTTCTTTAACTGAATCTCCATACCTTACTGATTTTTATTGTCATTTGTTCGCAGAATCTGAAGAAAGACTTCGTCAAAGAATTGAAGAGTTAGAAGCTGAAAAAGGGGAGCTTGCAAAGAATCTTTCCTCTCGCAATGAGAAATGTTCCAGATTGATGAGTCAGCTAAAAATCACTGTTGCGAATTTCAATAATGATGTTATTGGTATTTGCAACGATACTATTAAGATGGTCTGTGATGACCACAAAATTCTTCATTCCGCGTATCCTTATCTTACAGATAAAATTCCAGAGAATGTTCCTAATCTAGGCATCTCTAAGAGTGAAGCTAAAGAGTCTGAAGAAGATGAAGAATATGATGAGGATGATGAAGGAGAGAAGTCTTGTGAAGATAGTGAGGAATCCAAATAATTTTGCCTATTTCTTTGATCTCTTGTAATATTTATATATTTGTTTCTTCGCCTTGTAATATATTTCTGCGAATTCTTCTAGTTTCTGATACTCCTTAATATATGTATTCCTCTTGTCTCTTCCTGCATACATTTAGAAAACAACTATTTTTTGCAATATGGATAATCAATATAACTATTAACCTTTAACTATCTGCGTAAATCTGTCATATAAAGACGAACAATAATTTTTTCCTTCTGTTCATTCCCATACTTGCCTCTATTATTCGATCTGCAACACGAAAGATTTTAACAAATTATCTCTTGAATAAGTTCCTTTTTTATGCCTCAATTTCGCATGCATTTCTGCATAATCTCGCAATCATGCATTTCTTGAAATACTTCTTGGTTTATTTCCAAGATTCTATTCAATGTTACTCTCTTGTGTGGTCTTATTTTTCCTTCCTAGTTAAAGGTATTATTTCGCCACATTTTTTCAGTGCGAAAAAATTGCAGGACGTCCTTACATTTGCATGTAAAGACCCATTGATCTTTCCTTAACTTTTTCTTATGGCTTTTTTCCTCTGTATAATTATTGCACAAATATGACAAGACTTAATATTCTTGCGAACATAAAGCTTCATGACATTTGCGTCTTAATACACTTATCAGCTCCCTAATGGAGGGTGCCGCCCTTATCTTCCCCCTGGTTTCCCCTTCAAGGAGGCGTACTTCTGCCATACAAGACTAGATCCTCCCATCCGGTCTTGACAACAACCAGTTGTTTTCGCAGCCTCTTATCCCTTTTACCTATAAGGCTTATGGTTACGAGACTGCACCCTAGGTGGGGTTTTCTTCTGGCCGAGTGCATCATAGTCAATACTTGCCAAGAATGGCCAGGGTAGTTTCATACGCCCCGGGCACTCTTGGCTCAACCTTGTACCTCGGCGCCTTGATCATAATTTTCACTCCTTAGAAGAGACCCTCAGTCGTCCAACCGAGCACTATTAAGGGTATTTTCAACCTTAATAGTTTAGGTTGAAAATCCAAGGTACCAATCCCATATGGGCTTCATTGACCCCGAATCTCCATGACTCAGGTTCCAGCAGCGGTATAACCTTATCCCTGAGCCATGCAAAGGGATACCCCCTCTTGCGAAATTTTATCCGCGAACTAGGGTGTACGTCATAAAAGTTCGTCCCATTCTAATATGTCATTATTGTTTGATTATCTCCTTTTGCATTTCAGCGTTGTTATTATTTCTCAATCTCATCTTTTTCATTGGGTAAAACATATTTTTTGAAATTTCTCAATCTCTGTGAATTTTTTTTGCAACAAATCATTCATCTCTTCTTCTTTTCTCAATATCTCTTAAATTTCACAATTTAAATTTTTTTACCTTTACTGCTTTCTGCTTCTGCTCTTTTGTTGCGTTTTGATACTTTCTCTTCATCTGCGAGACGTTCACCATATTTGGGATTTTATGCTTCCGCGCTTTTGTGACTTTTGGTTTCTTTGTCTTCATCTGCGAAGTGTTCGCTGTCTGTTGTTTTCAGCAAGTGTTGACTTCGCAGTATTCCTTCTTCTTTCTTCTCTATTGCATCGACCATCAATCTCTCACCTCTTTGTTTTTATTTGATGTTATATTTCCAATTCTTGTTCTTCGCAGCTCTTTCTTCGCAGGACTCTACGTCAATTTCATAGCACTTTTTTCCTTCAATCCAATCTCCCTTTATAACTCCAACACCACTGGGATGAGGGAATTTGATGCACTTGTAGAAATTTGACGCCACACCTAGAATCCCATGTAATCAAGGGCGGCCAATTAAGGCGTTATATGGTGATTCTACGTCGACAACAAAAATAAGATTTTAGAAGATATCCCCTTTAACGGAATTCACATGTTGATTTCCCTTTGGGGTTATTGGCGGTACCATTGAAACCATAGATCTTGTAAGTTGAGGGTACTAGATCCTCATCTTTTCCTCCCATAGTTTTATAAGTATGATAAAATAAGATATTCACGGATCTCCCAATATCGATTAAAATTCTATTGATTTCCCATGAATCTTCATCTTCACTATCTTCATCTTCATCTTCTTCCTTTTTTTTTTTTCGGGTTTATCTCTAGTCTCACCACTAGTGGATTGTCGTGCATTTCGCCAGGATTTCGTACTTCTTGTGCAGTGAAAGAAATAGTCTGCTTTTTCCACTCTTCTAATGGAAAAGCTTTCGCAATATTCATTATTTCTGTCCCATCAACATCTCTCGCGAAAACTCTGCTTAGAACATTGTCGTGGAAATCTTCGATTGTCTTGTACGAATGTACGTTGGAGTTACAAAACAGATTCTTTGCCTTTGCTCCCACTTCTATCACAAATGTTTCTCCTCCTTTTGTAGTATTTACTCTGCGGGTTTCTGGCGGCGGTGGTAAAAGATGAGATTGTTGGCGCACTATCAGAAAATGATTTAATTTCCCCTGATCTATCATTCTTAAAATGATTCTCTTTATATTCCTGCATTCATTTGTGGAGTGACCATGAAAATGACGGTAAGAGCAAAATTGTCGACTTCGGTTATTTGGATGTGGCTTTTTTCCCATATTCCAAGGTGATGGTATGTTCTCCATCGAAATTATAGCCTCCCAAATTTTTTCTACACTGGCATTGAAAGGTGGCATACTGATTTCTTCCCATATTATTTTATGGTTTCCTTCTCCTCTGTGATAGTTCTTCCGCTGACCACCATAAGTCTCCTGTGTCTGATCAAGTCTCTGAACTTTATTATTCCCACTGATGCGATTATAAAAATCCATGTCTCTTTCAAACTCTTATTGATCTCTACTCCCATAGCTACTAGCTTCTGCTGACTATCAATCACCATCCTCTTTTGTTGTGGTTGCGAGATGCTCGCCACAGTGTTAATCATCTTAGGAAGTAAGCTTGCATTCGCTGCTGTTGAATTGGTGTTCGCAACTGGGTATGATTCCATCTCATTTTGTTTCTCCTCCAGCGTAATTTATTCCTCTTGCAATTCTCGCAACTCAGTCATTGTAATTATGTTTTTGATTCTGAAAATTTGGATATACAGTAAATTGGTTTCGAACACCGCATTGATGAAAAATAAAATGAGGTATCTCTCATCCACTCTACCATCCATTTCACTGCATATTGTCTTCCACCTTAATGTCAAATGCTTCAAACTTTCGCCAACCCTTTTTTAACCCAAATACATCTTCAATTCCAGGACGTGAAAAATTATTGCTTATGTATGCTCCCAAAAATGTAGTCTGTAAATGATTAAAAGAGGTTATTGTATTTTTGAGCAGACCCTCAAACCACTTCAGTGCTTCGTCAGTCAAACTTGATGCAAAATATTTGCTTAATACTGCATCATGGTTTTCCCACTTTAGCATGCATCTTACATAGGCCTTAATATGCTGAATAACAGAAGTGTTCCCATCGAAAATGCTGGTTAATGCAGGCAGGCTGCACTTTGGGGGTATTCCTCCTAATTGTACTTCTCGTGTGAATGGAGTTTTCGCAGCTTCCTCTATGGATTCATTTAATTGTCTTCCTCCCCCTCCTTTTCTGTTATTTAACAGTCCTCTCATTTCTCCTCGCTCTCTTAAGATTTGTTCATTTACACCGGAGTTTTGTTCCATTGGTTTATTTAATTCAACCTTTCTCCTTCTACGTTCATGTCTGTCTTGTGCTGCGAAATTCTTAACTTCATTTTCTTCATTTTCATTTTGTCTTCTTCTGCGATCTTCTCTTTCACCCCTTTCTTGAATTCGTAGATGGTTATTCCTTTCATTTTCCTCTCTATGGTTTTGCTCATTCCCCTCCCTTTCTCGTCACCGTCTATCATATTCCTCATTAATATTAGCATTGCTGCGGTATTGTTCGCGTCTTCTTTCTCGATTATCATGATGAGATTGACGTATTACTTCTTGAAATTCTTGTTCTTCTACTTCTTCTCTCAATCTTTTCTTTCGCTAAGCGTATTGTTCAATGTATTGTCTCTTAATCTCATCTTTCACGGTTTGTTGATTTCTGCGTATTTCTCTCCCACGTAATATCTTCCTTTCTTCTTCTGGATTTTCTTCACCATCTTGATCATTTCTCTCATGAGGTTGTTCATTCCCTTGATTTGTGTTGTCAATTATTTCTCTTCTCTCAAGACACTCTTCATTTGGATTTTGCGTCTCTTCGCGAATGTTTCCGTCAACATTCATTACAGGCGAATTTCGTCTTACTTCCCCTCTAATTTACCTTGAATTTGATCTTGTAGTGCTTCTTGATCTTGTAATCTGTAACCTCATATTCTCCATCCTCAACTCATGATTTTGTCTTGTCAAATTCGCTCATTCTTCTGCTTCTAATCTTCTTTCTTCATGTATTCTTTGTCTCAATTCCTCTAATGCCTCGATTTCTTCGTTTCTGCGAATTATTCCTCTAATTCCTTCTCCGTCTCGTCTTTCTTCTTCCTCTTCCGATGAACTTGTCCGCCAAGTGTGTACACTTACTCTATCATAATCGATTTCTCTATTTTGTGTTAGTGTATGTTGATTTGGTGTTTGAACTTGATTTTCCTCATTATTTCTTGATCTTTTATTTCTTCTCCCCATTCTAGAAGATTCTCCCATTTCATCTCTTCCTCTACCAGCAAGCCTCTTACTCCTCCTAATAGTTTTGGTTGTTCTGATGTATTTCTTCTCCTAGCCATTTCTTCAATCTCAATGAATTTTTGAAAATCTCGTAAAAATTTCCTTCAATTCCTTCAAATTCTTACAAATCTTCACAGGTATCCCTGTTTCTAGCGCCAATATGTAGTAGCAGGAAATCCCACACTACACCCCTCACAAGAATTCATATAATCAATTCATCTTTAAGATCAAGAACAACACTTTTTATTAGTTGACACTTAGAAAATGTTACAAGAAAGGAAAGAAATTAAGAATACAAGCACTCTCTTACACTTTCTCTCTCCTAAAAGCTTTCTCAACACTCCAAAATTAATCCCTCTCTTTGAGTTTATTCGTCCCCTTTATATAAGGTAGTTACATAGTGGATGACAGCTAAGCTGTCCTTTAATTTGGATCTGACTTGCAGTATTTCGCAGGCCTACAAATGTATAATTTCGCAAACGTCTTTAATCTCGCTAGATCGTCACGCTTTCTTCATGTTTAATCTTTCGTTATCTGTTATGTCACTCCTATCTTCCTGCGACGACTTCGCACACACTTATTAGTAGAATTTCGCCAAAGCATTATTATGTTGTTTCGACGATTTCACTCCTTTCTCGTGACTCGAATGTTATCGTCTGTTGCGTCGTTTCTAATATCACTTCTGCGATATTGTTACATTGTTACGTTATGTCGTTTAATAACTTCACAAATGTAATGTCGTTGTGATATTCTGGTCCTACAATATCCACACAGCTGCATGTCGTAACTGAGTGCTAGATAGGACTTGCACAATTCTATACTAGCAGTCTCTAATTAGACTTCATTTGGAGTTTCAAGTAAATCCAAAATACAAAACAGTAGCCAAGCTATTCTTCTGCGGTATTATAATTCTTCAGAGAAAATACTCGTAATAATGTACATATCACATGAGCTTAAATATATGTATGATAGAAATAAGATAACTGATCAACTCACTCCTTAAGTGTAATAGCACAACCCCCTTCAATTTGATGAAGAAAGAAAATGATTACTTTGAACACCTTCTAAATTGAGAAACATGGAGAAGAAATATCCCCTTAATTCGCTGATGAAATCAACCAATAATATCATCATCAACACCTAGTTCTCTCTCACAACAAAAACCAAATAAATAAGTAATAAAAACCCAAAAAATTCAAGAAAAAATCGCAATAACAATAAAATAAATAAACAGAAGCTCAATTGCTTGATTATATGTTTCTCACTCAAAAAATGCCTAAATCTAAGAAAAAAATCATAGAATACTAACCACCACAATTGATTCGAGAACGCGGATTAAAGATTCAGAGCACCCAATACATCAATAAGATTACCACGTCTCGTAAATATCAACACCTACTACCTAGAAACACGATAAAATTAGAGAATTTTATCATCCAAAGCCAGATCTACTCATTCACCAGAAACGTCACATCTGTTTAAAATTAATCTAGGTTAGGGGTTAGATTTTGGTTTTCAATTTTATATATATATATATAGTCATCCAAAAGATGCAGCAGACAGTGATGAAGAACCTAGGTTTTCATTTGAAAGATTTGAATCAAACGACTTCATTATTTTTTTTGAAAGACGTGAGATTGAGAGAAAGAAAGTTGATTAGAAATGATTTCCGTTGAGAGATGAGAAAAGACATGATTTAAACTGGTTTTTAGATGGAATCTGGTAGGAGAAACTAGTAGTGAGGCAGAACGAGAGAGAGAAGAGAATGAGATAGAGAATCAGAGGCTCTAATCGATAATAAAAAGATAGAGAACTGAGTCAGCTTTTCCAAGTATCTACATGGGATGAATAGTGAGTCAGCTAAAAGTGTGGTCAGGCACACTCACGAGTTGCACGCATACGTTTCCAATCTGTTGCGGATCACAACAGAAAGAAACAGTTGCGCATTTTGTAACCAAAAAGAACTGTTGCAAAATTTTCGCAACTAAAATTCGCAACTGAAAATTCGCAACAGAGACAAAGCTGTTGCGAAATCTAGTTACTAATCCTTGAATTTGGTGTAGTGATAAATTGGTTTTCCAAGGAACTCCTAGATTCATAATGTCCAAGAAATTGCAGAACCTCAATTTTTTTCTGAGAAGATGGAGTAAAGAAACCTTTGGAAAGAGAGAAGAAAAGAAACAAGAAATTGCTCATCAATCAATTAAATGCACTGGAGGAGAATGGTGCCCTCTCACAACAACAATTAAATGACCGGGTTACAATGGAGATTTGATCTAAAAAAGATGAATCTAGATAATGCAAGTAAATGGATAACAAGGGCTAAAACCCAACATGTTAAGGAAGGTGATGCAAATACAAAATATTTTCACTCATTAGAAAATAATAGAAGAAGAAGGAATACTGTGCAGAAATTGGTAATCAGTGGTGCTGATAACTTTTGTCAAGAAGACATCAAAAAGGAGATCTCATCTTACTTTTTCAATCTTTTCCAAGACAAGCACAAAATAAAACCTCAATTAAATGATGAATTTTTCACTAAAATCTCAGTTGAGGAAAGCATTTGGGTTGAAAGGAAAATTGAAGAAGGGGAAGTGTGGAATGTTATTAAAAGGTTCAAGAGTAACAAATCCCTACGGCCTGATGGTTACATTATGGAGTTTTATAAGATAGCTTGGGAAGTGATCAAGAAGGATTTAATGTCAGTAATCCAAGAATTCGAGGAGCAACAAAAAAAGGATCGGAGGACTAATTGCTCTTTCATTAGCCTAATTCCAAAGAAAGATAAAGTGGGAAGTCCTCAAGACTTTAGACTAATTAGTCTTGTTAGCAGTGTCTATAAAGTTATCTCAAAGGTCCCTACCAACAGATTCAAGTCAGTTCTACCCAAATTGATATCAGAAAACCAAGGTGCTTTCATCTTAGAAAAGAAAATACTAGATAGTATTCTCATTGCATGATAATTGATTGATACCAGATTTAAAAACAAACGTCCTGGAATTTTGTGTAAACTTGATATCCAAATGGCATTTGATAATGTAAGTTGGTACACAATCAGTAAGGTCTTAAAAAGCTCAGGTTTAGTCCCAAATGGCTTAATTGGATGGAATAGTGTGTGAGCACTCTCTCTTAGTGAATGACAGCTTCACTCAAAAATTCAAACCTCAAAAGGGTTTACGACAAGGGGATCCCTTGTCACCTTTCTTATTCATCTTAGTAGATGAAGTTTTCTCCAAGCTTATGAAGAATGCATTACAACTTCAAATGATTTAAAGCTTCTCAATTAACTCAATTCAAGTCTCTCACCTACAATTTGCAGATGACACATTGGTGTTTTTAGATGCAAAAGAATAAGAAGATGAAAATTTGGTTATCATCCTGCAAATCTTAAAAATAATTACAGGCTTAAGCGTAAACTTTTCTAAAAGTGTTGTTATAAGCATTGGCGCTGAGCATAAGATAAATTCTATTGCAGTGATTATGAATTGTAAAATATAGAGCTTGCCACTGAAATATTTGGGTCTGCCAGTGGGAGCTACATCCAGATGTTTAGCTATTTGGGAGGTGGTGATCGAAAATTTCAAAAAAAATTAGCTTTGTAGTGGTGATGCATAAGAATTGCATGTGGTCATTGTTGAAGAAATATTCATGAAAGATAAAGAAACGTAATAGCATCAGTTTGAAGGAGTATTCAACTAAGTGTCAATTATATTGTGCTTTGTTATGGGAGTTGCATAAGAACGTTGATAGTTGGGAGAGTGCATGTGGCAAATTGAATTGCTACATTGGAGACAGTAGATGCTTTCTCGTTTCCAAAGTCATGCATTTCGATCAAGGTGTTGTGGCAATGCAAGCAAAGAGCAGCAAGGTGCTGGTTCTTTGGCATACAAATTATGCAAGTCCAAGAAGGTGAATTTTGCAATATGATTTGGATGCCAAATATAGTAAAAGTCCTGAAGTTTGCAAAGTACATCAAAGGCTATAGATTGTGGCACATACCAAGAGTTGTATGTAATCATAGAGTGCATGCCTTAAGGAATGGCATGATTTGGCGTAGGCGCATATGATTGAAAAACTGAGGACAAGTCTTGTATAAGTCCTGTTATGTTGCGCGGTGAAACTAAAGTCGAAAAATGAAGGCATAAGGTTATGGAAATAATCAGTGTGATCAGTTGGTAAGAATAATTACTTCTGTACACTTATACACAAATGATTCATTCGAAGTTCAATCACAATTTAGGGAATCGGCAAGAAGAATTTCCAAGTTGCATTTGGGTGTTGATATGTGATTGTAGTTGAAGTAGGAGCGTAGGCCAAGTGACAAAAATAGTACAAGTCAGAAGGATCAATGGAAAGGCAGTAAGCTAAGTGATGGCATAACGTACTAGGCATAGAAGTTTTGGCAAGGTTTAAGGCCAAGCAAAGTTTGCTGATTTCCAAGAAGGGCTCAGAAGCGTACAAGGACAGAGAACAAGTATATTGAGTATACTTGGTTGCGTTAAACGAGGACGTTGAACAGATTAGGTGGGGGAGGTCTATAACAGGGATGCAAGTGACGCACAATGATTACGCATTACATAGTTGCATGCCATGTCAGTGTGCATCCAGGATGGCGCGACACTGTGTAGACTGTCAAGTGCTAAGAACGGCATAACCCCGTAGGGCCAATGAAGTTCAAGGGTCTCACTATATTGTAAATACATTTGGCTAAGTAATGAAGCTATTGACCGACACAATGAAGCTTCATTAAGTAGAAGGAAGGACAAAGCCAAAGTTGCAAGATGCAACATGCAACATGCGAGTGGCATGTTGGCATGTCCATGGAATTGAGTTGGCCAAAATTCAAGGACGATGCAAGCATGTAGAATATACTAAGGATTAGTCTATACATTAGTTCAAGGCTGGAAAAAGCTTGAATAATGCAAACAAGTTGGTAATGCAAGAGTTGCATTGCTGTTGTCAGGCTAATTGGCGAAGTGAAGCATATATGACGCATGAGTAACTAGAGTTAGCTTAAGGAGATGGCCTCGATATTTGAAGCTTATGGAATGTCCGTGCATAAGTTTAGAATGATAAACATGCAGAGCCAAGAGAGGTAAACGTTGGCGCAAGACATAATCCGGTATATTGCAACAAGCGTGCAATATGGCTCAAGTGACGGTTGCAAGTAAGTTACGAGCTTCAAAAGCATGCCAATGATGCGTGTTAAGCGTGGGAGAAGAGTTCTAACTGCTAGAGAACAGGTGTTGCATGATTGGCGCGAGATGGAAGAGAACTGGCCAGTTGGCACGGTTATTGGCGGTCACAGAAATGATTTATGGGACAGATGGTTGTTCCATGTGTGAGCAATGGTTGTGCACAGTTTATCCAAGTGAATCTACTGTATAAATAGTCCTAAGGAGTGGGAAAAATCAGTAGGCTTACATAGGAGAGTTAGACTCATGTTTGAGAGAGTTAGGCATTCACCAAGAAGGTGAATAGTCTGTTTTTGGTCCATGTGACGGACGAGTTTTGTAATCTTCCTTTAGTGCAATAAAATGGGTTTGTTGCAGTATCTTTGTCTTCATTATGTTGCTAGTTTGTGTGAGAATTGGTTAAGTACATGGAAGAACCTCTTATGCTTATGGTGGCATGAAGAGTTAGAGAGAAAAAAGAAAAGACTTCCGTTGTGCAAAGCCTTATGAGCGAAGGCAGATGCGTACTTTGATGCAAGTATGCAAGACTTAATGATTTTGGGTGAAGTTGATTCACTGAACCTCAATCATTATCGGTCATGTCCCATGAAAATTTTAGTCGATTAAATGGGCATGTGACACGCGGAAAGGTGGCTGGCACGACATGCCATTGTATAACAGGGATGCAAGTGACGCATAATGATTACGCGTTACAGAGTTGCAGTCCAAGTCAGTGTGCAGCCAGAATGGCGCGACACTGTGTAGAATGTGAAGTGATAAGAACGGCATAACCCCGTAGGGCCAATTAAGTGAGAGGGTAGCACTACATTGTAAATGAATTTGGATAAGTAATGAATCTGTTGGCCGACACAATGAAGCTTCATTAAGTAGAAGGCAAGACAAAGCCAAAGTTGCAAGATGCAAAATGCAACATGCGAGGTGGCATGTTGGCATGTCCATGGAATTGAGTTGGCCCAAACTCAAGGATGATGCAATCATGTATAATATACTAAGGATTAGTCTATGCATTAGTTCAAGGTTGTCCAAAGCTTGAATAATACAAACAAGTTGATAATGCAAGAGTTGCATTGCTGTTGTCAAGTTAATTGGAGAAGTGAAGCATATATGACGCATGAATAACTAGAGTGAGCTTAAGGAGATGGACTCGATGTTTTAAACTTAAGGAATGTCCGTGCATGAGTTTAGAATGATAAACATGCAGGTCCAAGAGAGCTAAACGTTGGCGCAAGACAGAATCCGGTATATTGCAACAAGCGTGCAATATGGCTCAAGTGACGGTTGCAAGTAAGTTAAGAGCTTCACAAGCATGCTAGAGAACATTTGTTTCATGATTGGCGCGAGTTGTAAGAGAACTGGCCAGTTGGCACGATTATTGGCGGTTACAGAACTGCTTTATGGGACAGATGGCTGTCTCATGCTTGTGCAACAGTTGTGCACGGTTTGGCCAAGTGAATATACTGTATAAATAGTCCTAAGGAGTGGGAAAAATAATTAGGCTTACATATGAGAGTTAGGCATTCACCAAGAGGGTGAATGGCCTGTTTTGGTCCATGTGATGGACGAGTTTTGTAATCTTCCTTTAGTGCAATAAAATGGGTTTGTTGAAGTATATCTTTGTGTTCATTATGTTGCTAGTTTGTGTGAGATATGGTTAAGTACATTATAGAACCTCTTATGCTTATGGGGGCATGAAGAGTTAGAGAGAAAGAAGAAAATATTTCCCTTATGCAATGCCTTATGAGTGAAGGCAGACGCATAATATGATGCGACTATGCAAGGCTGAGTGATTTTGGGGTAAAGTTGATTCAATGGACAAAAATCATTGCCGGTCATGTCCCATGAAAATTTTAGGCGATTAAATGGGCATGTGACAGCAGGTATCAAAGATGTGTTAGGGGACACAATTGCTGTTTTTTCTCTCTTTTTACTCAAGTTGGTGTCATTTGTTTGTCGAATTCAATGAAGAATTGTTTGGATTTCGCTAGTATGGAACTAGAAGAAGTTGGTTTTATGTGGAAAGATCAACTGGAATGAACTTGAATCTTGAAGTAACAGAAGGCCGTGAAAGCTTATGACAAATGTGTCAAAATTCCTACCCAAAGTGTTAGACGAACGTGCAAGAATCGTTGAAAACCGGGTTTTCAAATGATGGCATGACAAAACTAAGGAGTATGCTGACTTCTATGGTGCAAGTCAGGTGTTGAAGTCCATATTTCTCACAAGTATGCAAAGATTACGCATTTGGAATGCATATCTTTGTGGTGTTATCAGTAGCGAGTACATTACATGTTGTAATGGGAAATTTGCGAAAATTTTCGAATGCAAAGTTGTTGTTGGCCTTTGAGTGGAAAAGAAGATAGAGAACCTTTCTATGCGATAGAATTGAAGGTGTCTCATTGTAGCCATTTGGATGGAAGATTAAAGTTATCTCTCTTAAACACATGTACCTTCGTGGTAATGCAAAGTCTGGTTGTGAATCAGCATGTTTGTGCAAATGTGATGCCATAAAAGAAGAATTGGATGGACAATTATTATCTAGTAAAAATCTTATTGAAAGGATGAAGAAATAAGCGCAAGTTAGGGGAAAACCGATACACCACGGTCTTGCGTTTACAAAGAGTTCTTCGTTGATGCTATATGCACACAAGGAGTGTGTTTGCACCTGGTTTTTGAGTGGGATCAATATGCTTAAACAAGGGTGTTCAAAGACCTGCATTTGATCATATTACCACAAGCGTATATTCTTGTCAACTACAAATCAGTATTGCTACAAAGCTCATTTGGGAGAAGGGGAAAGACAAGAGTTTCCAGTTGTGCATGGGAAGTAAAAATGAGTTCCAAGTTTTAAGAAGAATGCGGCATTCTTGCTTCATGGAACGTAGGCAGTGGCGCCTCATTTACAAGGATTATGGCCTTGTTAAAATTACCCAAGGTGTTTATCCGCGGAAGTCATTGAGTAATATGACTTTTCTGAGCTCTATGGTGATGTTCATAATTACCAAGTTAATTCCATTCCAGTTGTGCAAAGGTGCATAAGATTGTGCCAAGATTTGACTGGTAATTGGCATAACATGTATGCAACAATAGCATGCGCCAAATGAGATTTGAGCATGGCCAAGATGCATGATGCGGTTGGATATGCAAGTTATACGAATCATACATGCATGGAAAAAAGAAGGACAAAGTAATGGTGATGCATAAAGATGGCATATGGCCATTATTGAAGAAATCTTCATGAAAGCTAAAGCAACGTGTTAGTATCAGTTTGAAGGAATATTCAACTAAGTGTCAATTATATTGTTCTTCGTTATGGGAGTTGCATAAGAACGTTGATAGTTGGGAGAGTGCATGTGGCAAAGTGAATTGCTACATTGGAGACAGTAGGCGTCGTCTCGCTTCCTTTGTTGCTTATAAGCGAAGTTGAATTCAGTATTGCAAGTCTTATTAGGTCTTACAAGTTTCAATCATTTGGCGCGAGTATTTTCTCAAGTTTGAGTATACTTTCAGTTTAGGTCGAGTGGACCTTGGTGTTGGGAATTGTCTCTCTATGTAAGGTAGTAGTGAATGAGGGTATTTGAGATGAAATCCATGCCTCTTTCATTCAAAGTAAAGCTAGTTCGCATGGAATATGCTACATAGCATATTAAGCCAAAATATGTAATATAAGACGCTGAAAGTGAAAGGAAGCAAATATAGGAGTTGGTGGCATAGTCGAGTTTGCTGTTGGGAGTTATGTGGAAGTGCGAAGAAATTTGGCAACGGATGCATGGAGTAACGCAGCAAGAATGAAGATATAAGTCCATCAAGTATATGAGTTAAGAGTAACTCATAGTTAGGAAGAACATGATGTTGTTTTTCTGCCACATTAAAGCGTAGCAGTTTGAAAGAGCAAGTGATTCTTAAGTTGCTGGTTTCAAAAGCGCGTGAAGAGGATATCGCTTTTAATGTGACGGAGGAGAGCCCCGGGTATCCTGAGTCATGACTATACGAAAGTCATGCATTTCGATCAAGGTGTTGCGACAATGCAAGCAAAGAGCAGCAAGGTGCTGGTTCTTTGGCATACAAATTATGCAAGTCCAAGAAGGTGAATTTTGTAATATGATTTGAAATCCAAATCTAGTGAAAGTCCTGAAGTTTGAAAAGTACAGCAAAGGCTATAGATTGTGGCGCATACCAGGAGTGGTATGGAATCATAGGGTGCATGCCTTAAGGCATGGCATGATTTGGCGTAGGCGAATATGATTGAAGAATTGAGGCCAAGTCTTGTATAAGTCCTGTTATGTTGCGTGGTGCAATTAAAGTCGTAAAATGAAGGCATAAGACAATGGAAATGATCAGTGTGATCAGTTAGGAAGAATCATTACTTGTGTACACTTAGGCACGAATGATTCATGCAAAGTTCAAACTCAATTGAGAGAATTGGCAAGAAGAATTTCCAAGTTGCATTTTAGGTGTTGATATGCGATTGTATTGGGAGTTGAAGCGTAGGCCAACGTGACAACAACAATACAAGTTAGCAGGATAAATGGAAAGGCAGTAAGCTAAGAGATGGCATATGGTACTAGGCAGAAAGAGTTGGCAAAAATGAAGGTCAAACAAGTTTGTTGAATTCTGAGAACAAGTATATTGAGTATACTTGGTTGCGTTCAACGAGGAAGTTGAACAGATTAGGTGGGGAGGTCTATAACAGGGATGCAAGTGACACATAATGATTACGCGTTACAGAGTTGCAGGCCAAGTCAGTGTGCAGCCAGGATGGCGCGAGACTATGTAGACTGTCAAGTGCTAAGAACGACATAAACCCATAGGGCCAATGAAGTGCGAGGCTAGTACTACATTGTAAATGCATTTGGCTAAGTAATGAACCTATTGACCAACACAATGAAGCTTCATTAAGTAAAGGAAAGACAAAGCCAAAGTAGCAAGATGAAACATGCAACATGCGAGGTGGCATGTTGGCATGTCTATGGAATTGAGTTGGCCCAAACTTAAGGACGGTGCAAGCATATATAATAGAATAATGATTAGTCTATGCATTAGTTCAAGTCTGGTCAAATCTTGAATAACTCAAACAAGTTGGTAATGCAAGAGTTGCATTGCTTTTGTCAAGCTAATTGGCGAAGTTAAGCATATATGACGCATGAGTAACTAGAGTGAGGTTAAGGATCTTGACTCGATGTTTGAAGCTTAAGGAATGTCCGCGAATGATTTTAGAAGGATAAACATGCAGGGCCAAGAGAGCTAAACGTAAGTGCAAGAAAGAATCGGTATATTGCAACAAGCGTGCAATATGGCTCAAGTGACGGTTGCAAGTAAGTTACGAGCTTCACAAGCATGCCAATGATGCATGATAAGCGTGGGAGAATAGTTATAGCTTCTAGGGAACATGTGTTGCATGATTGGCGCGAGTTGGAAGAGAACTGGCCAGTTGGCACGGTTATTGGCGGTTACAGAACTGCTTTATGGGACAGATGGCTGTCCCCATGCGTGTGCAACGGTTTCCAAGTTAATCTACTGTATAAATATTCCTATGGAGTGGGAAAAATCAGTAGGCTTACATAGGAGAGTTAGTCTCATGTTTGGGAGAGTTAGGCATTCACCAAGAGGGTGAATGTCCTGTTTTGGTCCATGTGATGGACGAGTTTTGTAATCTTCCTTTAGTGCAATAAAATGGGTTTGTTGAAGTATATATTTGTGTTCATTATGCTGCTGGTTCGTGTGAGATTTGGTTAAGTACATGACAGAACCTCTTATGTTTATGGGGGCATGAAGAGTTAGAGAGAAAGAAGAAAAGACTTCCGTTGTGCAATGCCTTATGAGTGAAGGCAGATGCATTCACTGAACCACAATCATTGTCGTTCATGTCCCATGACAACTTTAGACAATTAAATGGGCATGTGACACATTGGCACATGTGGCATGGTCGGCATGCCTTGGCGCGGTTTAGACGTAGCTAAAGGTTACCATGCATTGGTTGGTGACCTTGGACGGCTAAGATCTGCATCTCAGATGGAAGGGTGATCGCTGATCGTTGCAACCATTCATTTTGGAAACCTTAAATGAAAGGCCGGCGTGGCATGGTTTAGGCGCGACAAAGTGGCTGGCACGGCATGCCATTGGCATATGGTCGGCATGCCTTGCGCGATTTAGTCGCGGCCAAAACTAGGGTTTTGGCGTTGGGCCAAACGTTACCATGCGTTGGTTGGTGACCTTGGACGGCTGAGATCTGCGTCTCAAATGAAAGGGTGGCCATTGATCGGTGCAACCCTTCGTTTTGGCAGACGTAAAGGAAAGGCCGGCATGGCATGGTTTAGGCGCGGCAAGGTGGCTGGCGCGGCATGCCATTGGCACATGCGGCATGGTCGGCATGCCTTAGCGCGGTTTAGGCGCGATAAAAACTAGGGTTTTGGCGTTGGTCGAAAGGTTACCATGCGTTGGTTAGTGACCTTGGACGGCTAAGATCTGCGTCTCAGATGGAAGGGAGGCCGTTGATCGTTGCAACCCTTCGTTTTGGCAGTCGTAAAGGAAAGGCCTACATGGCATGGTTTAGGCTCGGCAAGGTGGCTGGCACGACATGCCATTGGCACATGGGGCATGGTAGACATGCCTTGGTGTGGTTTAGGCGACCAAAAATAAGGTTTTGGCGTTGGGCCAAAGGTTACCATGCGTTGGTTGGTGACCTTGAAAGGCTAAGATTTGCGTCTCAGATGGAAGGGTGGACGTTGATCGTTGCAACCCTTCGTTTTGGCAGCCGTAAAGGAAAGGACAACATGGCATGGTTTGTCATTGGCACGGTGGTACGGCTGGCATTGTTGGCATGCCTTGGCGCGGAGACATGGCTGGCATGGTCTGCCATTGGCATGGTGGTGCAGCTGGCATGGTTGGCATGCCTTGGCCCGGAGACGTGGCTGGCATGGTTTTCCATTGGCACGGTGGTGCGGCTGGCATGGTTGGAATGCCATGGTGCGGAGACGTGGCTGGAATGGTTGGCATGCCTTGGCGCGGACGTAGCTGGAATGGTTTTCCATTGGCACAGTGGTGCGGCTGGCATGGTTGGCATGCCTTGGCGCGGAGACGTGGCTGGAATCGTTTGCCATTGGCACGGTGGTGCGGATGGCATGGGTGGGATGCCTTGGTGCGGAGACGGGGCTGGCATGGTTTGCCATTGGCACAGTGGTGCGGCTGGCATGGTTGGCATGCCTTGGCGCGGAGACGTGGCTGGCATCGTTTGCCATTGGCACGGTAACATGGGAATTATGGTTTGACACAAATGATGTGGGTCAATGCTAAGGGTTCTGCCGTGGAACATGACACATGTATATATAAAAAATAGGTACCTTGGTAGTTCTTACGTAGACATGTTGATTGATCCAATAAATGTGCTAATGGTCATAGTGACATCATCTCAGATGTACAGTTAAGTCCCTTGCTTAGCTCGGAACAAGAGCATTGTTGCGAGGTAAGCATAAGATGGTGACAGGAGAGGACAAAAATCGAAGCGATAAGTCGTGCAAAGGTGGTCAAGAAGACCCGGCTAAACTTTTTCGGGAGGTGAAGATGGTGGATTTTTGACAAGGGTAAAATTGTAAAACCCTAACTATGTGTACTCTGGATCCGAAAATCGGATGAGTATTGAGATCCATGTCTCTCATTAAAGAATGAAATCTCATGCCATAAAACCTCTGACTGAGCAATTTCAGTAATTATTTATACTCCGGATTCGGCAATCGGATGAGTATTGAGACTCATGTCTCTTAATAAAGCATGAAAGCTTATGCCATAGAACCTCTGACTGAGAAGGCTGTCTCTCAGAGTATATGTATATGTGTAGTATCCCAGCTGAGGCCACGGCATATCTCATTAATACTGATCAATTTCGGTAATTATTTCTATATAGAATGGAAATATTGGACGGCTCCTAGACATCATGCATGCTAGTATAGAGCGACAACGTCTTCAGGATGCAACCAAGTTTTCCTTGACTATATAGGAGAAATATGATACTCCAGCAAGCTCATATTGCTCAACTCTCAGATAATTAATGCTTCTAGATAGGAAGACCTGCTAGTATAGAGACATCAGTTAATTATCACTAATCGCCTGAATATCCAGCAATATTCTACGATTCTTCGTTATATTTCGTCACTTCAATTCGTGGTTCTTCCAAGCAGTATTCCGCGGGTTAGTGATAAATATTCAACGAAACAGGCAGCTGAGCATCAAATAAGCCCTGATTAAAATGGTGCTAGTGTACTTAGTAATAATGCACAGACCAGCATTTGAATGCGCAGACGAGAATTTCAAAAATATGAATGAATGATAAACCTATGCCAAATAGGAAGGAAAAATAATAATAGTAAAATATTAGCAAAGGCGCCAGGACTGGGCTCACCAGCTGGCCAGTCATACAATGACCAGTCCCACGCCCAATTTTATATTTTATCTTATTTTGTTATTTTTTTCTGATCTCATGAAAATTCTCTCGTTCGAGCAAGTTTCTTTCGATTCAAGGAGATTCTCTAATTTCATGATATTTCTTTATGTCAAGAAAATAATAAAATTAGGGAAAGGTGTCAAGGGACCGAGCACCAGCCGACCGGCCATGCCCTAGCCATGGCCGGTCCCACACCTCATGTCCCCATTATTTTATTATTTCTCTCAATCCATGGAAATTCCCTAGTTTCATGAATTTTCCCTAAAACCATGAAAATTCCCTGATTTCATGAATTTTCCCTAAAACCATGAAAAATATTACAAAATTAATAAAACTCGTGGGACCGGGCTCCAGCCGGCCGACCATGCCATTTCCGGTCCCACACTGAATCATTCTCTATTTTATTATTATTATTTTATTTCTCTCATCTCATGGAAGTTCCCTCATTTCATAAAACTCTCCAGTTTCATGGAATTTCCCTAAATTCAGAGAAAATACATAAAATTACATAAAACTGGGAAAATATTGTGGGACCGCTTTCCAGCCGGCCGTCCATGCCCTAGCCGTGGCCAGTCCCACACCTTGCAATTCTCTATTTTATTTATTATTTTTCATCATTTCATGTATTTTTCTTAGTTTCAGCAAAACCCTGGATTCTGCATATTTTCTCAAAATGTTGCTCAAACGCGTACCAGAAAATATCAAAATTCTCAGGACTGAGACACAAACACTATGGTGCCACGGGCACATCCCCTTGACCGACAAAGAGTGACCCTAAGGCTTGCAAACAGCCGGTCCCACACTTTTTAATGATTTTAACCTAATTTGCTCAATTGCTCATATTAGGTTCACACTCTTTCCGAACAATCGAGGTTTTACTCAAACGACCATCCATTGGTCCCACGGCCACCAAGAGCCGGTCTCATGACCTCTTGGTCGGTCCCTCATCTTTTCATGGCTAGGTTTTATTATCTATCGCTCACACGAGCATTATTTTGATAAATGATTAAACCAGCGTTTAATCATTCTTTCACCAACTGGTCTCAAGAGACTTTGGTATTTTTCTTATTCGATAATCTAGGCACTGCATGGTGGATTCATCATCCCATGTAGTTGGTCCTTGCTTCACTATGCGGTTGATTTTCAATAAATCATCATTTCGGTAAAATTGGGGTTTTGAATCCAAAACTTTGCATAAACATGATTCTGAGCAGATTTAAATACTCTGATAATTTTGTGTTGATTCTATGATCAATATTTTTATTTATTTTACTCGACCCAGTAGTCAGTATCTTAAATTAGTATTTTATTTGGTCATGCTACCAACAATTCATCAAATGGGAAATATTTGCTCAAACTAGCAATATTCGCTCAAACCGGGAATATTTGCTCAAATTAGCGTAGCAATATTTGCTCAAATTAAATGATACTGGTTCAGCTATCAATATTCAACAATTTAGCAACACAATTTGCTCGTCTTAGGTAATCAACATAATAATACCTCGTCTCAGCAGACGTATTTAATTCATGAGTTTCAGAGCATTTACAAATCATGTTCAACTCAACAATACATGGACTCATTGTCCCATAAAGCCAGCAGCTGACTCCATAATCACTAGATTTCAATCGTGTCATGGGGGGATATTAACTAGGGATTTGATCTGGCGGGCTACGGCACGTGTGGTCATCCACGACGAGAATGTGAGAAAGTCGTGCAATCAGTTGGAAGAGTCAGCAAAGTAGTGGGTGGAAAATTAACCAAGTCTCCGAACGATGAGTAACTGGTTTTGACATGATTTCCCACTTCCCCACTCTCTGATTCCAGCAACTGTCACACTTCACGGGATCATGGTGTTTTCAACTCCGGAATTATAAAATGTCTCTGAATCCTGATTGAAAGGACAAGATTCGAATACTCGAACATTCGTCTAAAACAAGGAATTTTTCGGCAAGTTCATACAGACAATCTTTCATCTACACGAACTCATCGTCTGAGTAATCACTCTCAATGGAGTAAAATTCAATCATTCAGAGTGTTCTTACGTTCAATTCACAACACACCTACAATCTCAGATCACCATTGATTCCACACATTTCTCAGCTTCACTCCTACAAATCAACCCATCCTCTCTTGTGACCGAATTGACTACGGAACGGCCATCGTTCTTGGTTTAGGCAAGGGTATTACAGATTGATCTCTCAAACTTAAAGAACTCCCTTCTTGAATTGCATCTGTGTGAGATTTAACATTTCGCTCGGTTCAAGGAGTCTCCATACGGACGTCTCATCAATTCCGCAAAAACAAGCAAATCGTTTTTTCCCCATCTACAGATTGGCGACCACAGTGGGAGATTAACCTCTCGGTTTCAATCTCACAATTTCACAAGATGGCTGGTCTTAGATCTGGGTTAGTTACAGGTTCCAACACAAACGGCGCTAGCACTAGCAACAACAACAATAACAACGAGGATATTCCGGAAACCATTCCGGCCTCTCACACTGGCGGTAGTGATGTCACTCCTCCTTACGCTAACATGGAAGGTCATCCTCTATTCGGTCGACAACCTGAGGAGGTCAGAGGAAACCCACCACCTACCATTGATGTCTCATCAAAGTGCAAGAGACTCTAGCAAAAAATTAAACTGATATGGCTACAACACAAAAGGAGTTGTTTAACCAACTGAAGGCTCTCACTAATACAATGTCAGATAAAACTCAAGGAAAGGGAAAAGAGAAGGAGAAATCCTCAGACGCTGATCCAGAGGTGATTCCAATTCATACAGTGGATGATGACGAAATCCGCAAAGCTGCCGACGATCCATCAACGAAGAAATCATCAAACTTCATTACTTTGGAAGATCTATAACGTCTTCTGGAGGACCGTGGAAATGACAAAACCTCACATGTCCATCATCACCAGCCTCCATATCCCGCTGCTACGCAAAGGATCCCTCTTCTGAAAGGTTATGATTCTCCGACCTTCACTCTATATGATGGAACTGGCAATGATCGAGAACATGTCTCTCGTTTCCTGGAAGCCTTGGGAAAACACAAACACAACCATGTTTTTCTCCTCAAGGAATTTTCAAAATCTTTGAAAGGAAGGGCATACACCTGGTACAACAACATCGCACCAGAGACTATCAAAAATTTGGGGAGAAATGATTAATACCTTCTACAGGAAGTACTTCTTTGTGTCGGAACAAGTCACTCTCTGTGATCTTGGGAGAATGTTTCAGAAGGTCAATGAAAATCACAATGACTACATAAAAAGATTCGGAGTCCAAGCTCTTGACTGCCATGATCCAAATGTCACGGAGCAGCAGCTGGTAGATTTATGCATCAATGGCATGATCCCGGTGTACAGAGCTTTACTAGAAAATCTCTATTTCCAGACTTTCTCAGAGCTTCACGAGGCTGCGAAGAGATCGACAACTACTGCACCTTCTCTGTTGGAAAGAGCAAAACTTACAAAGACTGAGGAATCGCGATACACCCAAGGAAGCAGACGTCTGATCAACAAGCAGTACAACCTACATCCCACCGCAAACGCCGTCGCAGAAGGGAGAAAACGCAATACCGAACCTCCGAGTAAGCATACCTCAGCTCCTCCAAAAACACAAAAGAAGGACAAACCAGAGGCACAAGCCCCTGGCCAACGTACAAAGACTCCTGATCAAGATGCACCTGGCTTTCCTCTCCCCATTGGAGAAGTACTCGAACTACTAGATGTCGGGTTCCAAGATGGTGCAATCAAATTGCCATATGTCAGGAGAGAGCAAACTGAGGAAGACATGAAAATTCCTTTTTACTATCGCTTCCACAGGTTTGTCAATCATCCCACAAGTAGCTGCAAAGTTTTGGAACGCATATTCAGGGAAAAGGTTGAGTCGGGAGAACTTAATATGGGAGCTGAAGGAGTACACAAAGATCCCCTCCCAGTTAGAACTTTCTCCATCTCTGAAGAACCAGTCAAGGAAGCAGTCCATTCATTGATAAAGCATGTATGCGAATTACTCTATCTGTCAAATGAACAAAGGGGAGACTTGTTCACGGCTTTGAACCGCATAGTATCTGGAAGACGCCTGCTGATTTCAGAAGTACCTCCTGAACCTTCAACCAATGACAAAGAAATGTATGACTGGGGACTGCTCACCACAGTGCATATTAAAGGAAACGAATTCAAGAGAGAATTTGTTGATGTCGGCACTGCCGTCAATATCATTCCTTTGGAAACTCTCAGAACCACTGGCATTAGCCGACAAGAGGGTACTCACGCTCCCATGGCAATCACATATCACGAAGGGATTTCCAGAGACGCGTATGTCTATATATCATCCTCAAAGTCAAAGAAAATTTGGTATGCACGAAGGGTACTCACACTCAAACCCGAGAAGACCCAGGATATGACATGATCCTTTGACGAGCTTGGATTCACGCTGGAAAGAATGCTTCAACACCTTCAACATGTCCTTCTGTTGAAGATGGCTCTGACTCAGAATAAATAGAAGATACTCCCTCTTTCGAGAATTTGGAAGAAGTTAAAACCTTAATGGAACTCACACAGAAGCCTGGAGAAAGTGCTCATTCTTTCATCAAAAGATTCCGAACTCAGGCAAGTCTTATTCCTCTCCATGCGCCAATAATACCAATGTTGAAATATACTGCTCTGGTACGGGGACTTCTCCATACTAACAACTTGGCGATTACCAAAAGCTATGAATGGATAGTCTCACCTCAACAATATTACACTAAATGGTTGCGCTCATAGCCCCTTCAAATTGGTCATCCTATCAAGAGGTTTATTGCTGAAGACCTAGCTAAGCATGACCGACAGTATGCTGGATACTCCTTTCTGCACGAGTGTGCAAATGTACCACAACCATGAAATCAGCAGAAAGTATTCAAGGCGCGAACTACTAAGCCGAACAAATTCGAGGAAGGATATTTGGTTCTCAAGGAAACTAAACGTGATCTCTATTCCGCAAGGATCTCCAATTGGGAAGGACCATTTATGGTTGCTAAATCCATAACCGGAGGATTCTACAAATTGATCAACACAGATGGAAGAACCCTTCCAGTAATTCATGAGAATTGGCTTAAGGCGTTTGTATGAAATTATTGGGCATTTGAGGTACTGGGCGTTTGAGCATTCACGACGTCTGGATTTGGCATTTAAGATTTTCTTTTATTGTATTTCAATTCCTCCAAAACGTTTACAATACTTGCAATCAGTATTTGAATTCAACAATTTATCAAAATTCAGTTCATATTTCTTAAAAGAAAATATCTGTAAATTCCAAAAGATAATCCTCAATCACCTACCAATCCAAAACCAGCTAATATCAAAACCCAAATAAAAACCTCACATCTCTCAGAAGTTCAGAAGTTCAAGAGATTATGAAAAGGAAATTAAAGAAAATCAACAAAAAAGGTTTTGGAAATCAAAGAAAATCAGCAAAAAAGGATTTTTGCTCCTATGCATCCTTCAAGACCTGCAAAATTCATCTTCTTCTTGCTCAGCTCTTCAGTCATCCTGGCAATTTTGTCTTCTTTCTCCATCACAACATCATTTGGAAAGGGTATGTTTTTCTCACATGAGGCCTTGATAGCATTCATTTGCTTACGAAGCCACTTACATTGAAGCCAAGTCTTTCTGACTTCTCCAAGTTAAACTCCCAATCAAAGAGTACATCTGGAGTCACACTATTTCTGTCCCTAGTGCATATATCACTTACAATTCGCAAGATAACACTTACTTGCATTGTTAAAGCATAAGCACGTCCAAGATTCCTGTCAGCAATTACGTGGCCAAACTTCTTCCATATTTTGCATATCCAATGGGAACGCTGAACCCACCAACTAGTTCATGATACGGGAGTGATGTATCAAATGGAGGATAAAAAAAACTCCTTCATTTGGATATTCATGAACCACTATACGGTTCTCGGTTACTGGAGCAACTTCTACAATCAGGGTAAAAGTTTCTTCAGGATTCTCTACCGGTGGCTCGGTTTCTTCTATCACTGAAACGACAACAATCGGGATTTCCATAACTTAAATGATAACCTTCTCATGGCCTTGAAGTTCAGAGGTGGTTGTATCTTCATCAACAACTCCAGGGAAGCTCGAGTTATCCTCATTGATTTCAGTATCCTCAACTTCGGTATTTGTCACCTAATACGAAGATTACATGAGGTTAGAGTCATCCAAACATGAAACCAAATGATATTAAAAAATACAGTATACAAGCAATCAAACATCATCAAGGTTCATCATTATACCCCCAAGGCACGAGCGAATAACATGAAAGTCACAAAAATACGTTTTCCGGCAAGCGCATCTGAAGAAACTGTACTCTACTCTGTATTAAATGATAAACTGGGAGAAATCTATAAGGAATATGAGGATGATTTATATACCATTCTCTTTGTAAGGATATCCTCTACCACATGTCATAATTTTATGAAAATCCGATGAACGAGCAAGGATATGTGGTCAAAACATTGAGCAACATACCGTCTGAAAATCTCCTGAAAGTTAAAACATCTCGTTCGGTAGGTTAAAACTGCCCGACAGTAAAATTAAGGAAGAATTGCGGGCCCGAGGTGGCATAGACGCGCCCAGTTATCCGTTTCGCGGAGCAAGAAGGAATATTTATTTTTCTCAAACTCTAGAAACTCCGTCTGCATGAAAAGAGATATTGACCTTCTTTTGTTTTTTGTTGCCCGTACGGATCCGCGCCTTCGTCTGCAGTGTCTCTCCAATAGATTCCAAAATTTATCGAAATCCTTCGCATTCTTAGGAAGGATGAATGAAATATGTTGTAACACCCCTTGTTTTTAGCATGGAGCATGCTAAAAGATGCGTCATGGCCTGATATGAAGCTCCATTCAAAGCTTCCGTTGCTTGGCAAGAGGTAAATTGACTTAAGGCCAATACTGCACCAAAATGGCGCATTATGTGTGGAACTTTTCCTAGAGCCAAATCTCGCATCATCATGATGCATTAGGCCAGTTGGATAGGTGGCCTTGAGATTGCAGCGCAATCATTGCGCATTTTGAAAGCTACTGTCCTAGAGCCAATACCGCACAATCATTGTGCATCAGACCAGAGAGGACTATCCGAACGAGTGTTACGCAATCATTGCGAAGTAAAGAAATCATTGTGAATGAATAGTGAAGCAAGCATGTCATTCTCCTCCCCTAAACATACTTGTAGAAATTCCATTAAGACATATATAGGGAGGGGTACTTGGTTGAAGGTGCATATGCGGACTATGTACCAAGTAAGCTTCATAGCTTAGCCGGAAGAGTATAAATGATGCCTAAGGCTCATTTATAGTTGTGTAGCCTTGCCAAGAGGGCATTTGATGATTAGGAATCACTATGCCATGTTGCGGACCCGATGATGCATAATTATTATGCATCTTTGACGGAATGGACTACGGACCAGGCCATTACCATTTCTTCTAGGCTACGACCTCGCAAACGAGTTGGTTAAGCTTATGTCCCTTCGATGGATGAACTACGGTCTGTAATTGATCCTTTTAGAGTAGGGAAGGGTACGTAGGCATCCGCAATGAGTTGCAGCGTTTTCGATCCAAAAGGTTGGCCCCTCATATCATCTAAGCTCGGTAGCTCAATGCAAGAGATGATTGTGGACATGCTTGATGAGGCTTAGTTGCATGCCAGCAAGTGGATGCTCATACTTCATATCAAGATGCATAAAGTTGGTAAACGAGATAAGGTAAGCAATGTCAAGGGCTTGGTGCGGCCTATGCCAAAGTCCAAGGCTCATGCCTGGACATGACTCGGCGAAACGACGGTTGCTCAGCTAGATAGGAAATTCAGTGATGAATTACCTACGTAGAGGCAAGCTGGTGATGCATGCAATATGTATTGTATTTGGTCTTATGGACTTACACCCTTTTGTGGACAAGGGTGAGTTTGGAACGGTGTGGAAGCTAAGTCAGCTGCATCATGCTCCACGAGCATGATGGCAAGGGCCACTGGACGTGCATTTGCCTAGATCTAAGGCCCGGATCGTAGATTCATCATGGCACACCGGGGGAGTTACGGCCTGCGGGGCAACGCGCCAAAGGCGTAATTTTCTGGTCTGTCACAGATGGTATCAGAGAAAGTTCTGAGAAAACTCTAGGGACTTGTGAGGAGTAGACTCGTCAAACGAACATTGTTTCCTTCTAAAGGAAACAAAGTTGAAGAGTAGGCCAACTTTTGCACGGATGTTGGCAACAGTATGACTATTTTCTTTTTGGCAATTGGCCTTTCTGGATGTTGGCAACTGGATGACTGTGATTTGTTATTGGAAATTGGCCATATTTTGGGTTGACAATTGGCCGACTGTTACTTCTTTGGCACTATACCATTTGTGGTGTTGGCAATTGGCCGACTGATATTTGTTTTGGCAATTGGTTGACAATTATTCTGGGGACTCATGAGTGTGTAGTATAGGATGCACACTTAGGATACCAAGTTAAGATATCGTTTGGCAACTGTCTAATTCGATATTGTCGGTAATGTTGTGGGAACCTTTGGATGCTTGGGCATGTGGTATGGGACATTTTCTCTAAAGGTCTAATTGTTGCTCATGACAACTCGTTGGAAAGTTATTTTGCAACTGGAAAAATAGATAACCCGTTGAGAAACCTTTGATAACTGGCCAAATGGATGTTTATTGGCAATGTGATTTCTGAGCATCTGGTATGAGACTTTTGCTCAAGAAATCCAAACCGAAGAGATTGTCCACAATAGTTTTTGTTTTGAATTTCGGGGTGAATAATGTAACACCCCTTGTTTTTAGCATGGTGCATGCTAAAAGATGCGTCATTTCCTGATATGAAGCTTCATTCAAAGCTTCCGTTGCTTGGAAAGAGGTAAATTGGCTTAAGGACAATACCGCGCCAAAATGGCGCATTATGTGTGGAATTTGGCGAAGAGACAAATATCGCATCATCATGATGCATTAGGCCAGTTGGGTAGGTGGCCTTAAGCTTGCAGCGCAATTATTGCGCATTACGAAAGTTACTGGCCTAGATCCAATATCGCACAATCATTGTGCATCATACCAGAGAGGACTAGCCGAACAAGTGTTGCGCAATCATTGCGAAGTAAAGCAACCATTGCGAATTAAATCAAGCATTGCAAAGTAAAGAAATCATTTTGAATTATAGCAATCATTGCAAATGAATAGTGAAGCAAGCATGTCCTTCTCCTCTCCTAAACATACTTGTAAAAATTCCATTAAGACATATATAGAGAGGGGTACTTTTTTGAAGGTGCATATGCGGACTATGTACCAAGTAAGCTTTATAGCTTATTCGGAAGAGTATAAATGATTCCTAAGGCTCATTTATAGCTGCGTAGCCTTGCCAAGATGGAATTTGATGCTTAGGCATCACTATGCCATGTTGCGGACCCGATGATGCATAATTATTATGCATCTTTGACGGAATAGCCTACGGACCAGGCTATTACCATTTCTGCTAAGTTACGGCCTCGCAAACGAGTTGGTTAAGCTTTTATCCCTTCGATGGATGAACTATAGTATGTTCTTGATCCCTTTAGAGTAGGGAAGGGTACGTAGGCATCCGCAGTTGCAGCATTGTCGGTCCAGCACGTTGGCCCCTCATATCATCTAAGCTCGGTAGCTCGATGTAAGAGATGATTGCGGCCATGCTTGATGAGGCTTAGTTGCATGCCATCAAGTATATGCTCATACTTCCTATCAAGCTATGTAGAGTTGGTAAACGAGATAAGGTAAGCAATGGCAAGGGCTTGGTGCGGCCTATGCCAAAGTCCAAGGCTCATGCCTGGACATGACTCGGCGGAACGACGGTTGCTCATCTAGATATGAAATTCAGTGATGAATTACCTACGTAGAGGAAAGCTGGTGATGCATGAAATATTCATTGGCTTTGGTCTTATGTCCTTACACCCTTTTGTGGACAAGGGTGAGTTTGGAACGGTGTGGAAGCTAAGTTTTCTGCATCATGATTTACGAGCATGCTGGGAAGGGCAACTGGACGTGCATTTTCCTAGCTCTAAGGCCCGGATCATAGCTTCATCATGGCGTACCAGGGGAGTTACGAGCTGCGGGGAAACGCGCCAAAGGCGTAATTTTCCGGTCTGTCACATATGTGTTTGACAACGACCATGTTAGGGCTAATATCGGAGATTGTGGTTACGTTGTCGGTTAATCCTCAGCTTTAGGTTGTTCAGTGTCTGGACTTTCTGACCGTTATGATGATGTGCTGTGAATGCTTGTATGGTCGAACTCTTCCGACGCCACTGGATAAAATATATGAGTTAGGAGATGTTCTGTTGCCGATGTATTGCTATCAAAGTCTTCAAGGACTTTGTTCCAAGCGACGTACTTCGAACCATCTTCTGAATCTTAGGCTATCCTATGGAATGAGATGCAGTGAGAAGTATTCAGTTATACTTCTGTTTGATCTGATGGTCATGGCCGAATATTTGAATATACCTTTGTGGCGTGCTTTTGGAGTCTTCCGTGCATATGTACGGCTTCATGTTGAGAAATTCTTGCGTAAAACTTCGAAAGTGATGATGTTGAAATTAGAAATAACCTTTTTGAGGGGAGTGAAAGTGTCCCATGTTGGTAGTCCCCATGTGTATCATACTTTCATTGCATCACCTTGAATCCACGTCCACGGGATTTGATGCAAGCTTATTGTACTCTTCTGGATGTGATGCTGGGATGCTCAGAATATCACATGGATGAAATATTCTGGATGACGAAGAGGTATAAAATGATAGAGTTATATTATTTATCGTGGCTCCCTTTGTTTCTTCAAGAAAATGTTTCAGTCGCGTCTCTGGAGATATCTCACGAATATTTGATGGTCGTCGGGATGGACTGCGATGAGCAGTGCCCAGTCGCGTTTTTCTTTAGTTTCTGAAGTTGTTTCCTCTGGGCATGCTTGAGATCCTCCGCGGCCTCGTAGAGTGTTGTAGTCGTCTTCTAAACAGAGAGGTGATGATATTCTTACGCTACACCCTTGCAGAGCAGATGTCTTTGTCTTGGATATGACCTTTGGTTGACCGTGTCTTTTGACCTTTGACAGCAAAGGGATTTCGTGTAGATTCCCAGTCCCCAAGTGTGGTTTGCATGTTTCCATATTTACAATAATTGTTTCCATGGTGAAGCTCTAACTGGTATCAACAAAAGGCGACAACATTTCTTGGAAACATATGTGATCAGAAGAGACTGTCCATGTAAGTAAATGGATTGGCTGGATGCGTAAGCGAGAAAATTTTCTATGACCAAAAGATTTGGTGGGATTAAAAAAAAGATTACCACGGCTACGGACATTGGCTGGTTGCGATCATGATTCTTGGAATGGGGAGTGTGGTGGCACGAAACTTGGAAGGAATGAGTGGCGATTACAGCACGATCCTCGGAAAGGAAGAGCGACGACTACGACAATATCATTAGAAAGAAGGAGTGGCGGCTACGACATGATCCTTGGCAGAAAGGAGGCATTGAAGTGGCTCTGATTCTTGGAGAGGACGTTGAAACTTATGGAGCAAAGATGCTAAAGTTTCTTCTTCGGATCCTGGAGCAGCTTATGGAGAGGATGCTGAAACGGAGCGACTATTGGAGCGAACGTTAAGGCAGAGCGGCTGCTGAAGAGAACATTGAAGCGGAGACGCTGCTGGATGACGTTGAAGTGGAGAGGCTACCTCAATCAGTGTGTTGTAAAGCTGGACACTCTTCAAGAAAACAGTGGTTAGGAGTCCCCAGTTACATATATCAATCGTGCTTTCAAAGAGATGTTGGGGTTTGGGAGCGTCTTCCTGGATGGATACAGCTGCTTTCTTGATGCAGTGCGGTTGAGGGTTGCAAATATTCCTTGACGTTGCGCCTTGGGAAATATAAAATCTCACATAAATGTTTCACCATAGACTGCACGATTTTGCGGGCAAAGTCCCCAGAAATCATGCATCTCCTGACAGGAAAAGAGCCTTTGTGAACTTAGGGGGGTTGCTGATTTTCTTTTCTTTGATTTTGGAGAAGTCGTTCCTGATCTTTACGTGTGATGAAATTGGATTGTTGATTCCCTTCTATTGGGAGTTCAAGTGCAATACTGGAAGAATGCAAGCTGCTAGCGCTGGGAAGATGCAGGCTGCCGTCGCTGGAAGGACGTAAGCTGTCGGCACTGGGAGGATGTAAGCTGCCAGTGATGGAAATACGCAAGATGTTAGCACTGGATCGGTTTGGAACGGGCGCTGGCTTGGCGTGGACGCTGTCTTGTATTTAATATAGCGCAGATTGTTGGCTGGGCATGGTGCAGACTGTTGGCTTTGAACGGTGTTGGCTTGGCAGGGCGCTGGCTTGGCGTGGCGCGGACTTGTTCTTGCGGTCCTAATTGCCTCTTCCCATACGTAGATCAAATTGGAAACCCTTTACTTATTCAAATTCTAAAAGTGCCTATGAAAGGGGTTGGCTCTCCTTTTTATCTCGTACCTTTGTTCTCACGTCCTGGTGTTAACGGTAGCGGTAGCAGTAAAGTGGGCAAGCATATTCCAGCTATGTACTCCAACGTTTCTCTTTCAATTCGTTTTCTAGTTTTCTTGTGTTGGTGCAAACCCTATCCATAGGTATGACTTCCATAAATCTGTGGAAAGATTGTTCTTCTGAACTGGTGTAAAGCCTAGCCGTGGGCATGCCGTTCATAAACTTGTAGAAATACTTCATCATAAACAATTTCTCTTCGAATATCACCGTAGTAACGTCGGCTACCTGATGAATAGTGACGTGACGGGTAATCATTATTATGCAAAATAGACACATACGGGTAGGTGGTTGTGTCTTTTTCTTTGAAAGGAAAATAAAGCACCTGGTTTATGATTTGATTTGAATTGATAGATAACTGTTATCTATTAGGGTTTTGGATTATTCTTCTTGGAATGAATTTTTTTAGAATAATGTTGTCTTGGTTTCGATTGCAAGTGACGCGAACATCCCAGGAAAACCATGGAACCTTGAACGTTGCGAGTCAGTAGAGATCATGGGATAAAACATAACATGGCTATCGGTTTTATCATTCCCGTGAAAACTTGAAGTAGTAAACCATGTATTTTGTCTAAGCAAGACTTACTCGGTTTTTCGGATCTCCTGACGAAAAATGAATATTCCAGGTGAAAGTCCAAGTTTTGTGGGAAGCACCGTCGTGATTGTGGAAAGTCCCCAGTTATCCCTGATTCTTCTGATGACCGAGTTGTCAATCCCTGATCAGCTCGTTTGCTTCTAACCTCTGGGAAGTCCCCAGTCATCCCTTGTCGCGTCACGACTAGTGATTGGGCCATTCGGTAACCGAGTCGTTGATCCAAGATCAAATCGCTTGTTGCCGCCACCTTGGAAGTCCCCAGTCATCCCTTGTCGTGTCATGACTGGTAACTAGGCCGCCTGGTAGCTGGTAGGCTTGAAAAGATGTATAAAATAAGAGAAATGAGTAAAGCCTACATGTTAAACTGCAAGTGCACAGTTGTTGGTGTAGTATGTATGTGCAAGAACAGGTCATTTCCACAGGGACTTGGGTGTGAGTTGAATCTTTCCTAAGCTAAGCTAGTTCTCTAAGCTAAGCAATGGCAGTGAACTAATGAATCAATGATTGTGACAGTGGCAGTGATAGTGACAGTGGCAGTTAAACAAAGGCAGTGAGCCTAAGGCAGTGATAATGAAACAAAGGCAGTGAGCCAAAACAAAAGTTGCAGAGGTTGATAGTGAAGATACTAAGGCCATGAATACACCTTTAATTATAAGCTAAAGCATTCTAGTTTTCTATTGTTCTTGCCCCCTTGGTATTAGACATGGATGACAAGTTCTAGCTTGCATTTGTTCCAGGGTTCATCTTGATAAACTAATTGTAATGACAGCTATAGTTCTCTACTCCTAGTATTAGTTGGCTAATTAAATATCAACTCAATACAGGCCTAAAGCCTAGATGCTTCCAATTATCTTAAGCATTATACCACATAAGACACAATTATAACTAGGAATGCAGTAGCATAAGATGTTAAGGCTTCATCAACACCTTAGCAAATGACAATTAAAACATGCTAGAAATAATTAATAATGGAATTGAAACAACATTGCATTCAAACAAAACATGAAATGAAAATTCACAAAACAAATGAACCAACAGTTGAGGAACTGGCTAGTCCAGTCCTCTTGGGTGAAGCTCTGGCTAGCCCAGGCATGCCCAAAACATTACACCCTCACTTCTTATTTATAATCAGAACACCCAATTAGGGTTTTTACAACAAACCCCCAAATTTAAAAAAATTAGGGTTTATAGGAATTTGGGGAAAACTCACCATACCCTCTGAATTTGCTGTCCCCTCTGCAATTGAGCGCTGACCCATGCTTCAACTTGCTTCTGCTACTCGAACGTTGCTCCAATTTCCTTCTTCTCTCCACTGTGAAACCCTAGTTCCATCTCTGTCTTGGATGTAGCACCTAAGAGTGGTGGGTGCTAAGAACAAGAAGGAGAGTAACTAGGGTATGGTTGTTCTGATGATGGTCGGGCTGGGGAGGTGATGGTGGCGATGGGTGAGGTGAGGTCTGCAACTGTCGGGGGAGGAAGAGGTTTTGGTGGAAATGGAATTTTGGGGAAGAAGAAGGTGGGTGTTTGTTTTGGGTCGATGGGTTTGATGCTTCGGTGTTGAGCGGGCGCATCCACTTTGATGATTTGCGAAGTTCAGACGTAGGATGATGAGATGATGAAATGAATCGGACGGCAAGATGAAAACCAGCTTTGACCGACCGTTGGATGATGAATACATTAAAAATGACGGCTGAGATTAGAATTAGGTGTTGTGGTGTTTGACATGATCTTCAAGTTTGATGTCCAGCAAAGATGCGCCGTAGGATGAAGAGATGATGACTCGAATCTGACGGCTTGGAGCTTAGGCGGGTATGGATATTGGAAATGGGTTGGGTAAGGGTTTTGGACCTTGGGTATGCCAAGTCCATATCTTCTTTAAGAACAATTCTTCATTGTTAAGCCCATTTCTAGCCTTTTGGTCTTGCGCACAACATTCTTCGTGGCTTCTTTGCGTAATTCCTCTCGGCTTTTCACCACTTTTCTGCTCTTTTCGCTCCGCAATTCATCCAAACTTTATTTATTACCTAAAAATACAAAATTATTAATAAAAATATTTATTCTTGAAAACAATGAAAATACAGAATATGGGATAAAATGTAGAATTAATGCACAAAAGATGAGTTAAATGCCAATAAAAAGGTGTCGATATATACAATATTTGGCACTCATCAAATACCCCCAAACCTGAATTTTACTTGTCCTCAAGTAAAACAAACTAAGAAAATCCTACCTATACCACAGTCGCTGGTTTCTCGAATGCATTTAGCATATGCACTAAGCCTTTTAAACCACTAAGTTCCCCTAGTGGACGAGTTGAAGTCTCGTGAAGGTTTGCTTAAAACGTACCTACAAAGTTCTAAGACAAAATATAAGCTCAGATTCCATGAAATGTGACGTGTGCACGACAGTTTAAGCTCACAGCAAAATGGAATATGTCAATCTAGCTGTCACAGGCACAATCCTAGCACTGATAACGACTAAAGACATGTGATAAGAGTGTAAAGTGTATCTACACATGTTTAAAGAATGACCTGAAGTTATGACTACTAATCACCAAGAGATAGTTTTTAGGCTAAGAACCGAATTCAAAGCCAAGCTAGATGTCCGGCTTTACGAGAATTTTGAATGTTCACCCAATGAGTTGGTGATATTTCAGTTTACCTGCGTTATACATCGATGGATGCACCCTCCTTGCTTATTACAAGACTATTTACAACAAAAAGATGACTCTTATTTACATAGACTACTCTCTTTTATTTTTGAGGTAAGAGAGAAACATTATCTTTAACATGGCAAAATATGGAACTTGATATTTTTTTTATTTTTTTTCTGATTTTTTTTTTTTGAACTAAATTGAAATTTTTAACTTTTCAACATAGTGACACTTTTGATATACGAACAAAAAGAAAAAAATAATTACATGACTCTTAGCAAGTGGTAGCCCTTTTCGATGTACCCGGTCAAATTCAATGGTTCCTTTTCTTAACGTATCCTCCAACTTCTATCCCAGCCAACCAAAGAAAAAGCTAGTCAAGTCTCATTCAGTGTTCTAAAGTGATTGGCAATCTAACTTCCGATCAAACACCTTGAAGTACGAGGCCATACATGTATTGGTAGATCGTGCGTGTGCAAGTTTTTTATCACATGTGAATTGTGCTAGAATCAGGGGTGCCTCGTCATCTAGACTAAGAACCCTACGTTAACATATATGCACAGGAATCAACATTTCAAGGTAAATGAGCTCCATTTTTAATTTTTTTTTATTATTTATGATAGCATGTTATCGTGGTATCTACTCTATACCCTCAATCCTAAACTAAGCATTGTCCTCAATGTTTCAAAAGATGAATAAAATTATACTACAACATATCAAGAGGACCATGCTGAGTAGAGAAAAGAGAAAGAGAATACCCGATTTTACGAAAGAAAGAATCGAACTCCATTATTCACGGCTAGAATCCAACATTTTTCTGTTGAGATCACATTGGATTAGCAAAATATATACAGAAGAAACAAAAGATTCAACTAACACATTATCTACTGGATTATATACAAGAAAATTCCCCATACACCAACAATCTAAAGAGTTGAGGATCAACCCAAAAGACGAAGTGTAGTGGTTTCAACAGCTTCACACAAATATAACAGGAAAGAAATGCAAGTGAGGCTGTGAAACAAAATGAGCTACCCCCAAACCTGAATTTTTCAACATATATAATTTTGGGTACAAAATCTCGCAGTTTTGGGGGTTCATCATGCACAAGGTCTAGCTCGAAGTGAACTTTGGTAGGGACGGGAAAACATGCTAATTCCAACTGTGGCTCCTCAAAGATATTATACTTAGATGCAAAATAGTCCAAGAGGACTTGGGAAGCACACAGTTCCAAACCTAGATTAGGTATTCTCGAAAAAATTGGTTTTACAATATTGCTACAAACCAAATCTAGGTTGGGTGGAAGGCCATCAGATTGTGACTTATGCAGGAAGATAGGCACATCATTATTAATAAAATCAATATCTCCTAAATTATCTACAAGTGTCACAACATGCTCACAATCATCAAACAAATTAGCAAGTCCACAATCAGAATCATCAACAGATTTATTCTCATGCATCGGCAAATCAGGGGAAACATCACATGGAATCCTAGAAGAAACATCATTCATGAAGGTCGAGGCAGAGAAGCCTAATGTATTTGAACCCAAAGGTTCCATAACATTTTCAGTATATACATGTTCTTCTAACATAACATACTCATCATCATCATCATCAAAACAAGAATGTCATTCCCTATTCGAAACTACAGTGTCTCTAGTCCACTCATTTACCTCTAGATTAGGTTCATGTTCAATATTACTAGCATAAGTAGGATTATAAACACTATTTTCAAAATTAATTTCATTAGGGATAACAGACATCTCATGGTGAAATTCTTCCTCTCCTACATTTTGTAAATGAATCAGGTTACTCCTTAATGTCATATTAAGTTGCTCAATGGAAGGACAGGCTTCACTAGTGGGTACCCTAGCTTCATATATTTTCAAAAAATGGTTGTTAATGAGGTTCACTATAAAAGGGGGTTTCAGAGATGTTGCTATATGGATGATCATTCAATGCTTGCATTTCTAATATAGCAGTATTTTGTTTGATGAGATTGATAGTTTCCGTCGAAGATTGCATACAAGGGCTCATGAGAGTATGAAATTGTTCAACTTCCCACTGTGGTGAATGACACATGGGTGCATGGTCGTTAGGGTTTATAAAAGAATTATCGCAACCTTCGAAAGGTTGATTATGGTCCCAATAACTACCAGCATCATAATCTGTGGGTATTTGATACCTTGGATTGTCATGGTATCCTCTAGACTGCCTAAAATCATGCAAAATATAGCAATTCTCAACAGGGTGGTCTAAGCTACCACATGCGGGACAAGCATAGATTTCAGGTTGCCTAGGAAAGTTAGATGTGCCAGATTCCTCATGTGAGTGCATTTCTAAAGTTGTGATTCTAGCTTCTAACTGATCCATAAGTGATGATTGTGTGAGTGAGGCATTAGAAAAATGTTCATTTTCACGTTGTGATGAATGATGCATGTGTGAATAGTCATTAGGGTTCATGTATTGAGGCTCGGGACTTTGAAAATGTCCATAATAATTCCTATAACTATTGACATCATGGTCTATGAGAGTCTCGTAACGTGAAGTATGCCCATAAGCAAGTTCTCTAAGGGATTTGTTTGAATCCCCAATTACAGACCAATATCCTGACATGATTGAGCTCACAAGCTAAGTAACTATGTTACAAAGCCCACTATTTGGTTTTAATGGGTTTTTGAAAATTTGGTTTTGGTGGGAATGAAAAACATTTGGTTTTTGATGGGAACATTTGGTTTTTGTGGGTTTTGGAAGACTTTGGTTTTTATGAGTTTTGAAAACTTTTGGTTTTAATGGGTTGTTGGAAAAACAATTTGGTTTTTAGGGAAAAAGCCCAGCTGGGTCTCTGGTTTTCAGTTGGGATTGAGGCCCAAAATTCAGTTAAAAACTTGGCCCAGAATTTGATTTAAATGGGTTTCAGAACTTGAAGGCCCAAAATTCAGTTTTAGCAAAGCCCAGCGGACAACTTAGAGTTTGAGTACGAGGCCCAACTGTTCAGTAAACCAAGCCCTGAGGAACGAGGCCTAGATGGGTTTGGGCACTCAGTTCAGCCAACAGACGAGGCCCAACTGGGCTCAAAATCATTTTTTTGAACCCTGATTTTGGGCATACCAAAAACTTTCAAGGTATACAAAGGACTAGTCCTAACTTGGGTGACCTTAAAAGGGGTACCCTATGGGTGGTTTAATTACCTATATGCCCTTAAATCCTATGAATTACTAATCTATCTCTAACCTTAATACAAAAATCTATAATCATAAACCTAAAATCAGTTTCAACCCCTTCTTCTTCCTCCTATCCTCTACAGCCGAACCCACCTTCTCCTTTTTTTTTCATCGTATCATCGCCGAAATTTAATCGTCGATTCGTGAAAATTTAGTCGACGATGAAACTCATCTATATAATGGTTCGCCGTAAGCCAGTATCTCGTTCTAATCGAGCGATTGAACAACCCATTGAAGAATAAGAAGATTTAGAGAGTGATGAAGAAACTCAAAATCAACCACAAAATCAACCGGAAGAAGAGATTGAAGAAGAACCAACTCCAGAAATGAGAATAAGAAGGTTAGTTTTACAAACCCATCTCGTATTTGATGTTTTTGATTGGTTTGATTGATTTAATTCGTCAAAATCATGTTTCTGCGGCGGTTACAGGGTATGGTTTGGAGCAAAACAAATCTTAGATGTGCGCCGAGCTGTTCTTGAAACTGAACCCTGAAAGTGCATATGAACGGCTCGGCGTATATCTGAAATCCGTTTTGAGCGAACTTAGTGACACAGAGACTTATATTTAGGATCGGCTTATTCGATGTTGTTAGTTTTGTGCCGAATATGCTTTGTGAATTTCAAAAATTTTGCATGTGCGTAGGATCGGCTTGTATGGTAGTATTAGTTTTGTGCTGAATAATTGTTGTTTGAATTTCAGAATTTTTGCATGTGCTTAGGATCGGCTTGTATGGTTGTATTAGTTTTGCGCCGAATAAAGGTTTCGATTCATAAGTCTAGATTCGGCTTATTCGATAGTATTAGGGTTGCGCCGAATATCATTGTTAAAATTTTATAAATTTTACTAGTGTGTAGGATCGGCTTATTTATATGATATCATGTTGCGTCGAATACATGTTTGAGTTCATAATCATAGACTCGGCTTATTCGACGGTATCGGTTGTGAGCCGAATAGGATCGGCTTATAATTGTTTTTTGGTATGAGCCGATCCACTCTCTGTGTAAGCTAATAAAAATTTCAAGACATGATTCGGCTCATATGTGTTATTTCGGGTAAGCCGAGCCATCTTATTTTCTTACAAGTTTTTGGCTTTCCAAATCTCTTTGTTGTTCGAATTAGTCTTATAACTTTCATACTTGTGTCAGGACCAATGCAGCTACAAAGAGGAAGAAGATGGAGGTAACACCTTCTACTTCTAAAACTCCCGATCCTAGAGGAGGAGGTAAGAAAAAATTGGGAGCGGGAGGTAGAGGAGGAATTTTAGAAGAAGAAGTTGAACAAGTAAGAATTGAAAGACAAGAAGAAGGAATAGCTGAAGATGAAGAAGTTGATGATAATCAAGAAGTTCATCAAGAAACGCAACCCCAAGGAAAACCCAAGAAAGACAAGAAAGGTAAGAAGGTGGCAGAACCCGAGAAAGAGAAGAACGATGATGATCGAAGGATCACTGGTTTACACATTCCTGATGAAGATGACGTAATTACACCTCGATCAGATGGTTTGCCTCATGGTCTTCCGGAAGATGGAGGAAATGTGTTGATTGGTTATGCCGATTCTTGGGAGAAGAAAATTTATGAGACTCCTGATCACAACCGTGCAGTCCGAGTATTGAGACACCAGAGGGTAGCGGAATGGAGTCTTGATGAAGAGGTTCCTGAGGTGATTGCTTACGTACAACGCAGTGCTTTATGGCATATCATCAATTATGGACATAAGGAATATGATAGTGTGTCGGCCTCTGCATTTACCGAGCGCTTTTGTCCAGAAACTTACACATTTCAATTACCTTTTGGAGAGATGGCAATCACTCCTGATGAGGCTAGTAAGATTAAAGGCCTTAAAGCAAGGGGTGTAAGTGTGGATGCTGGTTTTTATGACATGAGTTGGGATGAGCTATACAATTTGTACCTGGAATGCCTTGGTTGGGGTTCAATGAAAACTGAGTTGGAGTTTTGTCGATCAGTTAAAGATGTCGATACCGTTTGCATACCAGGTGGCAGAAATAAGAAGAATAAGAAGATCAAGTTGACTAACTTGAAAAGGGAGTTTGAGAACACAAAGGAAAGAGTCACACAAGGTTTGTTGATAATGGATCCCGTCAAAGTGAAGCAAACCGGAACTGCCTACTTGCTTTATACTCTTGGTAGAGACATCTTTCCCGACACTACCGGAAACAAGGTAAATGCTAATTATCTCCAATTGGTAAAGAATCTTGAAACTTGTAACAAGTTTGCTTGGGGAACGGCTACGCTCGCTTACCTGCTGGACCAACTTGCCACCGCGTCTAGGTTGACAAGTACAAACATCGGAGGGAACTTCACTTTGCTCCAGGTAACTTTTGGGAGTTCAGAGTATGGTTCGGCTTATAACCATAAAATCTTTTAAGCCGAAGTTTTTACTTACTTGGTTCGGCTTATACTTGATCCATATAAGCCGAACAGTTCTCTGAGTTTGCAAACTTTAGTCTTACTTTGATGTTTCCAAGTAAAACTTGTTTCTATCAATTCAATTCCTTTGATTTTTTAATGTGGTTCTTTGGATGTAGGTGTGGATATATGACCATTTCCCAATTTTGAACTTGGCCAAAGTATTTGAGAAAGATGTCGATTATGTTGATACTGAGCCAACTGCAGCACGGTACGCGTACGAGGACTCCAAGAAAAGGAACAAAAAGAAGTTGGTGGCAAGTTTGAGAGAGACGTTAGACTTCTTGGTGTTGATGATGTCACTTTTCAACCATATGAGAAGGAAGATGAAGAAGATGAAGTTGTTGAAGATGAGGATATGCCGGTAGGTATGTATCATGGGCCATTGTGGTATCCCGGTGGTTATGTTATATACGATCCTAGGCGAGTACTCCGTCAATTAGGATGCGTCCAAAAGGTTCCTTTGTTTGACGAGAAATTCAGGTTGTTACCAAAGAGTGGTAAGGGAACTAAAAGCACCACTTCATCTTGGGAACCAAAGTATGATCCTGATCCCACCGTTGAGTTTTGGAATAATTTAGACAATCACACATTAGATGCGTCCAAGTTAACACCTTTACTTGATGATCCATGTGAAGAGGATCCGGGCTATATGGATTGGTATAACCAAATTTCTCATCCCTTCATTATCAATAAAAAAGGCAAAATAGCTGATAAGGGGAAGGCGAGGCCAATCAAGATCACCAACAAGTCTACTTCCGAAGATGTAGTCAAGGCTTTCAAGATTATGGTAAGAATGACTTCACTTTATACTATTTTCATATATTAGTTATGGTAAAAATGTCTTCAACCTCATGGTTATAAGTTGTTGACAAATGAAAAAATAGGTTGCCGCGGGTAGGGAGATGTTGAAAAAAATGAAGGCCAAACTTGGTTGCAAAACACCAATGACCGTGGAAGAACAAAAATACCTCATCAACAAGTGGGATGCAATCATCAACAAAGGACAAGGACCCGAGGAACCCGAACAAAGCCACCACTAAGAGGTCTCGACAAGTTGGGTGAAGGTACAAGCCAATGTGGTGCTACCGTCCAACCCGGTAATGAATGCGTCTGAAGATGAAGACCAAGGGGAAGAAGAGGTGGTCGTGCAACTAGAAGAGGGGTCGGTGTACAATGCTCTTTTATGTACCCTTTTATGGTACACTTTATGGTACACTTTTTCTTAAGTTTTAAGTACACTTTTATGTGTTGCAACCACCTTTGCTTTTAGTTCCTGAACTTTGTTTTTAATGTGCTGGGATTGGGTTATGGACACCTTCAATTTCATGTTTTAATGAATAGCTTAACAGTTATGCGCCGATTTTATAGAGTTCGGCTTATATCCTCTAATGTTAGTTACGCGCCGATCATTTGTCCTTCGGTTCGGCGCATTCGATAATCACCTTATGTGCGAACTATAAACTTTACAGGTTTCGGCTTATATACGATATCTTCAATATGTGCCGACCACGACAATATTTCAACCCAAAATTAAAAATTCATGTTCGGCTCAGACTATCTATTATGTGCCGAACCTGAACAGAAGAAGGTTTCGGCTGATACGACATTCTCCAATGTGCCGAACCAGTAACATATTTCAACCCAGAAATTAAAAATTATGTTTCGGCACATACGATGTTTGGATATGTAAGCCGAATTAGTATGATTTTATTCCGGGCTATTCAGGATGTTGTTCGGCTTACTATGAAACTTTCATATAGCCGAACTAGTGTCTAGCAAGGTTGGAATTGGAATTATAGGTTCGGCGCATGCAGTAACAGATTCAGTAAGCCGACCGTTCATCAATTGTAGATTCGGCTCATAGATCCGAACCTCAACCTGTTTCGCCGACCATGATTCAAAAACCTAACTTTTGATAATTGAGAGGCTATAGAAGTGAGATTAAGTATGGATATAAGTGTACATGTGTATTTGAAGCAATGGGTTCCTCATCCAATTGTCTTCATCATCATCAGGATTTGCTCATAAAATTCATCATCTTGAGTTTGTGTTTGAGTTTGAGCTTGAGTGGGTTAAAATCATTCTCATACTCTAAGAAATCAGCATTTGGGAATCATTGTGTAGTGATTGTTTATTTTCCTAAATTTTTAGATGATATATGACACTCCTCATCCTCCATTGATCAGAATTAGAATTTTCTCACTTTCTCTCCTTCTCTTTCTCTCCTTCTTAACCAAACCAAACTTTGATTTTTTTTTCCTCAAATTTTTCATCTAAACACTCTATAATTCTGAAAATTATTTTAATCACTAAACAAAATATTTAATCACTAATCAAGATTATTAACACTAAAACGTAAAGGGCAGATTTGCCATTAAAAAAAAATTGGGTTAAGGGGTTATCTGATTTTGCTATTTCACAACCTTTATTGTCTTCATTCAGTATGCCTTGGAAGATTTTGGTATGCCCAATATTATGGTTCATTTTTTTTTTCAAGTTTTTGAGTTGGGTTCAAGCCCACAGTTCAGAAACCAAGTCTCAACTTGGGTCTAAGCCCACAGTTCAGTGCTTACTTTTACAAATGGGTTTACAAAGTTTCAGAAGCAATCTTTTGCAAAGCCCAGAATTCTAGTGGGAGAAAACAATACCCCAAACCCAGTTTCACTGGGTGAGCTTCAGCCCACAGCTTCTGCTCTCCCCTCCCTTGGCCTAGCCCTGCTTCTCCTCTGGCCTAGCCCACAACAGCAGCAGCACCAATAGCAACAGCAGGAGAGGCAGCAGCAGCAGTGGCCCAAGCTCAGCACAGCAGCAGTTCAGCAGCAGCAACAGCAGCATAGCAGGCAGCAGCACAGCAGGCAGCAGCTTCACAAGTATAACAGCAACAGCAGCACCACAGCTGGTACCTGGTGAACTCAACAGAATTTTTCAGCTCACAGCAAGCTATTAAGAACAGGAAAGTTACACTAGGATGCAGTTACACTAAGATGCAAGAATGCAATGCAAAACAGTAAAGCAAGACACAAGAAAAACTCAACCACACAACGCCAAGTCCCCGGCAGCGGCGCCAAAAACTTGGTAGGCTTGAAAAGATGTATAAAATAAGAGCAATGAGTAAAGCCTACATGTTAAACTGCAAGTGCACAGTTGTTGTTGTAGTATGTATGTGCAAGAACAGGTCATTTCCACAGGGACTTGGGTGTGAGTTGAATCTTTCCTAAGCTAAGCTAGTTCTCTAAGCTAAGCAGTAGCAATGAACTAATGAATCAATGATTGTGACAGTGGCAGTGATAGTGATAGTGGCAGTTAAACAAAGGCAGTGAGCCTAAGGCAGTGATAATGAAACAAAGGCAGTGAGCCAAAACAAAAGTTGCAGAGGTTGATAGTGAAGATACTAAGGCCATGAATTCACCTTTAACTCTAAGATAAAGCATTCTAGTTTTCTATTTGTTCTTGCCCCCTTGGTATTAGACAGGGATGACAAGTTCTAGCTTGCATTTGTTCCAGGGTTCATCTTGATAGACTAATTGGAATGACAGCTAGAGTTCTCTACTCCTAGTATTAGTTGGCTAATTAAAGATCAACTCAATACAGGCCTAAAGCCTAGATGCTTCCAATTATCTTAAGCATTATACCACATAAGACACAATTATAACTAGGAATGCAGTAGCATAAGATGTTAAGGCTTCATCAACACCTTAGCAAATGACAATTAAAACATGCTGGAAATAATTAATAATGGAATTGAAACAACATTGCATTCAAACAAAACATGAACTGAAAATCACAAAACAAATGAACCAACAGTTGAGGAACTGGCTAGTCCAGTACTCTTGGGTGAAGCTCTGGCTAGCCCAGGCATGCCCAAAACATTACACCCTCACTTCCTATTTATAATCAGAACACCCAATTAGGGTATTTACAACAAACCACCAAATTTAACAAAATCAGGGTTTATAGGAATTTGGGGAAACCTCACCATACCCTCTGAATTTGCTGTCCCCTCTGCAATTGAGCGCTGACCCATGCTTCAACTTGCTTCTGCTACTCGAATGCTGCTCCAATTTCCTTCTTCTCTCCACTGTGAAACCCTAGTTCCATCTCTGTCTTGGATGTAGCACCTAAGAGTGGTGGGTGCTAAGAACAAGAAGGAGAGTAACTAGGGTATGGTTGTTCTGATGATGGTCGGGCTGGGGAGGTGATGGTGGCGATGGGTGAGGTGAGGTCTGCAACTGTCGGGGGAGGAAGAAGTTTTGGGGGAAATGGAATTTTGGGGAAGAAGAAGGTGGGTGTTTGTTTTGGGTCGATGGGCTTGATGCTTCGGTGTTGATCGGGCTCATCCACTTTGATGTTATGCAAAGCTCGGCCGTAGGATGATGTGATGATGAAATGCATCGGACGGCAATATGAGAACAAGCTTTGACCGACCGTTGGATGATTAATACATTAAAAATGACGGATGAGATTAGGATTAGGTGTTGTGGTGTTTGACAGTATCTTCAAGTTTGATGTCCAGAGAAAATGAGCCGTAGGATGAAGAGATGATGACTCGAATCTGACGGCTTGGAGCTTAGGCGGGTATGGATATTGGAAATGGGTTTGGGTAAGGGTTTTGGACCTTGGGTATGCCAAGCCCGTATCTTCTTTAAGAACAATTCTTCATTGTTAAGCCCATTTCTAGCCTTTTGGTCTTGCGCACAACATTCTTCGCGGCTTCTTTGCGTAATTCCTCTCGGCTTTTCACCACTTTTCTGCTCTTTTCGCTCCGCAATTCATCCAAACTTTATTTATTACCTAAAAATACAAAATTAATTAATAAAAATATTTATTCTTGAAAACAATGAAAATACAGAATATGGGATAAAATGTGGAATTAATGGACAAAAGATGAGTTAAATGCCAATAAAAAGGTGTCGATATATACAATATTTGGCACTCATCAAATACCCCCAAACCTGAATTTTACTTGTCCTCAAGTAAAACAAACTAAGGAAATCCTACCTATACCACTGTCGCTGGTTTCTCGAATGCATTTAGCGTATGCACTAAGCCTTTTAAACCACTAAGTGCCCCTAGTGGACGAGTTGAAGTCTCGTGAAGGTTTGCTTAGAACGTACCTACAAAGTTCTAGGACAAAATATAAGCTCAGATTCCATGAAATGTGACGTGTGCACGACAGTTTAAGCTCACAGCAAAATGGAATATGTCAATCTAGCTGTCAAAGGCACAATCCTAGCACTGATAACGACTAAAGACATGTGATAAGAGTGTAAAGTGTATCTACACATGTTTAAAGAATGACCTGAAGTTCTGACTACTAATCACCAAGAGATAGTTTTTAGGCTAAGAACCGAATTCAAAGCCAAGCTAGCTGTCCGGCTTTACGAGAATTTTGAATGTTCACCCAATGAGTTGGTGATATTTCAGTTTACCCGCGTTATACATCGATGGCTGCACCCTCCTTGCTTATTACAAAACTATTTACAACAAAAAGATGACTCTTATTTACATAGACTACTCTCTTTTATTTTTGAGGTAAGAGAGAAACATTGTCTTTAACATGACAAAATATGGAACTTGATATTTTTTTATTTTTTTTTCTGATTTTTTTTTTGATTTTTTTTTTTTTGAACTAAATTGAAATTTTTTACTTTTCAACATAGTGACACTTTTGATATACGAACAAAAATAAAAAAATAATTACATGACTCTTAGCAAGAGGTAGCCCTTTTCGATGTACCCGGTCAAATTCAATGGTTCCTTTTCTTAACGTATCCTCCAACTTCTATCCCAGCCAACCAAAGAACAAGCTAGTCAAGTCTCATTCAGTATTCTAAAGTGATTGGCAATCTAACTTCCGATCAAACACCTTGAAGTACGAGGCCATACATGTATTGGTAGATCGTGCGTGTGCAAGTTTTTTATCACATGTGAATTGTGCTAGAATCAGGGGTGCCTCATCATCTAGACTAAGAACCCTACGTTAACACTCTGTAGACTGTCAAGTGCTAAGAACGACATAACCCCGTATGGCCAATAAAGTGCAAGGGTAGCACTATATTGTAAATGCATTTGGATAAGTAATGAATCTATTGGCCGACACAATGAAGCTTCATTAAGTAGAAGGCAAGACAAAGCCAAAGTTGCAAGAAGCAACATGCAACATTGATAGGTGTAGAATACACCGTATTTACTATCTAAAGTTTATGCTTTCTTTGCTATTTTTCTTGTAAATTATGTATTTTACGTGTGTTTTGAGTTTTATATCTACTTTGGAGTAATGCAGAAGAAAGAAGAAATCAACCAAAATTGAGAAAGAAAGGCAAAACTGTCATTTCACAAGATAACACTATCGAGAGTCCAACCAAGGTTAAGGGGCTACCGCTGGAATTACTAAAGGCGGACAGCTACTTGCTCAGGGCCACCATCAGCTGGGGCTGGTAAAGCGATGGGTGTAAATAACCTGTCCCAATCATTTAGACCTAGTTAGGTCGAGAGAAGAACCCATTTATCTCATTGCACTCCCTTTCCTTCTTCCTTCCCCTGCTGCTACTGCTTTTGTTGAGCCGAGAGACTGAATCTATAAAACAGACGAAACGGAGATTTATGATGAAATCGATAAGAACAGAGGCGAGCAGAGAAGCCGTTGCTGCAGTTGGTACAAGAAAACGGAGAATTAGATTTACGGTTTACTGGAGATTGAATTTGAAAGAAGATCGACGATGGTTTGCAGATGAAATTGTAGTTGAATCATGGAAAATGAGAGTGATACTGTTGCTTAAATGGGATTGTGGCTTCGAACCAGTGCATAAATTGAGTTAGGGTTTTGCCAGATCTGAGAAATTGGAGTTCGTAATGGGTTTAATCTATGAACTCTTGTTGCTGTTGATTTCCATGGGTATTAGGATGAATTTGAAGACTCAGATGAACATTAGAGCAACAAAATGATGATTTTGGAACTATTACTAAGATGGGTATGATTCAGATTCAGGGTTGAGTTGTGAGATGCAGAAATTATGCTGGAGGCTGTGAAGAAGTTGAGTTGAATCTCAGGGAAGTGTTGGTGGTGCTGTGTGGTTGAATTACAAAGATGTTGCAAGAATAAAAGAGTTACTGAAGCAGTGATGGTGTTGAGCTTAAATATAGCAAGATGACAGGCTGCACTTGGAGCTGGAAATAATAATACTAAGTCAAAATTGATTAGGGTTTCAGTTCGGATGCTGCTGCGATGTGCAATTGTTGGTGGAGCAACTGGTGTTGGGGGTTCTGGTGGTGCTGAGTTGATGTTGCAGGTGCAGTTAGATGCAACAATTGATAAGGAATGAATGACAATGCTTTGCAGAAGAATGAATGCTAGATGTATGCTAGGATTGTTACAGGGAGTGAAGAACGTCCGGAAATGTTGTGAAACAGAGGAAACTCTGTCTGAATCTCACCTCTGATCGTCGACTCAGTTCGATAAATCTAACTCGGTGAGTCAGTCTAGTAAGCCGACTCAGCCCTGATTAAGACCAGCTGATTCACTCTCTCTGCCTTGACCTGGTGACTAACGGATTGACCATATTGACCGTTATATCTGACGGAATCTTGACAGAATATCCCATTTTCGGTGATCCCAATGACTTTTCTGGCTACCCCAATATGTGCATAATTTTGTGAAGAGTATTCTAGACTCATAATGTGAAGACTTGGACTTGTAATTAGACGAATTGGGCTTGGATTTAGAAAGAGAAGGTGGAGGAGTTTTACAAAGACAAGGATTTGGAAGTGGAGTTACAAAGGGAAAGGGATTCTATTCCTAAGAGGATTGCAAGGAAATTGAAGCCTATAGATAGAGAAGTTCTCTACTTTTCTACATATACTTTTACACCTTTTACACACACAACACTTATGTTTTTGCTTGCTTTTCAAAATTCTTCTCTTAATTATTTGTGTGAACTTTTCAAAATTCTCCTTTTAATTATTTGTGTGAATTTCAAAAACATGAGTAGCTAATTTTCTTATTGATTGAGGATGAATTCCTAGTTCTTAACACATGATTTGAGTTTCGTTTTAAAGTTTACTTTGAAGTTTTTCACATGATTATCGTTTGTTTTTACTAATATGAATGTTTATACATTCATGGTTGATTGATAGATTGTTTAGGTGGCCAACTAAATTGATTTGCTAATTGATCTAAATCTAGTGAAAGTTAGGGGATAAGTAATCGTTTCTTGACTCTTTATACAAGTAGAAAACACGAGACCTTGCGGAGGGATTCCGTGGAGCAATTGTGTGTGAAAACAACATAGCAAGTAGACCTTAATCTAAGAGTCTAACTACTAATATCAACCTAATAAGTTCATAAATGTTAATGCATTTAACTAAATTACATCTTGAGTGATCTACTACTAGGTGGTTTGGTAAATAGAATCTGGTAGTCAAGAACTTCCGTATCCGATGATACAAGGGATTTAGGGGTTTAGCACTGATCTAGCTGCTTTACCTACAGTTGGTGATAATCTGTGACTAATAAAAAGTGGAGAAGAACATAACTTGAATCATTGTTTTGCAACGAAGAAGGATTACTTGATCTAAATTCTCTTATTGATTTCAACTTTATCTTTGAATTGCTTTGTTTATTTTCTTTTGCTTTATAAAACAAACCCCCCCTTTTTGTGACAATTAAAAAACTAAAATTCTTGATCCTCGTGGGAATGAACTTGACTACACTATATTACTTGTTAATTAGGTGGAAAAATATTAATTAATTTGTTTTGGTTACGACACGCATCAAATTTTGGCACCGCTGCCGGGGAGCAGCGGACGATTTTAGTTGTTTTTATGTTTCTTGTTGCTCTATTCTTGCTTTGTTAGATTTATATCGTATCTAACTTAGTTTTTGAGAATCTTGTTTCAGGTAATATATATTTGTTGAATGCTTAAAAAGGACAGACCGAGTCCAATTGGTATACGTCTTCGATTTGGCACTCTACTAAAGGACTTTATTCGGGCTCTTAACACTCCGCTTCCTCGTTTTCATCAAGTGAGTTCGCGGATTCGGACATAGAAGAAGAAGCAATGGCTGCTCGTACACTTAAGGACCTAGCTTTGTGACGGACCGTAAAATTACACCTTTGGCGCGTTTTCCCGCAGGCCATAACTCCCCCGGTGCGCCATGATGAAGTTACGATCCGGGCCTTAGAGCTAGGCAAATGCATGTCCAGTTGCCCTTCCCAGCATGCTCGTGGAGCATGATCCAGCTGACTTAGCTTCCACACCGTTCCAAAGTCACCCTTGTCCACAAAAGGGTGTAAGGCCATAAGACCAAAGCCAATGCATATTGCATGCATCACTAGCTTGCCTCTACGTATGGAATTCATCACTGAATTTCCTATATAGCTGAGAAACCGTCATTCCGCTGAGTCATGTCCAGGCATGAGCCTTGGATTTTGGCATAGGCCGCACCAAGCCCTTTCCATTGGTTAACTCATATCGTTTACCAACTCTACGTAGCTTGATAGGAAGTATGAGCATCCACTTGATGGAATGCAACTAAGCCTCATCAAGCATGGATGCAATCATCTCTTGCATCGAGCTACCGAGCATAGATGATATGAGGGGCCAACGTGCTGGACCGATAACGCTGCAACTCATTGCGGCTGCCTACGTACCCTTCCCTACTCTAAAGGGATCAAGGACAGACCGTAGTTCATCCATCAAAGGCACAAAAGCTTAACCAAATCGTTTTCGAGGCTGCAGCCTAGCAGAAATGGTAATGGCATGGTCCGTAGGCCATTCCGTCAAAGATGCATAATAATTATGCATCATCGGGTCCTCAACATGGCATAGTGATGCCTAAGCATCAAATACCCTCTTGGGAAGGCTACGCAGTTATAAATGATCCTTAGGCATCATTTATACTCTTCCGACTAAGCTATGAAGCTTACTTGGTACATAGTCCGCATATGCACCTTCAACCAAGTACCCCTCCCTATATATGTCTTAATGGAATTTCTACAAATATGTTTAGGGGAGGAGAACGACATGCTTGCTTCACTATTCATTCGCAATAATTGTTATAATTAGAAATGATTGCTTTACTTCGCAATGATTGCTTTAATCTGTAATGGTTGCTTTACTTCGCAATGATTGCGCAACACTCGTTCGGCTAGTCCTCTCTGGTATGATGCGCAGTGATTATGCGGTATTGGCTCTAGGACAGTAACTTTCATAACACGCAATGATTATGCTACAAGCTCAAGGCCACCTACCCAACTGGCCTAATGCATCATGGTGATGCGAGATTTGGCTCTTGGCCAAATTCCCCACATAATGCGTCATTTTGGCGCGGTATTGGCCTTAAGCCAATTTACCTCTTGCCAAGCAACGGAATCTTTGAATGAAGCTTCATATCAGGGCATGCTGCATCTTTTAGCACGCGCCATGCTAAAAATTCAGGGTATTACATAGCTTCTCACAAGCTCGATACACAACAATGGTGTATCCAAACTAACTCAACCTTCGAGATCAAGCCGGGGTTGATTAGAGAGTTACCAAAGTTTCATGGCATGGTGAATGGAGATCCAAACAAACATCTTATGGAGTTCTATACCACAGTCATGGCCATGCTTCCATCGAAGACTAATGAGGATGGAGCAATGTTGAAAGCTTTCCTGTTTTCTTTGGCGGGTAATGCTAAGGAATGGTTGTATTATTTGCCTTCCTGAAGTATCACAACATGGAATGGGATGAAGAAAATTTTCCTTGAGAGATATTTTCCTGCATCAAAAGCTACTCAAATTCCCAAGGAGATTTGTGGGATGAAGCAAAATGTGGGAGAATCATTGTATGAATGTTGGGAGCGATACAAGAGATTTGTGGCAAGCTGTCCACACCATCAATTCAGTGACGTTATGATACTCCAATACTTTTACGAAGATCTTCAACCAAGTGATAGATCTTTTATTGACGCCGTGGGTGGTGGTGCACTAGTGAACAAAACGGTGACCCAAGCTACCGAGTTGATTGAAAGTATGGCTGAAAACTCGCAACAATTCTACACAAGAGATGAACCAACGGTTAGGTGAGTGCATGAAGTTAGTGAATCATCATTATAACTTTAACAAAGGATGGGTAATATGGAAAAGATGGTACAACGTATAACTTCCGTAGTTTTTCCTTCATACGAAGAGGAGACCGAACAAGTAAATGCTTTGTTTCCAAATCAAAGGCCAAGGTACGATCCATACTCAAATACTTACAATCCCGGTTGGAAGGATCATCCTAACTTTAGCTATGCAAACAAGCAAGCGGTGGCTCCTAATCCATATGCGCAACAAGGTGGTTTCCAACAACCACGCTTCCAACCTCAACAACAATTCCAACGACAAGTGAATGAACAAGGATATTCGATTTATGATAAGCTTAATGTCATGATACAAGGTATTACGTCGTTGTTTCAACAAAACCAACAAAAGACCGATTCGGCGATCAAGGATTTACAAACTCAAACGGGACAATTGGCGACCGATATGAATTTAATGAAAGCTCAAGCATCCACCAAGCTTCCTTCACAACCATTTGTGAATCCAAGAGAGAATGTTAATGCGGTTAAATTGAGGAGAGGAAGACAAGTGTAAAATCCAATTCATCGTGAAGAAGCTAGCGAAGAGTTAGTCAAAGACAAAGAGGAAGCCGCACCAAAGGAAAATTCAACACCAACCGACCAATCCAAGGAACCGGTTCCTACTTTCACTACTCCACCTCCTTTTTCTAGTCGTTTTGATAAGTCCAAGAAAGAAGCTCAAGACAAGGCACTCATGGATATCTTCAAGAAGATCGAAATCAACATCCCATTCATCGAGGCCATTAAGACAATGCCAAGGTATGCTAAGTTCATGAAGGAATTATCACAAAGAAGGATAGGTTGCTTGATAATGAAATTACTAAAGTTGGCGAGAGTGTGTCGGCTATGCTATTGAAGAAGATGCCTACAAAGTGCACGGATCCTGGTGGTTTCACGGTGCCCATTACTATTGGTACGAAAAGGTTTGAACATGCTTTACTTGACTTTGGAGTTTCCATTAGTGTGATGTCGGCTGATATATATGACACCTTGAATCTTGGACCGTTGAAAGAGACAAAAGTGATTATCCAATTAGCAAACAAGTCTAATACATATCCTAAGGGACTTGTAGAAGACGTGGTAGTGCAAGTAAATGAGCTTATTTTTCCGGTTGATTTCTTCGTGGTGGATATGGAAAACATTGAGAACCAGTCATCTACTTCTTTACTTCTTGGGAGGCCATTTATGAAGACCGCAAAGACGAAGATTAATATTGATAAGGGTACACTTACTATGAAATTTGATAAGGAAATAATCCACTTTAACATATTTGAAGCCATGCGTTACCCAAGGGATGTGCATTCCGCTTACTCGAGAGGACGTAATTTGGTTCATTAGCGCAAAAAATGGTGGAATTGAGTCGAGAGGACGAACTTGGTGTGGTATTGCAAAAGAGAATTGAATTGGACGTCCACGGCTTGTCTAACTTGGATGTTGACATTTCTAAGTAATTGGTGGAGATGTGTGGTGCCTTGACGGCATTACAAGAAGCTAAAAAGGGTAATGTTTCATATATTTCTTTACCCGTGAATGATGAAGTACTTGTACCATCTATTGTGAAGGAACCTAAACTAGAGTTGAAGCCGCTTCCGGACCATTTGAAATATGCGTTCTTGGGAGATGGAGATGATCTTCCGGTGATTATTGCAAAGAACCTCACACCGGTAGAAGAAGACTGTTTGCTTAGAGTCTTGAAAGAGCACAAAACGTCCATTGGGTGGAAAATTGCGGATATCAAAGGCATTAGTTCATCCATGTGCATGCATAGGATTCTAATGAAAGAGAACGTGAAGCCGGTACGTGATGCTCAACATAGGCTTAATCCTCCCACGATGGAGGTTGTGAAGAAATAAATACTCAAATTGCTAAGTGCGGGGGTAATCTACCCAATTTCTGATAGCAAGTGGGTTAGTCAGGCACAAGTGGTACCAAAGAAGTCCGGTGTTACGGTTGTTCGAAATCAAGAAGATGAACTTGTTCCTACAAGATTTCAAACCTGTTGGAGAGTATGCATTGACTATAGAAAGCTTGTGCAACCCTAAAGGATCATTTTTCTTTAACTTTCATTGATCAAATGCTGGAGCGGTTAGCGGGGCATTCTCATTATTGTTTCTTGGACGGTTATTCGGGTTACAACCAACTTGTTATTGCTCTGGAGGACCAAGAAAAGACCACCTTCACTTGTCCGTTTGGAACGTTTGCATATCGACGGATGTCGTTTGGTCTTTGCAATGCACCGACTACTTTCCAAAGATACATGGTAAGTATATTCTCGGATTATGTGGAGCGCATCATTGAGGTATTTATGGATGATTTCAGTGTTTATGACAATTCTTTTGATAGTTGTTTAGACAACCTTGAACTAGTTCTTAAACGATGCATAGACACAAACCTTGTCCTTAATTGGGAGAAATGTCACTTTATGGTAAACCAAGGCATAGTACTTGATCACATCGTGTCCTCTCGAGGGCTCGAAGTGGACAAGTAAAAGATAAATTTAATAAGAAACTTATAATATCCCACTTATGTGAGGGAGATCAATTCATTTCTTGGCCATGCAGGTTTCTATAGGCGGTTTATCAAGGATTTCTCCAAAATATCCAGGTCGATGTGCAAGTTACTTCAAAAGGAGGTGCCTTTTGACCTCAACAAGGAATGCAAGGATGCCTTTGACAAGTTGAAGGCAATGTTGACAAGTGCGCCAATTATCAAATCACCGGATTGGAATCTTCCATTTGAATTAATGTGTGATGCTAGTGATTATGCGGTTGGAGCAGTTTTGGGTCAAAGAGTGGACAAGTTGTCCCATGTTATCTATTACGCATCTAGGACCCTTAATGATGCACAAATCAACTATTCTACCACGGAGAAAGAGTTATTGGCTATAGTATTTGCATTAGAAAAATTTCGATCATACTTGGTGGGCACAAAGGTTATTGTGTATTCCGATCATGCCGCGCTAAGACACTTAATAAAGAAGAAAGAAGCTAAGCCAAGACTAATCCGGTGGATCCTATTACTACAAGAGTTCGACATAGAAATTCGAGATAAGAAAGGTGTGGAGAATACCATTGTAGATCATCTTAGTAGACTTGTTATGTCTCAAGAAGAACTTCCATTACAAGACCGCTTTCCGGACGAACAACTTTTCTCCTTGGAAGAATCAACACCTTGGTATGCGGATATAGTGAATTACTTGGTGACAAGGAAGGTACCTAGTACAATGTCCAACCTTCAAAAGAGGAAACTCAAGAAGGTATCCAAGCAATATGTGTGGGATGAACCATACTTATGGAAATATGACGTTGATTAAATAATACGAAGGTGTGTAACTAACTCCGAATTTCAATGCATTCTCTCCTTTTGTCACACTCTTGATTGTGGTGGACATTTTGGTTCTAAACGAACCGCTCTCAAAGTTCTTGAGAGTGGATTTTATTGGCCCACCTTGTTTGAAGATTCATATGTTTTTTTTAAATCGTGTGATAGATGTCAAAGAACGGAAATCTAGGTGCTCGAAATCAAATTCCACTCACACCAATTCTTGTTGTTGAGATTTTTGATGTGTGGGGAATTGATTTTATGGGCCCTTTTGTCAATTCGAATGGAAATTTTTATATACTCGTAGATTATGTTTTGAAATGGGTGGAAGCTAGAGCCACCAAAACTAATGATTCTCAAGTTGTTTGTGATTTTGTAAGAGAAAACATATTCACTAGGCACGGTACACCAAGAATGGTGATTAGCGATGGAGTCTCACATTTCAAGAAGTTTTTCCACGCTCTCCTCAAGAAGTACAACATAACATACAAGATTGGTACGCCTTACCATCCACAAACTAGTGGACAAGCGGAAATTTCAAACCGTGAGATTATGTATATTCTTGAGAAAACGTTGAATACAACAAGAAAAGATTGGAGCTTTAAGCTCAATGGTGCACTTTGGGCATATAGAATGGCGTACAAAACACCTATTGGTATGTCTCCATATAGGTTGGTCTATGGCAAAGCTTGTCATCTTACGGTAGAACTTGAACATAAGGCTTATTGAGCGATACATAAATGGAACATGGAGTATGATGATGCGGGGAAGCAAAGGAAGTTACAACTAAATGAGCTTGAGGAGATACGTAATGATGCTTACGAGAGTGCCCGAATATACAAGGAGAAAACCAAACTTTTCCATGACAAGATGATTTCTCGCAAAAGCTTCGAAGTGGGATAAAAAGTCCTTATATATCATTCTCGACTTAAGATATTTCCTGGAAAGTTAAGGTCCCGTTGGATTGGACCATTTGTTGTTACTAATGTTTTTCCTTATGGTGCAGTTGAAATTACTAGTCTTAGAGACAACTCGGTTTCCAAGGTGAACGGCCATAGATTGAAGCCATACTATGAAAAAATCGCTTATGTAAATTTGGACGAACTTCCATTTGAAGATGTACTCCCTCTGGAGGAGTAATGTGAAGCAAGGGCTAAGTTGGGACGTCGAATTTAAAATAAGAGCTAAATGGGAGGCAACCCATAGGTTATGTATTTCTTATCTTTTTGCTTTTTATTTTTGTTTATTTATTTTTCTTGTTCCATATCATGTTAGGATTTCCCACCTTGACTTTACTAGGACGATTCAATTACATTGAGGACAATGTAAGGTTTAAGTGTGGGGGAGTGGTTAAGCATATTTAAAAAAAGAAAAAAATTGCATAAAAACTCCAACTTGTAGAGATTTTAGAGTCACTAGCATACTTCTAGGTATGTTTACATAGAGAATTCTGATCGACATAACTGAACTTGGAAGTGTTAGGGAACTACGTTCGGGTTTTTTTACTTGTTAGAGTGTTAAATAATGGATTTAATCATGCCGGTGATGCAAATTAGGAGCAAGGAGAAATGTATTATTAGAGTTGTTGATCAATCATTAGTGGAAACTACCCTATTTATATCATGTGAGGCACCGACCAAAAATTCTTAAAAAAAAGTTTTCTTTTGAGTGTGTGTCACCGTACGTTCATTCCGGGTAGAATGGTGAGCTACCAAACCTCCCACCAATAGAAGCACTACTCTTTGATCTCTTGAGTTCTAATTTTGTCAATCATGAGGGTGACGTCTATAGATGAAAGTCTCCTTCTTGTAGTTCGATTTGCATCTAGCACCATTCCCTCTCTCGACAACAAAGGATCCATATAAACACCATCATCATCAACAAGGGAGCGACATCAAAATCTACAAGGAAAGTTGAAAACGTTCAAGTTTTACAAGCAACGGAACAAGAAAATAGTAAATTTCATATCCAAGTAAAGCAACATATAATGAGCGGATTTTTATATATATACATGTTGAATACTTACATGCAATGAGAAGAATTTTATATCCAAGTTGAAGACTTATTTACAAGAGCAAAGAAAATCAAAAGGTGAGAATTATTGAAGTTTATGATTTCGAGACGATACAAGTTGTGAAGAATCAAGTGGTAAAGTATTTTCCCACGGCTATGGTTTGTTTTATTTTCACTTTGTTTTGTATTTTATTTCTCTTGTCTTCATAAATTAAATTAAAAACAAAAGAAAAAAAATGAGACAAGAGAAATTTTATTTTTGTATTTATTTAATAAGCCGTGGGGAAGGAAAATCTATAAGGAAGTTTCAAGCGACAAGGATTTTGAGGAAGAGAGTTACAAATTGTCAAGGAATTACGAAGTTCAAGTGTTTATCATCATAGTTGAAGCCGAATCCGAAGACCAAGAGGACGAAGACGAGTAGCGGAAGATGTTTCAATTGGATGCCGTGAGAGTGGTGTTATCATCATTGCAATCGGATGTGAAGGTGAGTAAGTAATCTCATCCTCGATAATAGTGGTTGATTTCCTTTCTTAGAGATCGTCAGAAAAATAGTTTTTCAAAACGTTAAAATATATGGGTTTTTAAAATATTTCGGAAGTTACCTTCCCACCATTCAACGTGCTGCAGGATTTCTCTCTTCTTTCCTACCTGCACACATGTGAGACCCATAAAAAGCCGTCTTATTGAGTGCAATTATCATAAAATCCTTTTTGGTGAGGCAGAAGTCGAGGCGAAATGCTTATTGATCGCTTCTCAAACACGCGTTCTCTCATTATGGTGTGGTTACTTCTCACTCAACATTTAAGAATGAGAATATGTTCTTAGTATTTCTAACTTTATATTACTAGCATGCAAAAACTCTATGTCCTCATAGCTCTTTGGATGCTTGGGACGCTGGAAAGCTTTGAAGTTGTAAGTTCTAGTTTGATTTGCTGGAGGACTAGCAAAGTCTAAGTGTGGGGGAATTTGATAGTTGTAGAATACACCGTATTCACTATCTAGATTTTATGCTTTATTTGCTATTTTTCTTGTAAATTATATATTTTACGTGTGTTTTGAGTTTTATAGCTACTTTGGAGTCATGCGGAAGAAAGAAGAAGAAATCAACCAAAATCGAGAAAGAAAGGCAAAACTGTCATTTCACAAGATAACACTATCGAGAGTCCAACCAAGGTTAAGGGGCTACCGCTGGAATTACTAAAGGCGGACAGCTACTTGCTCAGGGCCACCATCAGCTGGGGCTGGTAAAGAAATGGGCGTAAATAACCTGTCCCAATTATTTAGACCTAGTTAGGTCGAGAGAAAAACCCATTTATCTCATTGCACTCCCTTTCCTTCTTCATTCCCCTACTGCTACTGCTTTTGTTGAGCCGAGAAACTGAATCTATAAAACAGACGAAACGGAGATTTGTGATGAAATTGATAAGAACAGAGGCGAGCAGAGAAGTTGTTGCTGCAGTTGGTACAAGAAAACGGAGAATTGGATTTACGGTTTACTGGAGATTGAATTTGAAAGAAGATCGATGATGGTTTGCAGATGAAATTGTAGTTGAATCATGGAAAATGAGAGTGATACTGTTGCTTAAATGGGATTGTGGCTTCGAATCAGTGCAGGGAAGAATAAATTGAGTTAGGGTTTTGCCAGATCTGAGAAATTGGAGTTCGCAATGGGTTTAATCTATGAACTCTTGTTGCTGTTGATTTCCATGGGTATTAGGATGAATTTGAAGACTCAGATGAACATTAGAGCAACAAAATGATGATTTTGGAACTATTACTAAGATGGGTATGATTCAGATTCAGGGTTGAGTTGTGAGATGCAGAAATTATGCTGGAGGCTGTGAAGAAGTTGAGTTGAATCTCAGGGAAGTGTTGGTGGTGCTGTATGGTTGAATTACAAAGATGTTGCAGGAATAGAAGAGTTACTGAAGCAGTGGTGGTATTGAGCTTAAATATAGCAAGATGACAAGCTGCAATCGGAGATGGAAATGATAATACTGAGTCAAAATTGATAAGGGTTTCAGTTAGGATGCTGCTGCGATGTGCAATTTTTGGTGGTTCTGGTGGTTCTGAGTTAATGTTGCAGGTGCAGTTAGATGCAACAATTGAGAAGGAATGAATGAGAATGCGTTGCAGAAGAATGAATGCTAGATGTATGCTAGGATTATTACAGCGAGTGAAGAATGTCCTGAAGAACGGACGGAAATGCTGTAAAACAGAGGAAACTTTGTCTGAATCTCACCCCTGATGAGTCGACTCAGTTCGATAAATTTAACTCGATGAGTCAGTCGAGTAAGCCGACTCAACCCTGATTAAGACCAGCAGATTCACACTCTCTGCCTTGACCTGCTGACTAACGGATTGACCATATTGACCGTTATCTTTGACGGAATCTTGGCAGAATATCCCGTAGGTGATCGGCAATGATTTTCCCGGACGATTTCCGGTGATCCCAAGGATTTTTCCGGCTATCCATTATGTGCATAATTTTGTGAAGAGTATTCTAGACGCATGGGTGTGAAGACTTGGACTTGGAATTAGATGAAGAATTGGGCTTGAATTTAGAAAGAAAAGGTGGAAGAGTTTTACAAAGACAAGGATTTGGAAGTGGAGCTACAATGGGAAATGGATTCTATTCCTAAGAGGATTGCAAGGAAATTGAAGCCCATAAATAGAGAAGTTCTCTACTTTTCTACATATACTTATACACCTTTTACACACACAACACTTGTGTTTTTGCTTGCTTTTCAAAATTCTTCTCTTAATTATTTGTATGAACCTTTCAAAATTCTCCTTTTAATTATTTGTGTGAATTTCAAAAACATGAGTAGCTAATTTTTTTATTGATTGAGGATGAATTCCTAGTTCCTAACAAATGATTTTAGTTTTGTTTTAAATTTTACTTTGAAGTTTTTCACATGATTATCGTTTGTTTTTACTAATAGGAATGTTTATACATTCATGGTTGATTGATAAATTGTTTAGGTGGCCAACTAAATTGATTTGTTAATTGATCTAAAGCTAGTGAAAGTTAGGGGATAAGTAATCGTTTCTTGACTCTTTACACAAGTTGAAAACACAAGACCTTGCGGAGGGATTCCGTGGAGAAATTGTGTGTGAAAACAACGTTAGCAAGTAAACCTTTATCTAAGAGTTTAACTACTAATATCAACCTAATAAGTTCATAAATTTTGATGCATTTAACTAAATTACATCTTGAGTGATCTACTACTAGGTGGTTTGGTAAACAGATTCCGGTAGTCGAGAACTTCTGTATCCGGTGATACAAGGGATTTAGGGGTTTAGCACTGATCTAGCTGCTTTACCTACGGTTGGTAATAATCTGTGACTAATAAAAAGTGGAAAAAAACATAACTTGAATCATTGTTTTGCAACGAAGAAGGAGTCCTTGATCTAAATTCTCTTATTGATTTCAACTTTATCTTTGAATTGCTTTGTTTATTTTCTTTTGATTTATAAAACAACCCCCCCCCCCCCTTTTTGACAATTAAAAAACTAAAACTCTTGCTCCTCGTGGGAACGAACTTGACTACACTATATTACTTGTTAATTAGGTGAAAAATATTAATTAATTTGTTGTGGTTACGACACACATTAAACATGTGAGGTGGCATGTTGGCATGTCCATGGAATTGAGTTGGCCCAAGCTCAAGGACGATGCAAACATGTAGAATAGACTAAGGATTAGTCTATGCATTAGTTCAAGGCTGCCCAAAGCTTGAATAATGCAAACAAGTTGGTAATGCAAGAGTTGCATTGCTGTTGTCAAGCTAATTAGCGAAAGTGAAGCATATATGATGCATGGGTAACTAGAGTGAGCTTAAGGAGATGGCCTCGATGTTTGAAGCTTAAGGAATGTTTGTGCATGATTTTAGAATGATAAACATGCATGGACAAGAGATCTAAACGTTGGCGCAAGACAGAATCCGGTATGTTGTAACAAGCGTGTAATATGGCTCAAGTGACGGTTGCAAGTAAGTTACGAGCTGCACAAGCATGCCAATGATGCGTGATGAAGAGAAGCGGTTGTAAAGGAGTTTATAAGCGTGGAAGAAGAGTTCTAACTGCTAGAGAATAGGTGTTGCATGATTGACGCGAGTTAGTAGAGAACTGGCCAGTTGGCACAGTTATTGGCGGTTAACAAAACTGCTTTATGGGACAGATGGTTGTTCCATGCGTGTGCAAGTGTTGTGCATGATTTTGGCCATTGTAACCACTGTGTAAATATCCCTAAGGAATGGGGAAAATCAGTATGCTTACATAGGAGACTTAGTCTCATGTTTGAGAGAGTTAGGCATTCACCAAGAGGGTAAATGGCATGTTTTTGGTTTGTGATAGACGAGTTTTGTAATCTTTATTTAGTGCAATAAAGTGGGTTTGTTGCAGTATATATTTTTGTTCATTATTTTGTTGATGTTGTGTGAGAATTGGTTAAGTACATGGAAGAACCTCTTATGCTTATGGGTGCATGAAGAGTTAGAGAGAAAGAAGAAAAGACTTCCGTTTAATGCCTTATGAGTGAAGGCAGATGCGTACTTTGATGCAAGTATGCAAGGCTGAATGAAGTTGATTCATTGGACCACAATCATTGCCGGTCATGTCCCATGAAAATTTTAGGCGATTAAATGGGCGTGTGACACGCGGCAAGGTGGCTGGAACGGCATGCCATTGGCACATGTGGAATGGTCGGCATGCCTTGGCGCGGTTTAAGCGCGGCCAAAACTAGCCGCCAAAGGTTACCATGCGTTGGTTGGTGACCTTGGGCGGCTAAGATCTGCGTCTCAGATGGAAGGGTGGCCGTTGATCGTTGCAACCCTTCGTTTTGGAAGCCGTAAAGGAAAGGACGACATGGCATGGTTTAGGCGCGACAAGGTGGCTGGAACGACATTCCATTGGCACATGCGCCATGTTCGGCATGCCTTGGCGCGGTTTAGGCGCGGCCGAAACTAGGATTTTGACGTTGGGCTAAAGGTTACCATGCGTTGGTTGGTGACCTTGGACGGCTAAGATCTGCGTCTCAGATGGAAGGGTGGTCGTATATCGTTGCAACCCTTTGTTTTGGCAGTCGTAAAGTAAAGGACGACATGGCATGGTTTAGGCGCGGAAAGGTGGCTATCACGGCATGTCTTGGCGCGGTTTAGGCGCGGCCAAAACTAGGGTTTTGGCGTTGGGACAAAGGTTACCATGCGTTGGTTGGTGACCTTGGACGGCTAAGATCTGCGTCTCAGACGGAAGGGTGTTCGTTGATCGTTGCAACCCTTCGTTTTGGCAGCCGTAAAGGAAAGGTCGGCATAGCATGGTTTTCCATTGGCACGGTGGTGCGGCTGGCATGGTTGGCATGCCTTGGAACGGAGACGTGACTGGTATGGTTTTCCATTGGCACGGTGGTGCGACTGGCATGGTTGGCATGAATTGGCGCAAAGACGTGGCTGGCATGGTTTTCCATTGACACGGTGGTGCGGCAGGCATGGTTGGCATGCCTTGGCGCGGAGACGTGGTTGGCATAGTTTTCCATTGACACGGTGGTGCGGCTGGCATGGTTGGCATGCCTTGGCGCGGAGACGTGGCTGGCATGGTTTGCCATTGGCACGGTGGTGCAGCTGGTATAACGGGGATGCAAGTGACGCATAATGATTGCGCGTTACAGAGTTGCAGGCCAAGTCCTGTGCAGCTAGGATGGCGCGACACTGTGTAGACTGTCAAGTGCTAATAACGTCATAACCTCGTAGGGCCAATGGAGTTCTAGGGTAGCACTATGCTTTAAATGCATTTGGCTAAGTAATGAAGCTATTGGCCGACACAATGAAGCTTCATTGAGTAAAAGGCAAGACAAAACCAAAGTTGCAAGATGCAACATGCAACATGCGAGGTGGAATGTGCATGGAATTGTGTTGGCCCAAACTCAAGGACGATGTAATCATATAGAATAGACTAAGGATTAGTCTATGCATTAGTTCAAGGCTGGCCAAATCTTGAATAATGCAAACAAGTTGGTAATGCAAGAGTTGCATTGCTGTTGTCAAGCTAATTGGCAAAGTGAAGCATATATGACACATGAGTAACTAGAGTAAGCTTAAGGATATGGCTTTGATGTTTGAAGCTTAAGGAATGTTCTTGCATGAGTTTAGAATGATAAACATCCAGGGCCAAGAGAGCTAAATGTTGGCGCAAGACAGAATCCGGTATATTGTAACAAGCGTGCAATATGGCTCAAGTGACGGTTGCAAGTAAGTTACGAGCTTCACAAGCATGCCAATGATGCGTGATAAGCATGGGAGAAGAGTTCTAACTGCTGGAGAACAGGTGTTTCATGATTGGCGCGAGTTGTAAGAGAACTGGCAAGTTGGCACGGTTATTGGCGGTTACAAAACTGCTTTATAGGACAGATGGTTGTTCCATGCGTGTGCAACAGTTGTGAACGGTTTTTCCAAGTTAATCTATTGTATAAATAGTCCTAAGGAGTGGGAAAAATCAGTAGGATTACATAGGAGAGTTAGTCTCATGTTTGAGAGAGTTAGGCATTCACCAAGAGGGTGAATGGCCTGTGTTTTTGGTCCATGTGATGGACGAGTTTTGTAATCTTCCTTTAGTGCAATAAAATGAGTTTGTTGCAGTATATTTTTGTGTTCATTATGTTTCTGGTTTGTGTGAGAATTGTTTAAGTACATGGCAGAACCTCTTATGCTTATAGGGGCATGAAGAGTTAGAGAGAAAGAAGAAAAGACTTTCGTTGTTCAATGCCTTATGAGTGAAGGCAGATGCGTACTTTGATGCAAGTATGCAAGGCTTAATGATTTTGTGTGAAGTTGATTCACTGAACCATAATCATTGTTGGTCATGTCCCATGAAAATTTTAGGAGATTAGATGGGCGTGTGAGAGCAGGTATCAGAGCTGTGTTAGGGGACACAGTTGCTGATTTTTCTCTCTTTTACTCAAGTTAATGTCATTTGTTTGTCAAATTCAGTGGTGAATTGTTTGGGTTTCACTAGTATGGATACTAGAAGAAGTTGGTCTTGTGTGGAAAGATCAATTGGAATGAACTTTGAAGCTTGAAGTAGCAACATGCCAAGAAAGTTTATGACAAAGGTGTCAAAATTCCTACCCAAAGTGTTAGACGAACGTGCAAGAGTCATTGCAAACCGGATTTTAAAGTGATTGCATGGCAAAACTAAGGAGTATGCTGACTTCTATGGTGCAAGTCAGGTGTTGAAGTCCATGTTTTTCACAAGTATGCGAATGTTATATATTTGGAATGCATGATTTTGTAGTGTTATCAGTAGCAAGTACATTACAAGTTGTAATGGGAATTTTGCGAAAATTCTCGAATGCAAAGTCGTCGTTGGCATTTGCAGTGGCAAAGAAGATGGAGAACCTTTCTATGTGATGGAATTGAAGGTGTCTCATTGTAGCCAGTTGGATAGAAGATTAAGGTTATCTCTCTCGAATGCATGTACCTTGGTGGTAATGCAAAGTTTGGTTGCGAACTAGCAATGTTTGTGGCAATGTGATGCCATCAAAGAATAATTTTAAGGCCAATTCTTATCCAGCATAAAGCTTATAGAAAGGCTGAAGAAAGAAGCGCAAGTTAGGGGAAAATCGATACACCACGGTCTTGTGTTTGCAAAGAGTTCTTCGTTGATGCTAGATGAGCATAAGGAGTGTGCTTGCACCTGGTTTATGAGTGGGATCAATATGCTTGAACAAGGGTGTTCAAAGACCTGCATTTGATCATATAAACACAAGCGGATGTTCTTGTCAACTACAAATCAGTATTGCGACAAAGATGATTTTGGAGAAGGGGAAAGACAAGAGTTTCCAGTTGTGCATGGGAAGTAAAAATGAGTTCCAAGTTTGAAGAAGAATGTGGCATTCTTGCTTCATGGAACGTAGGCAGTGGCGCCTCATTTGCAAGGATTATGGCCTTGTTAAAATTTTCCAAAGTGTTTATCCGCGGAAGTCATTGAGTGATATGACTTTGCTGAGCTTTACGGTGATGCTCAGAATCATCAAGTTAAGTCCGTTCCAGTTGTGCAAAGGTGCACAAGTTTGTGTCAAAATTTGGGTGCTAATTAGCATAGCATGTATGCAACAGTAGCATGCGCCAAATGAGATTTTGGCATCGCCAAGATGCATGATGCGGTTGGAGATGCAAGTTAGGAGAATCATATATGCATGGAAAAATAAGGACAAAGTATTGGTGATGTATAAAGATAGCATATGGCCATTATTGAAGAAATATTCATGAAAGCTACAGCAACGTGATAGCATCAATTTGAAGGAGTATTCAACGAACTGTCAATTATATTGTGCTTCGTTATGGGAGTTGCATAAAAACGTTAATAGTTGGAAGAGTGCATTTGGAAAAGTGAATTGCTACATTGGGGATAGTAGTTGATGTTTTGCTTCCTTTGTTGCTTAGGAGAGAAGTTGAAGTCAGTATTGCAAGGCTTGTTAGGTCTTACAAGTTGCAATCAGTTGGCGCAGTATTTTCTCAAGTTTGAGTATACTTTCAGTTTAGGTCGAGTGGACCTTAGTGTTGGGAATTTTCTCTCTATGTAAGGTAGTAGTGAATGAGGGTATTTGAGATGAAAGCCTTGCGTCTTTCATTCAAAGTAAATCTAGTTCGCGTGGAAGATGCTACATAGCATATTAAGCCAAAATATGCAGTAGAAGACGCCGAGAGTGAAAAGAAGCAAATATAGGAGTTGGTGGCATAGTTGAGTTTGCTGTTGGGAGTTATGCGGAAGTGCGAAGGCATTTGGCAGCGAATGCATGGAGTGACGCAGCAAGAATGAATATGTAAGTCCATCAAGTATATGAGTTAAGAGTAACTCATAGTTAGGAAGAACATGATTTTTTTTCCGCCACATTAAAGCGTAGCAGTTTGAAAGAGCAAGTGATGCTTAAATTGTTGGTTTCAAAGGCGCGTGAAGATGATATCGCTTTTAAAGTGACGAATGAGAACCCCGGGTATCCTAAGTCATGACCATCCCAAAGTCATGCATTTAAATCAAGGTGTTGCAACAATGCAAGCAAAGAGCATCAAGGTGCTGGTTCTTTGGCATACAAATTATGCAAGTCCAAGAAGGTAAATTTGCAATATGATTTGGAGGACAAATCTAGTGAAAGTCCTGAAGTTTGCAAAGTGCAGCAAAGGCTATATATTTTGGTGCATACCAATAGTGATATGGAATCATAGGGTGCATTCCTTAAGGTATGGCATGATTTTGCGTAGGCGTATATGATTGAAAAATTGAGGCCAAGTCTTGTATAAGTCCTGTTATGTTGCGTGGTGCAACTAAAGTCGGAAAATGAAGGCATAAGACAATGAAAATAATCAGTGTGATCAGTTGGGAAGAATCATTACTTGCGTACACTTAGGCACAAATGATTCAAGTGAAATTCAAGCACAATTCAGAGAATTGGCAAGAAGAATTTCCAAGTTTCATTTGGGTATTGATATGCAATTGTAGTTGAAGTGGGAGCGTATGCCAACGTGGCAAAAAAATTACAAGTCAGTAGGATCAATGGCAAGGCAGTAAGCTAAGTGATGGTATATGGTCCTAGTCAGAAAGAGTCGGCAAGAATGAGGGCCAAACAAGTTTGCTGAATTCTGAGTGCGGCTCAGAAGTGTACAAGGCCGGATAACAAGTATATTGAGTATACTTGGTTGCGTTCAACGAGGACGTTGAATAGATTAGGTGGGGGAGGTCTATAAGGGGGATGCAAGTGATGCATAATGATTGGGCGTTACAGAGTTGCAGGACAAGTCAGTGTGTAGCCAGGATATCGCGACACTGTGTAGACTGTCAAGTGCTAAGAACGGCATAACCCAGTAGGGCCAACGAAGTGAAAGGGTAGCACTACATTTTAAATGCATTTGGCTAAGTAATGAAGTTATTGGCCGACAGAATGAAGCTTTATTAAGTAAAAGGCAAGACAAAGCCAAAGTTGCAAGACGCAACATGCAACATGCGAGGTGGCATGTTGGCATATTGACATGTCCATGGAATTGAGTTGGCCCAATCTCAAGGACGATGCAAGCATGTAGAATAGACTAGGTATTAGTCTATGCATTAGTTCAAGGCTGGCCAAAGCTTGAATAATGCAAACAAGTTGGTAATGCAAGAGTTGCATTGCTGTTGCCAAGCTAATTGGCAAAGTGAAGCATATATGACGCATGAGTAACTAGAGTGAGATTAAGGAGATGGACTCGATATTTTAATCTTAAGGAATGTCCGTGCATGAGTTTAAAATGATAAACATGCAGGGCCAAAAGAGCTAAACGTTGGCGCAAGACAGAATCCAGTATTATTGCTACAAGCGTGCAACATGGATCAAGTGACGGTTGCAAGTAAGTTACGAGCTTCACAAGCGTGGGAGAAGAGTTCTAACTTATAGAGAAAAGGTGTTGCATGATTGACGCGAGTTGGAAGAGAACTAGCCAGTTAGCGCAGTTATTGGTGGTTACAGAACTGCTTTATGGGACAGATGGTTGTTCCATGCGTGTGCAACGGTTGTGCACGGTTTGGCTAAGTGAATCTACTGTATAAATAGTCCTAAGGAGTGTGGAAAATTAGTAGGCTTAAATAGGAGAGTTAGTCTCATGTTTGAGAGAGTTAGGCATTCACCAAGAGGGTGAATGTCCTGTGTTTTTGGTCCATGTGATGGACGAGTTTTGTAATCTTCCTTTAATGCAATAAAATGGGTTTGTTGCATTATATTTTTGTGTTCATTATGTTGATGGTTTGTGTGAGAATTGTTTAAGTACATGGCAGAACCTCTTATGCTTATGGGGGCATGAAGAGTTAGAGAGAAAGAATAAAAGACTTCCGTTGTGCAATGCCTTATGAGTGAAGGCAGATGCGTACTTTGATGCAAGTATGCAAGCCTGAATTATTTTGGGTGAAGTTGATTCACTGAACCACAATCATTGCCGATCATGTCCCATGAAAATTTTAGGAGATTAGATGTGCGTTTGACAGCTAGCATGGTTGGCATGCCTTGGCGCAGAGACGTGGATGGCATGGTTTTCCATTGGCACGGTGGTGCGGCTGGCATGGTTGGCATGCCTTGGCGCGGAGACGTGGATGGAATGGTTTTCCATTGGCGCGGTGGTGCGAATGGCATGGTTTGACATTGGCACGGTGGTGCGGATGGCATGGTTGGGATGCCTTGGTGCGGAGACGTGGCTGGCATGGTTTTCCATTGGCACAGTGGTCCGGCTGGCATGGTTGGCATGCCTTGGCGCGAAGACGTGGCTGGCATGGTTTTCCATTGGCAAGATAGCATGAGAATTAGGGTTTGACACAGATGATGTCGGTCAATGCTAAGGGTTCTGCCGTGGAACATGACACATGTATATATAAAAAAAGGTATCCTTGTAGTTCTTACGTATACATGCTAATTCAGTAAATGTGCTAATGGTCATAGTGACATCATGTCAGATGTACAGTTTTACGATTTTAACCCTAAACTAAAAACCACCATCAACACACTGGTAGGAACGTTGAGGCCAGGGGTGTTGTCAGCGCCAGTAACATCGGGATTAATTGTTGATACGTACCTAAGATCCACCATCTTGAAATTAGGAAGATTGAACTGAAAATTGAAAAATTAACTTTGCAACCGAGAGATTAATCTCCCGTTGTGGTCGCCAGTTTTTTTGGGGTAAAAACTTATTCTGCTGGAAATGTTAAATTTGGGTGTTCCTCTGAGAAACGAATTCAAACCCTAAACAAATGCACTGCACATGAGTACTTTAGATTTGAGAGATAAATCTGTACAATTCTGGCCTAAATCAAGAAATGGCCGTCACTACACCAAAATAGCCGATTCGAGACGAATATATACGTTGCAATGAATTTAACCAACGCCCATATCCGTTGGTAATATGGCTGGCGTTGCACAAATTAATTTGTGCAACATATATTAAAGTTGCTCAACCAGTGTAGCAACGTTTTATTTTGCAATTCGAGCAACGGATTCCTAAATTTGTGCAACATTTACATTAATTTAGGCAACATATTATATTAATTTGAGCAACGTTTATATACGTTGGAAAACTATTTACAGGTGAAAAAAACAGACGATACTTCTGGCAGGTTTCGGCACCTCCATATACAATTGTAGATTAACTAGAATACCCAATTTTTCATATGAACATATGGTAAACCAATAATATTCTCTCGTCCAACATGAATTACATACACATAACTTATAATCTCTATAAAAGATCATAAATAGACATATCAAATGCTTTATTGAACTTGTACAATTAAAAGAGACGACTAGTATATCGTAGGACTTGAAGATAATCTTGGAGTTGCAGAGCTGAATTATGACTGATTTAGCATACCAATTTTCTGAACTTGTTGGGATTCAATCTGTTGCAAGATTTAGCCATCCCAAACTTCTATTGCAGTGAAACATGGAAATAGGAGAATACATATGGTCAACATATATAAAATACTCAAAACTGATACGAGTTAAAGATTCAGACTTACTCAAGATCACACTTCAGTAGTTTACTTCTTTTTTCAAATTGTACCCAAGATAAGGTAATGATAAAATAAAAACTAAGGGTTAACCATTGACTCAATGTGTGCTATGAACCAAACCCCTGTTGATGTAGACATCACCTGCATACATAAATTTCTGACTACTACTAGGATCTGTCAGTCTTGCCTAACAGACCCCTTGGACATGATCATTGGTACCCATTAACTCAGCGTTGGCATGGTGGCTAACTTCCAACGCATAGGACATATGTTAAGAGTCTATACCACCCTCATAATTTCTAATCGAAAATACTCAAGTTAAAACCAGTTATTAGGCACACCTAAACATTTCAAGCATCCAATGATAAATTAAGTTTAGACAAAATCCAAAAAAAAAAATGTAAGATGTATATTGTACATTTAGGCAAGGTTAGTTGACATCTCCTACCTAATATTAATAGTAGTAGGGAAATCAGGCAACTACACACAAAAAATGTTGAAGTCATAATTTAAGAGTTACCGTACAGGAAGAATTCTCCAAGCATGATAACATATACAAGACGTCCGCGAAATACATAGCTGTCTGACAACAAAGGGGATTCAAAAGCACTGTTGCAAACACCCAAGGCCAGACCCATCATATGCGAAACCGGCAAGCTTTTAGTTGCAACTATATAAAGATCATGTACAAGATCACAATGATAACAGCAAAATGTACAAAAATGACATGGGATCAAGGGAAGCAAACTAAACTACCCACGTAACCGTGATATACAATATCATAAGCTAACTTTTAAAGCTTCCAAGCTTGCTGTAAGCTCTGCCGGTTTACTGCAAGAACTTCGTTTCGTACTCTGTGGGGGAGAAAAACAAAACAAAACAAAACGGGATGAGCGCATGCCCAATAGGGGTTACGAAAATAATATGCCGATAGTAAATCAATCAAAATGTAAATCAAACTAAAGAATTTGAATTTTTGGGTATACTTGAGACAAGTCTCTTAAACATGGAAAAATCTCGCATTTACTACAAAACTGGAGTTTTCATCAAGGCAAGTTAGTCCAAGATACCAAGAGAGTTTTCAAAGAAACAATATTGCAGCCACATTCATGTTGGTAAGAGTAAATCAAGGAAATGTTTTACTGCCCATTGCTTCATTTTTTTCTAAAGCTTGTGTGGGAAATCAATTACCAGCAAATGAAATAGAACGACATCACTATGAAGTTAAAACTGTCAATTCCATTCTAAGAAGAATTTTAGAATTCGTATGAATAAGCCAACAACACACAGTAGAGATGTTAAGATTTTTATCACAAAAAATAAAATACCGACCATAATGTAAAGCATGGTGTATAACTGGCTACATAAACCCATTTAGAAAGTGGTCCAGTAAACCAAAACAGAACTTCATTTCCTTTCTTTTGTCACAAGATAGATCCTTTACTTTCGTTTTGAAATAAAATCAACCATTTATTAAGACATGGAACCAATGAAATTTAGCAAAACTGGTACTCAAGTCATGAGTAAAAGAGTCAAATTAATAAATCATCGTCCGATCAAGCCAAAAAATACATTTCTACATATTTTGGTTGGTATGTGTTGATGGTGGATTTTTGTTCAAGGCTAAAATTGTAAAAGTCAAACTTAATACGCTGACATCCTGCAGAGGATAAATCTACCTGAGTGATGAATACTTCTTCACTTTACTAATTCACCTAGAATAGAGCATGTGGCAACAATCTCAGTATTCTGTGAATTAAATACATCCAGAGCGGAGCATGTAGCAACAATCCCGATATTCCGTGGATTTATAGCATTATTAATTAATGTATGATTATCCTTGTATTTCCTGTGATGTTCCGGGAGAACTATCATTATTGATGCGGCATGACGACTGACTGTTGCTCTTAGCAGAGTAACACGAATCTCCAAGTGTCAATAGTGAGGCATGCACGAAATACCCATACAAGATACATCTCTCCGTGTGTTATATTATCCCATTTGAGCATATTTTCTAAGGGAAATATGGACTGCCCATGTCAGTCTCAGCAACGATCACGACAACGCAGGTTGGCCGCATGATTTAACCAGCATAGATAATCCTCAACAGGAGCAAGCTATCACCGCAATGACCACCAGCGGGCCCGTTTATGCCATGGCCGGTCGGACACATGCTATGCCCCCAAACAGCCACCAAACGCGAGCCCTGAAGAAGGATGGTCGAGCCGGTATGGAGTGGCTTATATGGGCAAGGCCGATAAAAAAAAGTCTCAAAAAAGTCGCGACCGTCCAACTTCGCAAACCAAGTTGGACGGTCTGGATCATCCCACGATTGATCGGTGAAGTATTGGTACGCACATTGGCGGGCCCACTTTTCACCTACATGATCGGCTCTCTCACGACCAAGTCATGGAGCAATAAACGTTTTCTCAAAACATGTATGGCATGATGCTTTAAAAGCCGTGGAAACACCATTAATGTCTTAAATTAATCGCGACCATCCAACTTTGCAAGCATGGTTGGATGGCTTATATCACACCTAGGACCATGGAACAAGTACACACATGCTCACCGCCGGCCCAACGTGGGCCCCACATAATCGGTCTCCCCAAAGGAGAAGTGCAGCTTGCTAAACCGATCGGTTGAAGTTGCACGAGCGTGAACTATACAAACCTTAATTAGGGTTTGCGGCATGTTACGTGTCGTTAATCGATCAAGAGCGTCCATCTTCGCAAGATTGGATGGAGGGTGTAGATATAGACTTAAAAGGTCTCAAGCATGTCAACATGATCACTGTGGGCTCATCTACACGTATGACCGATCGGCCTAGGCCAACCATGACCGCACGTCCCGAAACGCGCGCCCAAAGTAGGCATGTCGTGTGATTTCCAATTCCTTTGCGGCAACGTATTTCTGTCGAAAACCGATCTCAACCACTCACCTGTGTCGGTCAAATTGAGTAGCCTAGATCGCACCTTCGTAAGAAAAGCTTGCATGGACATGTGAACTGACGGTCCACTTACATGCAAGACTGATCGGTCCCACCAAAATTGGCTTCAATGCTCGAGTTCGATCAAGCCAAAGAGTGATGCTTGTGCACCTCTTTAAAACCCTAAAATTCCACCAACGGTCGCAGATGAGGGTCTTAATCCATCTCGTCCGTCCAACTTCGCTAGCTTGATCGGACAACCTAGGTTAAGAGATAGACGATTAGTAAAGCATCCCTATGATCACCACCCGCAACTCTTCCACATGGAGTGATCGGACAGGAGATAGCTCGCCCATGCGGCCTCCAAACGATCACTCGAAGATGGTTGGACGTGATGTTATTTTAAGACGCTTAATCCGTAACTTACTCCGTTAATCTTTTAAACAGCGATGCTTCATGCATATTGAATGTATTTGATGCATTGCATGCATAGAAAATACACGATATTTTATAAATATCGACTTCTTAAATAACTTAGTTATTTAAACTAGCACCGTATGCTACTTCCTGTGGATCCCACGATCCACACACTCGATACATCAAGAATGTCATAAACTGGGGGATACTTACTGGGGTATTGGTCTGGCGGTTCACAGCGTGTAGCGTGCAACGCGCCATCACAAGAACATGTCGACATGGACGATTAGTGATTATGGGAGAAGTGGGCAAAGACTGATCGTGTAAAACTAACACGACCCCATTATTCCATCACTCCACTACCTCCACTTCCCACGAGAGACGAGGGTTATGCTCAATATCTTGTGTAAATAGGTTCTCCTACCTATTTCCAAAACAGACAGAAATCAGGTGTTGATACAACGTATTCAAACATCCAGAGTTGATTGCTTACATTATTGCAAGCCAGCTCTATATTCTGATACAAGTCATAAACAACCAACACCTTCAAAATCTCAACACCTTCTTTGCTTCCCTCCCTAAGATCAACCCCATCTCATTCACTTTTGTGACCGAAGCAAGTCTGGAACAACCATTTCTTGGTTTAGGCCAGAATTGTACAGATTGATCTCTCGAATTAGAAAAGCACACCCGTGCAGTGCATTTGTTTAGGGTTTAGATTTGTTTCTCATCCACACACACACCCAAATTTACCAAAAACCGCAGAAACAGTTTTCACCCATAAACAATTGGCGACCACAGTGGGAGATTAATCTCTCGGTTGTGAATTCAATCTCTTCAAAATCCAATTCAATCTTATCAATTTAGAAACGGTGGATCTTAGGTCTGGATCAGCAACCAATCCCGACGGAACTAATGCCAAAAACGATCTTGGCGTCGATATCCCGATTAGTGGTATTACTGTGCATCCTCTCAATACGATCAATGTATCTCGTGAAATTACGTCCTCTACCACCAGCACCAGCGAAGAAAGGGGAGATATTCCTTTGGGCGTGATACCTTCTATTACCAGAGCCAGAGCAGATACACACCCGGAATCTCTTCGAGTGTAACACCTCCAGCCGTCACCAGAGCAACTGCCACTCCTCCGTTAGGACGAGGGGCTGGAGGAGACAGAGGAGGAAAACCCCCTATTACCATGGTGGATTTGATGGAGAGACAAGAAGTTCTCGCAAGGGATCAAACGTACATAGCTACAACTCAGAAAGAGGTACTCACTTTTCTTAAGACATTAACTGATCGATTGCCACAAGATCCACGACAGCCCCTAATGCCAACAAGGAACACATTCAACGCACCCGGAGCAGGTACTTCAGCGGCGCGAGCCTACATGGACCTGATCAAAGAAGCGATAAACTATATACTCGATCTCCTCATCAAGATGACATCATATATGAGTGGTCCTGTCATGAAGAATCCTACACTGGGGACTGATCCTCACAACGATCCTCCTCAAGTCAATAGTTTCACTATGAACCAGAGGCCGGTGGCTCAGGAAGCGGATTCTCTAGTGGAAAGTTTATGCGAACTTTTACATCTCTCAAAGAATCAGCGGGCGGAGACGTTTGCTGCAATTAACCAAAGGAAGGTCACAACCGTGCCCTACATGTTACTGCACGCATCAAGGATTCAGAGTTCAAGAGGGCCCTTATCGACACATGAGCGTCTTCGAATGTGATTACTCTCAAGACTCTCAGGACAACCAAGGTTCACCCAGGAAATATCATACGGAATCCTACTACAATGACATACTTCGAGGGAAAGCAAACCAACATGTACGGGTATGTCAAACTGAATTTATCTGTAGGGCCCACGTCCAGTCAAAGGTGAAACTCGAAGTCATAGAAAAAGAGCCAGACTACCACATGATATTAGGGAGACCGAGGCTTCATGACAGTAGGATTGTCCCTTCGACATATCACTAGTGCCTGAAGACTATGCTGGATAAATAAATCGTTTATATCCCTGCACCGATATCACTAGCGTTGTCTCCCTATGCACCGATATGTGGAGTGGAATTGTTTGAACCAAGAGAAGCTCCGCAGGAAGGATCAGAAAAATTTCATTGCATCCCACTCCCCACGTGGGCGTCAATTCGGGAGGAGGAATGACTCGCGTCATTGAGGGCTAAGCCCCACGATGCATTTTTGCTGACAAGGCATTCTTCTTCATCCGGTGAAGCCGCAACCCACGCTCACGCTAAGAGGGAACGAACTTTTGTGGAAAGCCGTGACCAGAAAAGGAAAACCATATACTGACGCCGCTGATTAGAAATGACCAGGAGAGACTTTTACCCAGTCTCCCTGTCCGATGGAATGCTACAACAACAACGATCCACAGAAAAATGTGCTAGATGCTCCACGACAGCTGCAAGACGACACCAACTCCACAACTGATGAACTCGAAATCGTTAACATCGGGAATGAGGAATCTCTTAGGCCTATCTCCACCAGCTCAACCTTGTGTACGGATGAATGCACGAAGCTTGTACAACTTCTCAAAGAATACCAGGACATATTCGCTTGGAATTATGAAGAAATGCCGGCCCAGATGAAAAATTGGTCACCCACCATCTACATTTCATACCTGGAGCCAAGCTGATCAAGCAATCTCCGAGGCAATTCAGGCACGAGGCAGAAGAGAAAATCAAGACCGAGATTCAGAATTTGCTTATTGCTGGCTTCATTAAGCTCATCCATCATCCGACCTGGTTGGCTAATGTGGTTCCGGTGAAAATAAAAACGGACAGATCAGGTGATGCGTGGATTTCAGAGACTTGAACAAATGTTGCCCCAAAGACGATTTTCCTCTACCTAACATTGACATGTTAGTAAACTCCATCAGCGGAAATGGCATGTTCTTCTTCATGGATGGATATAATAGGTACAATCAGATAAGGGTGTACGAGCATGACGCAAGTAAGACAGCTTTTAGAACTCCTCTCGGAAATTTTTATTATACTGTAATGCCATTTGGTTTAAAGAATGTCGATGCAACGTATCAACGCTCTATGACTGGAAATCTTCCACTGGAGACGATACCTCAAGGGAGCATCCTCAAGAAGATAAAGATGTCTACGCGTCATGTCGAGAAATATCCGGGCGAGTCACTCTATCAGACGATGCATGTCTATCGTGCTATGTTGGAGAATCTACACTTTTGATCATCCTCTGGACTTCGTGAAGCTGTTGACAACAGCATCTACCCTGATATAAAGAACCAGGTTTTCCAGTAATTAAGATCCTCATGATGTTCGTTACTTAGCATACATCTCGTCAACAGGAAATACAACCTTCAGCCTTTCGTAAGCAGTTTCGCTAAAGCAGCAAGAGGAAAGCCACCGAGATACAACATCCTACGCGTCCAAATTTGCCAACTTCAACTCTAGTACCACACGCACGACTGCACAATGATGAAAAAACGTCCAAGATATTCCATATATGGATCGACGGTAACTACATCAATGAGAGACGATTTCAGAATTTATCTCCCATAGAAGAAGTAGTTTCGTTACAAAAGGAGTATGACTGGGGACTGCTTAGCACATCCCATCTCAAATATGGTGAATTTAGAGAGATGCAAGCACGCTATCATTATGATTCCAATATGTCCAAAGACGAGGATATACTCAAGTGAGCAGACGTAAAGACGGCCTCATGAACCTAGCGCAACAGCATCTATCAAGTCGAAATCTCAGTGGATACTCGTGGGCAAGAGACTATCTCCCTATTCTCTATTCCATGAAGAAACATCAAGAAAGCCATCGGTTCCAGCTTCTCCCTATAATAACGAGACGATCTCTACCATTGTATGAAGGGTGCCAAGTTCTTGAAAGTTCCCATCATGCCTCTCCATGTCAGTCTTTTCTGATCACATCTGCCGCTAAGAACCATTGTTGCTCGTCGATTGATACCATCCAGATCTTCACCATATGAACGACCACTACATACAAAAGGTAATCTAAACTTCTGAATATTTTTACCCATGGAGAAGTAATATGATTACTGGTACGAAGGCTGGATGGAGATACCTTTATATATGGTAGACCCATCGGGCATACAAGATAGATCCACATATACCACGCTTGGGGACTGAGGCTCAACATGAAATTCCTTCGCCGTCAGTCAAAAACTTCTTCAACACAAGAGAGATGGTAAATCAAGAATCATGTAATTCGCAAGGGGAAACCAAACTAAATAAGAAGCCGCTTCAACGCTCCCTCCATAAGAAGCCGCTTCAATGCTTCCTCCAGCAGAAGCCGCTTCAATGCCCTCTCTCCAGAAGAAGCCGCTCCAACGCTCCCTCCAGCAGAAGCCGCTTCAGTGCTCTCTCTACAGAAGAAGACGTTTCAGCTCTCTCCATAAGCTCTTCAGCGCTCTCTCCAGGAGCCACTTCGACTTTCGCTCCAGAAGCTGCTTCAACGCTCTCCGGGACCCGCTTTCTCCAGAATATTGCTTCAACGCTCTCTCCCGAAGCCGCTTCAACGCCTCAGCGATCCATACATACAAACCATATGCCTAATATACATGGGGCCAACCGGAATCATGCTAGGAGAACGCTCACCTGGATGCCTCTTGAACGTGACATGTTCCGAGGACAGGACGACCTATCTCTTCTGGTAACATCTAACTTTGTCTCGTAAGTTTTATTTTTGTTTGTCACCATCTAATGCCTACCCCACAATAGTGTAACCATTATGTGCTAGGAAGGGGACTTAATGTTGATGGTGGATTTTTGTTCAAGGATAAAATTGTAAAATACAAACTTAATACACTGACATCCTGCAAAGGATAAAGCTACCTGAGTGATGAATACTTCTTAACTTTACTAATTCACCTAGAATGGAGCATGTGGCAAAAATCCTAGTATTCAGTGAAGTAAATACACCTAGAGAGGAGCATGTAGCAACAATCCCGATATTCTGTGGATCTATAGCATTATTAATTAATGCATGATTAGCCTTGTATTTCATGTGCTATTCCCGGAGAACTATCATTATTGGTGCGGCATGACGACTGAGTTTTGCTCTTAGCAGAGTAACACGAATCTCCAAGTGTCAATAGTGAGACATTCACGAAATACCCATACAAGCTACATCTCTCGGTGTGTTATATTAGCCCAATTGAGTATATTTCCTAAGGGAAATATGGACTGCCCATGTCAGTCTCAGCAACGATCACGACAACGCAGGTTGGCCGCATGATTTAACCAGCATAGACAATCCTCAACAGGAGCAAGCTATCACCGCAATGACCACCAGCGGGCCCGTTTATGCCATGGCCGGTCGGACACATGCTATGCCCCCAAACAGCCACCAAACGCGAGCCCTGAAGAAGGATGGTCGAGCCGGTATGGAGTGGCTTATATGGGCAAGGCTGACAAAAAAAGTCTCAAAAAAATCGCGACCGTCCAACTTCGCAATCCAAGTTGGACGGTATGGATCGTCCCGCGATTGATCAGTGAAGTATTGGTACGCACATTGGCGGGCCCACTTTTCACCTATATGATCGGCTCTCTCACGACCAAGCCATGGAACAATAAACGTTTTCTCAAAACATGGATGGAATGATGCTTTAAAAGCCGTGGAAACACCATTAGTTTATTAAATTAAACGCGACCATCCAACTTTACAAGCATGGTTGGATGGCTTATATCACACCTAGGACCATGGAATAAGTACACACATGCTCACCGTCGGCCTAACATGGGTCTCACATGATCAGTCTCCCCAAAGGAGGAGTGAATCTTGCTAAACTGATCGGTTGAAGTTGCACGGGCGTGAACTACTCAAAACCCTAATTAGGGTTTGCGGCATGTTACATGTGTCATTAATCGATCACGAGCGTCCATCTTCGCAAGCATGGAAGGAGGGTGTAGTATAGACTTAAAAGGTCCCAAGCATGTCAACATGATCAATATGGGCTCATCTACACGTATGACCGATCATCCTAGGCCAACCATGGACAAACGTCCCGAAACGCGCCCTCAAAGTAGGCATGTCGTGCGGTTTCCAATTCCTTTGCGACAACGAAATTCTGTCAAAAACCGATCTCAACCACTCATCTTTGTCGGTCAAATTGAGTGGCCTAGATCCCACCTTCGTAAGACGAGCTAGCATGGACATGTGCACTGATGGTCCACCTCCATGCAGGACTGATCGGTCCCACCAAAATTGGTTCCCATGCTCGAGTTCGATCAAGCCAAAAAGTGATACTTGCGCACCTCTTTAAAACCCTAAAATTCCACCAACGGTCGCATATGAGGGTCTTAAGCCATCTCGTCCGTCCAACTTCGCTAGATTGGTCGGAAAGCCTAGGTTAAGATATACACGACCAGTAAAGCATCCCTATGATCACCGCCCGCCACTCTTCCACAGGGAGTGATCGGCCAGGAGATAGATCGCACATGCGGCCTCCAAACGATCATTCGAAGATGGTTGGACATGATTCTATTTGAAGATGCTTAATCCGTGACTTACTCCGTTAAGATTTAAAACAGCGATGCTTCATGCATATTGAATGTGTTCGATGCATTGCATGCATAGAATATACACGATATTTTATAAATATCGACTTCTTAAATAACTTAGTTATTTAACCTAGTACCGTATGCTACTTCTTGTCGGTCCTACGATCCACACACTCGAGACATCAAGCATGTCACAAACTGAGGGATACTTACTGGGGTATTGGTCCTGCGGTTTACAACTTGCAGCGTGCAACGCGCTATCACAAGAACGTTTCGGAAGACATGTACGGTTAGTGATGACGGGAGAAGTGGGCAAAGAATGATCGTGTGACACTAACATGACCCCACTATTCCATCACTCCACTTCCTCCACTTCCCATAAGAGACTAGGGTTATGCTCAATGGCTTTTATAAATAGGTTCTCCTCCCTATTTCCAAAACAGACAGAAAGTTGATACAACGTATTCAAACACCTAGAGCTGATTGCTTACATTATTGCAAGCCAGCTCGATATTCTGATACAATTCATAAACAGCCAACACCTTCACAATCTCAACACCTTCTTCGCTTCCCTCTCTAAGATCAACCCCATCTCCTTCACTTTGTGACCGAAGCAAGTCTGGAACGGTCATTTCTTGGTTTATGACAGAATTGTACAGATTGATCTCTCGAATCAGAAAAGCACTCCTGTGCAATGCATTTGTTTAGGGTTTAGATTTTTTTCTCACCCACACACACACCCAAATTTACCAAAAAACACAGAAACAGTTTTCACCCATAAACAATATGAAATCTATAAAATCTAAAGTATATAATGGTCGCAATAGATAAACTTGAGGAGGTAGTTGTTTGAAAAAACATAGTACCGACCCTATAAAACCAATCACCGAGAGAGACCGTCAGTGTTAAGGACTAAAAATCTTTCACGAAATCGGAGAGATGAGTTCATGATCATACCAAATCATATATAATTAGTAGTATAAATATGAAAAGAAAATTCAATTATTCAAGTTCACTCTTGGCAACAAAGACATTGATTTAGTGGGAATTCCCACGTCACACGACTACCACTTCATAAACAAGTGGAACAACTCTTATTTTATAGCCACTTCGTCAAGTGGTTGAGGGATAGAAATGTGAACATTAATTCATCGATCTTATAGGATTGTAAGAGTCGTATATGATATGAATCCAAACTGTCGTTGCACAAGTGGAGTGTTCTAACAGATGTGAATAGCATGTCTTATGATATCCTATTCAGATCAAAACTATTGGAAGCACTAAAATATGAGACAATATCAAAACTTTACAAAGGGAAGGACACATACCAAGTTTTTGAAAGAAGCATCTTTCTTCGCGAACTATAGGGCCAATTGCCATCCAGCACGATATCATTTGTTTCCAGACTTTTTGTAAATATATGGGTACTCCTTACTCATGCTTTAAACTTAGATCACCCTGTTAGCATTTATGTGTTTTAGGCAACAAATCTCAATTTGGTTAAACTAATTCTTGTTTATACTATCTTAAGCCGGATTAGTCTTAGTCCGCATTAAGGCATGTTTTTGGTAGTAATCATGCATTAAAGATTAGCTTAACGTTAATGCTAGATAAGGTTGGATCTAAGCATGGAATTTCCTTTAGATTGACATGTCATATGAGTTGTCCAATGTATCCATGAGGTGTCCTCCAACTCATGATGGAAAGGTTGGATTGATATGTGGCAAGCATGACTAGGACTCTCTTGTAGCCTCACAAGTTTTCCATAAAAGCAAATCGTTTTTCATCCATCATAAAGTAATGTGAGGAAATAGAAGTTGATAATAAGTCATGAAGGTTTAGGTTTAAGTATCTTGAGTGTTTTCTATTTCCTTGTACTACAACCTAACTTTGTATGAATCATTTCTAGTGTTTAAGTTATGTATGGTGTTGTATTCAGTGAGTTGTTGAGTATGCAATACTAGTTTAAAGTATAATTTAAGCATGTAGTTTGCTTATAGGATGTTTATTACTTAAGCATAAAGATTAAGGATCTGAAATTCCAACATTCAACTTCTATTTCACCTAGTTATTACATATTCAGCAGCTAGAGTGATTGTATGGTTGAATTTTTGGACTGTTTTATAGTTCTTCTTGTATGGGTGGTTTGGTACTTCATGCTTGATGGCGTGGGGCTGAAAATTCAGGACAACAAGTATTGGAGCGGTTGTATAAGGTTTGTGTATCTCAATCAAGGTATTTTCATATCTGCGGTATTTTTGGACTTCTCAAGATGGCGGTTTTGTTGTAAGAATATGTCTGAATTTTTCTGTTTTGAAAATTGTAACTTGTAATAGTTTGCAGATTCCATTACTCGACTAAGTGTTGCCAAAGTGATGCTTTGAGAGTATGTGGGAGTGGTTTTAATAAGAATTATGTGATTGTGGTGGTTTATTTGATTTATTCAGAAATTGTAAACACGAATCCTGTCCAAAGGTGTTTTTTGTTTATGAAATTTGATGTGAATCAAGTCTCACATGAGTGATAACTTTTCATATGAGAATTTATTCTTAAACTTATTGGGACTCATTATATGTCGTAATTTATGTCTAAAGGTGATTTGTGATGATATAGAGTCATGTTTATGAGTTTAAGATGTTATTGTTTTGCTTATTAACATGCTATTTACTTGGTGTATGTTATAGATGTATAAAGTGATAGTAAGCATGTGTGTTATGTGAATTTCAGTGGAATAGTGATTATGATTTTCGTCAAGTTTATTCCATGTGTTTGAATCTGAAATTCAGTGGGAGTGATGTTTGCAGCTTGGTTATAGCTTGTTTGTCATCATTCTTACATTCTTGTGAGTGTTGTATGCTTATAAAGTAGTCTCTAGTTTGAGATGAAGCATAGTGTTGTTAAAGTAAATGGGAATATAATGTTATGGATTTACCATTATATCTGTTTCCTTACTTTTGTAAGGTGTTATATGCTCATAAAGTGGTCTCTGGTAGGAGACATAGTTCTCATTCGATATCATTAATGTACTAAAGTTCTTGGTCTTATTAGAATACGAGCATAGTTCTTAATTCGAGAAAGACAATGGGAATATCATTAAGGAGAAAAAACGGGTGGGGTAAGAGCATATGTAGTGCTGCTTGTATGGCTTTAAGCTAAGCCAATAAAGTTACAAGTGCAATTCAGTTGGCATAAGGCTAAGCCAAATGAAGTTTTCAAGTTCAGTTTGGTTTTGGCGTAAAGCTAAGCGAATAATATATTTTTTTGTTTTGAAAAACAAATTTTTTTACTTGGGAATAATTGGCCGTCTAGTTTTCTGATTGTAGAAATGGCTTACGCATCTTTAATCTGACATGTAGGTCTCTATAGTTGAAGCCTAACGTACTATTTGCCTCGAGTGTGCGGCTAGCATAAAAATTCTTTTATAAAGTTTTTAAGAAAATTTTTGTTGCTGAAACAAGTGGGCGATGTTAGCATTTATGTGTTTTGCGCAACAAATCTCAATTTGGTTAAACTAATTCTTGTTTATACTATGTTAAGCCTGATTAGTATTAATCCGCATTAAGGCATGTTTTTGGTAGTAATCATGCATTAAAGACTAGCTTAAGGTTAATGCTAGATAAGGTTGAGTCTAAGCATGACATGTCCTTTATCTTGACATGTCATATGAGATGTCCAGTGTATCCATGAGGTTTCCTCCAACTCATGATGGAAAGGTTGGAGTGACATGTGGCAAGCATGACTAGGGCTCTCTTCTACTCTCACAAGTTTTCTTTAAAAGAAAATCGTTTTTTCATTCATCATAAAGTAATGTGAGGAAATAGAAGTTGATAATAAGTCATGAAGGTTTAGTTTTAAGTGTCTTGAGTGTTTTCTATTTCCTTGTACTACAACCTAACTTTGTATGAATCATTTCTAGTGTTTTAGTTATGTATGATGTTGTATTCAGTGAGTTGTTAAGTATGCAATACTAGTTTAAAGTATAATTTCAACATGTAGTTTGCTTATAGGATGTTTAGTACTTAAGCATAAAGATTAAGGAGTTGAAATTCCAACACACCCTTCCTCTTGTCATACCTAAAAAGAATAACATTTTCGTTCTGAATAATGCAAGTGTCATTGTCGACCATGAAATGCTAACGAAAGAGATAAGTGTCTCCCCACATTGTAGTATGTATCGCAGTTGGGGGATCCTATCAGGGAGGCGCTAAACTATTAGCTATTTAGCTCCATTCTTTAGCTAAGAAATCTGCATAAACGTTACCTCACCCTATATGTGAGAAAACCAAAAAAATTTAAGAAAAGCAATTTCTCGAAAGTCGTTGCACATAAACTGTTTAACCTGATTATCCATTTCCCCAACGAATATTTTTGATAGTGGCTTGTTGTAGTGATGTGAAAGAGCCATTATATCTTATTTGTTGAGACACCACCAGACCCTCTTCAGTGGTACACAAGCCTCCCATATTCTTGCAAAAAGCACATGATGTTGCTGCCTTGGGATAGCATATTCATAAGCATCTTCTAAAGAAACATCCCGATAGATGTTACAATTTCAGCAAATATTGTGACTCATATAAATGGTCATAGGAACCGAACAAATCAAAGCATTTACGGGGGATTAAGATTCAAGTTGTCTAGATGCCCATTATCTGAAAATCATGTCTAACAAAGAAAACATACATTCTATACATTGATAATTATATTTCTTGGATGCAGTTCATCAAACTTCCAGTTGAATTCAAAATAAATCCAATGATTCCTATGAACTCCTACATACAAAGGATTATGCCTACATTTAATTTACAGGTGAAATAGCAAATACATAACACAATTAATTTGAAGCATTTCAACAAAAATTTACCCCGCAACTCGGCTACTATTATATGTACTAACCATCACTGAATCCTTGCCTTATTTTGCTCAATTTTTATTCTTCTTTATCTGATAACAAGAAATAAACCACAAACATGTAAATGATGGACTAAACAGCTCGCCTTGGTGGACTAAACTAATAAAAAAAAAATCGGACAAAGGCAAATTCATAGCCTGGTGAGGTTTTATAAGAAAATGGGGATCTACAACCATGTTTAGCCAACCTGCGTTTCCTCCCCTGCTAAAAACTATGGACCCTCAGACAATTTCTACTGACTCAACACCTAAATCCTACAAATTTCTACTGATTCAAAGTAGGAGCACCTTAGTCATACTAGGTCCTGACCATTTGCTTCAAAACTTAACACTGAGAGAAAATTCATTCACTTTTACTTCAACAAACCATTAAATTGAAATAAAAACACACCCAGGCCTTAAAGTTTTATATAATACAAAAAAAAAATCTATTCGGAAAGACTCCAAAGTAAAACCCCTAAATCCAAAACACCAAAAAACTACAAAAATACATTCAACTGAAATCTAAATACACCACATGCCTTAAAATTACATAATGTAAAAAAGGAACACCAAAACATATACATGCAGTAAGACTTCAACTTCACAGAATTAGGTCAAACAATAGATCGAAAGATAACCAACAAAATCAAAATTAAACAACACTAATAGTAGATAACAGTTTGTACCTGATGATAATCAACAAAGCCATCAGCTATTAGATGAATTGATTTTGGTTTTTAGGAACAAAATTGATTTTCTAGGTTTAGGAATTTTTTAAGATATTATAGCAACCACAGTGGACGATCAAACCCATAAATATGGTCCAGAAACGAGACACAATGGGACGGATTAAAGAGTAAAAGTTGGACCAAAATCAAATCCCAGACTATATTGGTTCTGAGATCAAAACCAAAATCAAATATAGTTGAGCGAACGTATGATGTACGATTGTCAAGCGGCGAAGTTATAAAGTACGCTTCATGTTAAGCGGTTATATATGCCTCGTTCCATGGTGAGGAGAAGTTATAAAGTACGCTTCGATGGAGCATTGGTAAACTGTACGCCCGATTAGCCGTAAGTTAAATGCACGCCTCATGATAGGCATAAGTATTAGATTTTCCCCAGTGAGACGAATGATATACATTCGCCCCATTCAGGCGTTAGTATAGTTCACGCCTCATTGCAGGCAGTGTTAATTTGCTTCTCCTGCTGTATAAAAAGTTCATGTATAGTCTAGGCCAACATGGCAACATCCCTGACCATATACGATTAGATGTCTCGTAAATCTTAGCATTGTATGCACTTCAAATTTAGCACCCTGTAAGAAGGATCTGCAGGGTTTATGTTAATCTAAGCATTATACTGTCTACTTACCAGCTCATTATTGCTTCTAAAACACATTTTTTAGTTCTAGGACACATTACTCCACCAAGTCGAAAAATAAGATACTTTAGAGCTAATTGACCAATAAAAACAACAAACTTCAGAGTATTAATCTTAATTCGTACGCCAACAAAGAAAATTGAAGAAAAAGTAATCTTATTAAGGAACTTGGTGTTGGAATATTTTCAACGCCGCTAACCAAAGGGGGGTCCTGGGGGGCATCGCCCTTTATAAATAGCTTCTCCCAGTTTCGTTTAACATATAAGAAAAATCAATCTGTTTTCTCTGTTTCAAAAAGCATCATCAGAAATCAGAAATCTCTTTGTGTGTTCTTGATTGAATCAAGGGGTACAAACCTTGAATTCAGTTTTCGTTGCAGGGCTTTCATTGTATCCTGAAGGCAATATTTCGCATACCTGTTGTAATCGCCAATTGTTATTGGGAGGGTAGAAATATTTGTCTAAAAGAAATTTATACAAGCCTTGAAAGTTTTGGAGTGCAACACTTTCTTCTCTGTGTCATTCATCCTTTGTGAAACCCATTTTTTTCCAACATTGTAAACATGATGTGCGTCGCTACACTGGAGACCACAAGGGCTGAAAATGTCAGTGATATAGCCAGAGAAATGGAGACAAAGAACTTCTTACCCATAGAACAATACTGTGATCGTGTCCAACTATTCCACCAACTAACAAATCATCGATTGCCGTGTGACCACTTATCAACTCCAGCATTATAACCCCAAAACTGTACACATCGGTTTTGTCGGAGAGCTCACAAGTATCAAGGAACTTAGGATCCGTAAAGCCGTATGTGCCAATCGGATTTTCAATAGTTGTAGGCCCAAGTACAGTTGTTCCAAGGAAAATTTATTGGTTGGTCCTGAGCGCATAAGGTTATTTATAGGAGGGTCCAACCGGATTTTATTCTTATCGTAGGGTCCAAAGTTTTTTGAAAACATGGAAATGACTAATATATCATACTGGTTAAATATGTGTGAAATAACATACTTCTACCAAATCGAGATTTTATTTATCGGGAGGTCCAAATTTAATTAAAACATATAAAATACCACAAATTTGAGTACATATCTGCTAAATTTGTGTTACAAATTTGAGTACATATCTGCCACCATGCTTAAAATTTGAGTACATATCTGCTGCACTTTTTACAAATCAGCAGTAAGCTCGTATTCGTAACGAGCACCAGATCCTTGCTCAGTTTGGGGCATTTGATATTGACTCTGACTTGATACCTGTGAGCTCTCTGGTACAGCCTAAATGGAAACGAAATGGTTTAAGAGATCACAAGCAATATTATATAGAACGACAAGTTGTACAATTACTTCATCCTTTACCTGCTGGTTCTCCCACTGTGGATGGAATGAAATTGCAGGCCCTGACTGAAGTTGGCCAACATGAGATTGAGGAATGTGCGTGTTGGCTGATGTTACAGAGGGTGGAGCACCTTGCTGAAAAGGGATGCAGCGCAGCAACCTGTCCAGGCAGACCGTAGGCACCAATTCCAAACAGGGACGAAGGAACAATATGAACTCCAGGAACTTGATCTTGCTATTGATGAGAAAGGGGGAAGTTAGAATTTTTCTACCCATGCCAACATAAATTGATGATACTGAGTTGGGACGTAACAACAGGCAAATATATCTAACAATTAATTTTGTTCATCACATGTAATGTGTTAATCATGACTGTCAAAGCTCCAGAACTGAAAATGCAAGTGCAGGAAAATATCTGCCATTAACGTTTACAACTGTGATGTTGGAGAGCATTCAAAAAAGGCATCGTTGAACCTACCTTAACTGATCCATTGCCAGTTGAAGCAACAGCCTGAAAATCCTCAACGTTCCCGTTTAGGTAGGCACTAGTATTACCATTTCGAGGGGAACCCCCATTTACACTGATCTGGTTCCATTTGTTTTGTGTATGTGCTAATGCCTCCTTAGTTTTTGAAGCTGCACGAACCAAAAGAAGTAGCAAAATTGTGAATAAAACAGAATTAGAAGAAGTTTGTATCAGTTTGACATATACGTACTGCGGAGTCATGAACTAAAAAATGAACTTCATGTCAAAGAAGTGGCCAAACTCAATTGCATGACAAGAATAGGTGACAGAACTATGAAAAATAAGAGGATCGAAACATATATTATAGTATTTTGTATATGTACTGACGGATAAGACTAAAAAATGAGACAAAACACATCCAAATAGCATTTCCTATCAGTATGCGACATATGTACTGAAGATTCATGAACAACAAATCAACTGCATGACAAGAATAGGTAATAGATCTATGAAAAATAAGAGTATCGAAACAAATATTACAATATTTCGTATATGTACTGACGGATAAGACTAAAAAAGGTGACAACACTTCAGTATTATACATACATACTCATGGATCGAATAAAAAAACTGGAAAAACTTCGAATAAAACAAAATCAGAAGAGTAATCACCCCTGCGCAGATAGTTTCTCCTTTTGTATCCAACCTTCTTGTCGGTGGGGTGCGTGACTTTTAGTAACCTAATCACATGCTCGATGCACACAGCTAGTTCTTTCAAAAATTAGCAACCTGTTTAAGAATAAAACTTGACTACATTTCTAGTATAAATGACTTAGTGGCGAAGAATCAGTGAGTTCCCATTCGAGTAACCTTAGAGTTGCTGACAAACAAAAGAATTTTTGTTAGGCCATTCACTTCCTTGTAAATTTGTTTGACAGTTGACAGTTGTAAATGGTAGTTGAATCATGCATGCAATTTCACCCATCATTTTCAGCTAATAATGAAAGGATTTTATCACATTTTATACTCATTTGTTTGGGGAGCGCTGAACAAAAAATTACTGACATATGTACTGAAGATTCATGAACAACAAATCAACTGCATGACAAGAATAGGTAATAGATCAATGAAAAATAAGAGGATCGAAACAAATATCACAGTATTTCGTATATGTACTGACGGATAAGACTAAAAAAGGTGACAACACTTCAGTATTATACATACATACTCATGGATCGAACAAAAAAAACTGAAAAAACTTCGAATAAAACAAAATCAGAAGAGTACGCCATATATGTACTGTCAATTCATACCAAAAAAACACTGTAAAAAACTGAAACCAAACCTATAGATGCATAGTAAACACAGATTAACAGTACGTCATATACGTACTGATGGTTAATACACAAAACCAAACTGAAACCAAACCAAAAGCCACCAAAATGAAACTAAAATACCAGATCTACAAACGAAACGAACGTAAAACATGATTTTATAACTAGATCTGGACTATTTTCATCAAAAACCACCAGTACATCATATACGTATTGATGATTAATACACAAAGGCAAACTAAAAACAAACCAAAGACCAACAAAATGGAATTAAAACATCAGATCTACTAATGAAATGAACATAAAACATGACTTTCTATCTAGATCTGAAGGATTGTTATCAAAATCGAAGTAAAAAAATTAAAAAAATCAAGCATGAATATCGTAAGAACAAAAAATCCACCTACCGATTACACTTGCAGAGCTCGAACTCATGAATCGAACTCACGAATCGAACAAGGACCTCAAATAATCTTCACTTGCAGAGCTCTTCTCTGAAAACATAAATTGAGAGAATGAAAAAGAAAAAAACGTCTCTATCCGTTTTTATATAGTGCGGGGTGTTTTGGGAATTATGATAATACGTCACATGTGTCCCGCACGTGTACAGGACCTAGGCTTAAAAAATTAGGTCCAGTTTCATGTTTTCTTTTAATTATGGACCTATGCTTACTGGGCTTTAATGGATAGACCTGCCACTAACTAGTATCACCAAACTAGTACCTATAGGTAATTCCTACTTGTTCCAAAGTCTGATAGTTTTGGATTCAAATCTTCATCCAAAAGAACATTAGAAGACTTCAAATCGCCGTGTACAAGTTGTTTATCATGTAGATACAATATATCTTTAGCTAAACCATCTGCGATATTCAACCTTCTTTTCCAATCAAGTGGAGTCATAGAATCTACAAAAGACAGTTCATTGATTTACGAAAGTATAAACATCCCATATGACTGAAATAAACAACATTCATTGTGTTCTAAATGTAAACCATATCAATTTCATGAAAGAGTAAGTAACCTATATAACTCATTACTTGGAAAGGCTAACTAGAATATCACCAAAATATCTTAAAGTACTGGACGCAACCATAAGACAGTGAGAAACCTAACCACGTAAGTGCCCATCCAATGATCCTCTTGGCATGAACTCATAAACGATTAGCATGTCATCTTGGTTACAGTAACCAATGAGTTTGATGATGTTGGAATGATCAGAGGCACTAAGCACATTGACCTCTTATAAAAATTCCTTCTCTCCTTGACCTTGTTTGCCTCTCCTTTTAAGCATTTTAATTGCAACTACCTTCCAACAGAAAAAGAATATATGAAGAGACCTGCATTTTCCAACCTTGGCATCACAAGTTAATTCATTTTTAAAGCATGAGTGTAAGAATAAAACTACCACATATGATCAACAACACAACATCTTTAAAATTCTGGATTTGGTTCCACGGGATATTCATATAATAAGGAATCAATATAACTAGTTTATTTCCCATGTTATCCTAAAAAAGCTTTGCATAAGCTTTAAGTGCTTGAGCTTAACATGGGTAGGCACCACATTAATGAGCTTTTGTCCTGAATAGTTGCAACAATTTGTTACATACGGAAGCAGTAAAATATTAAGATAACATGAACATTTTGTTGCATGAAGCATGAACTAATGTGAATGACACATAACGGATTGCAGTGAATATTGTGTTAGAAATTCACAACACCTCAATATCAAAATTATGTAACATTTAGTATGTCTCAAATCACGTTTAACATAGAGGTAACAAGAAAGGGTTTTTGGTATTGTCCAACATAAAGAAGACCATGTGAGATAAGTGTAAGGCAATCTATTTTTTTGGTTAACCTACTGTTAAGTTATTTTTTAACTAACCTGACCATTAAGTATACCCCTGTTGTATGTACACCTTTCATCATCCACCACGTGTACAGGAAGAGACACGTGGAAGACATGCAAACCGAGATATCAAAACATGATAACAAGCATCTCATCAGAAAATGTCACCGGTCAGCAGATCTGACGGTCAGGGACAGAGGATCACAGAGGTATGATGGCTTAGAGGAGCACCAGATAGTACCCCTTGGGTGTTAGTACATCCAATCCCGAGGAAGATCCCAGATCAACGGCTGAGAGAGAGTTTGACTGACACAGATGTGACCAGACTAAGAGACACTTGTCTGACACGAGCAGACATCCATCTACCCGCATTAAATACCAAAGAGATATACACGTGTCAATCAGCTCGTAGAAGAAGCGAGGATAATCCTTCGTATTCAAGCTTAGACCGCAGCATATGCCGAAGACCTCTGCGTAATGGGCACAAAGCACAAGAAGATAAGGTTACAACGGCACCTCAGAAGTAGCACCCACGTTCCAACCCTATAAATACCCCTCTCTACTAATAGAGAAGGGGTCGACCAATCCAGAGAAAAGATAGGATAATATAGGAGAGAGAAATAGGAAGAGTAAGTGATCCCCCTACTTCCGCAGACCTATGTGTACTTTAAAGTCATTTGACTATCTTTGTAATCATTCAATACATAGTGAAACACCAACCCCGTGGATGTAGGCCTTAGTGCCGAACCACGTAAATCTTTGTCTCATTTATATTTCAGCACTTTACATTCAGCATTGAACGTTATGTGCTTTACATTTATGTTTGATTCTCTGTTTACCCCTTTATACGAACATTATTTATGATAATATTCGACTAGACAATGACAAGCCCGAAGTCTTAGAGTCGATGAATCGATATAATCATCCCCTTTACATATACGACGTACAATTTCAGAATTAGAATGTATGCGAATATTGTTTGTGAACACGTGGATGGCTTCGAGATTTATGTGTTCACAAACTGGCGCTAGAAACAGGGACTTTGTCCCGGTAAATTTTTTATCTTATCCTGTGATTTCACCTTAAACGCGCATTATGGTTGTGCTCTATTCTGGGTTCAGCGTGCTTTCAAAACCTTTTTTATTTTGGGTTCATGGTCTTTATTTTCACAAACACGCAGACAAATCCACGGCTATCTATCACAGATTTGCACGTGAGGCGTTTTTCTTTTTAAAACTAAGACTTAATAATCAGATTCATGAGTTTTCGCTACGGATCTGCCTTTTCAAAAGTTTTTCTTTTCAAAAGTAGTCTGAAAACAAGATCCATGATTGTTTATTAGAGGATTTGTATTGCGAAAACAAGACCGATGAAATCTTTATGTTTCTCTTTTATTAAGGCCCTTGGGCATCTCATTTCTTTTTATTCCACAAATTTTGCGGGTACGAACGGCACTAACCTGATCCTCGTGGATATCTTTGGTTCTCTTTATTTATTTCCCTATGCAGAAAAGGACTAAAAATGGAAAAGACACTAGAGGCAGGAAAAACCAAAGCCGCATCAAAGAAGACACCGAGGACTACCCCGGTCATGACCCGAAGTAAGCAGAAAGGAGACAAAGCTAAAAAAGCTAATCAGAGGCATGATGTTGACGAAATCACCTCGCCTATGAACACTAACTCCATTGCAGCCGCGGCTCTCAAAGCAGCAGCCACAAAGAACAATGCAACTGTTGCGGCCCTTCAGGCTGCAGAAGTTAACAAAACTTTGGTTTCAAACCAAGTCCATCAACAAAGAGAAGGGGTGGCAGAATCTATGACGCATCAGCCCGCGCATCCGCCATCCTTCGGAATGCCGTCAACCAACGGTCAGAATCAAACCATACCGGTAGTTTTAGCACCGCGGATGGAAACTCAACCGACGGGACCAAACTTGGAGATACCAACAGTTGAAGTTGATCCTCTACCACCCTTAATACACACAGTAGACGAAGGGGGAACCATGGCCGTAGGGGTACAAGCCGGAACTCCCAACCAGGGATCTAACCAGTCCCACTGACTGATGGTAGAGCTCGAAGAATTGAAAAAGAGCCAGCAGGTCTACGCAGATTCCGTAGCTCTTCTGGTCAGAGAGAACCAAGACTTAAAAGATCGGATTGCCCAAAGCACGAAGACCAGCCAACAACTGGACGAAGCAAATTCTAAGGCACCAGAGCCTAATCGAGACCGAAGAATCATCCTAGCAAACGCCGCTAGGGGAAGCAGCGCATCTGATCCGGATTTTGCCGCCGAAGACTCAGATTATTATGACAGTGAAGATCGAAGAAAGAAACACTCAACTGAGCACGAGAACGTGGGACATTACCGCGCAATGGAAGAGCTGCGGTCTGAAATGATGGCTGAGATCAGGCAGTTAAAATCCAGACAAGGTGGAGGAAGGCTTGAAGAGGTGATGAAAGAGGCTAACTCCACGCCCTTAACTCATCTCCTGGCAAATACCCCCATTCCGCTGAAGTGCCATGTCCCAAATTTTGAATGCTATGACAGATCCAGTGATCCCGCGGCACATATCCGGTATTATAATCGTATCTTATCCCGATGGAGTCAAAACGACGCCGTCCTCTGTAGGTATTTCCCATCAAGTCCGAAGGGATCGGCTTTGTCTTGGTTTGACAACCTGCCACCTGATTCCATCAACTCCTACGATCAGCTCGCAGAGAAATTCTTGAGAACCTACATGTACAAAAAAGATTTCAACACCGGAATGGATAAACTTTTTTCTCTGGCAATTGGTTACAAGGAGAACACAAGGGAATACACCAACAGATGGCATAAGATCTGCCAAGCTATAGGGAGTGTGGATCCCGTGGTAAGCATCAACTGCTACAAGTGGGGATTAGACCGAATGAGCCCACTGTTTGTTGAGATTCACGGAAGCGTACCTAAGACAGAAGGAGATCTTCGAATAATTATTGAGAAGTATGCTCGTCTGGAAGAAATCCAGCGTGAGAACCCGAGGGCACAAACGCAGAGGTCTCACCGTACCGATTCCACAGAACAAACCAGCGGGGCCAAAAGAAATAGCTCAGTGGAACGACCGCACGAAGATAGGAAGGAACGAAGAGATGAACGACAAAAAGACGATCGAAAATTCGAAGATCAGGTTTATACGAAGCTCAATGCTAGCTACGCTCGGATCTTGCGAGAGATCAAAGGAAGGGAAAATTAGGAGTGGCCGTGGTCTAAGGGAAAACATCCCCCAAGGACCGAGAAGTCAAAAGATCACAATCGGTAGTTAATGGTGTTCATTATCTATCGATTGTGCGTAACTTTTTGTACAGAGAAATTTAATTTTAGAATCAGGAATAATCGGTAGATATCGATCAATTTACCTACCGATTATGGTAGATGTTCTTAAGAAACGAAGAACATCAACCATAATTTGTAGGTAAAGTAGATTATTATCTACTGATTATGTTTCTACTAGTGTAAATCCAAGAACATCAACCATAATCGGTAGGTAAAATAGATAGTTATCTACCGATTATGTTTCTGCTACTGTAAATCCAAGAAAATTTTCGGATAAATTTTTTGATTTCAAGTAATCAAATCCTAATTTTGAATCACAACTACTATCATCTATTCGTTTTGTTTGTTGAACTCTTTTTTTTTTTATGTTTTAAGTTTCAACTGTAAGGTTAATGAATTTTGGGTTTTAATTTTAAACAATCAATCATATCATTTGTTTGATCGACAATCTTTATTTTCAATCAAAAATAAAATGATGAAAAAATTTCAATGAGTAGAAAAGAGAAGAAGAAGATGAATGATATGATTATGAAAATAAAGGATATAGGTTTAGATTTAGTATAAAGGTGAATGACAATATAGACAATTTTCTATTTTTAAGACACCCCTTAACCTCCTTCAATGGATGGGAATAAAAAGGTGACCCCTAATTCCTTTTGAATGGCCCCTAAAAACGCAAGGTAGTTTAAGGGTCTGACAAACTTAGCTAGAATGTCAGCTGACTTGTTTCCTTGTCATTGAACAAATTTAAAACCTATAAAGTTATTACATAATTGAGCTAATCTTTTTGCTTCATCTAAATATGCTTTGGAACGCCAAGTGATGTTAGAAGTCTTCCCATGCATGTAGTTGAAGAGACTCTCACAATCTCCTTTTATGCCGAAATCTTCTAATCCATTCACCTGAGCCCAAACTGCTGCTTGATACACTCCTATAGATTCCGCTTCTTGTGGGTCTTGAGATGTGGACTGTCCAGCTTTTCCTCCTCCTGTGTCACCTGCATTATTTCTCAAGATTATAACATAACTTGAAGGTAAGATGTTAGAAATCCAGGCAGCATCAACATTGATTTTAAGTTTATTTCCTAATGGTGCCTGCCATGTCTTTACAATGTTGTTCTTAGAGTGGTTGATTTTTGTACTCTGAGAGCTTCTTTTATTAGACCAGAAGGCAAAATGTCCATGTATTTCCTGAGATAGAGATCTAGCTGAAGTATATTTGTTTTTAAAAACTATGTTGCACCTCTTATTCCAGATAAACCACATTTTTTTAGCATTATTTCTAAAGATATTTCGCTTCTAGGATTAGAGATCCAGTTTTGGTAAAGAGATAAGAAGGTACTTGAAGTGTATATGTTAAGACAAATTGGATTTGGAGCTAGGTTCCAAACTTCTGAGGCATAAGGACAGTGAAAAACAAGATGTTCAGTAGTTTCAGTTGCATTTCCACACATTGTACATTGTAACTCTACATCTCTTACCTTCCCATACAGTTTAAAGTTTGTAGCTAAAGCGTTTTGCAAACATTTCCATATGAACAATTTGATTCTTTGTGATATATCTGGGTTCCATATAGATTCCCAAAAGGATTCTGATAGGTCCATGCTAACTATTTCAGTATTGGTTTCATTCAACTCACCATATAAGGATTTTACTGTGTAATCTCCTGACTTTGTTAGAGTCCATCTTAATTGGTATTTTCTAAGAGTATGCGGTGAGTCTTTAAAGAGAGGAATAATCCTAATTTTAATAGCTATATTTTCAGGTAAGATAGAGTTAATAATATCCATATCCCATGTATTAAGTATTAGGTCAATTAATACAGAAACTAATAAGTTGATATGAGTATATTGTACTGGACGAATGTTCTCTAATATGTCTGGTAATCCTGGAATCCATTTATCCTTCCAAATATTGATATCCTGGCCTTTACCTACTTCCCAAAAACTGTACTTATATATAAGTTCTAAACCTTTACTAATGCAGTTCCGGGTCCAAGATCTATTTGTTTTAGCTTTGGCTCTAAGTGTTGAGGCTTTTCTAAAGTATTTAGAGCCCATTGTTTTTACCCAGAGAGCATCAGGTTCCTTAATAAGTCTCCATGCTAGTTTGGCATGCATTGCTAGGTTAAACTTCCTATCTAGCATCCTTAAAACCTAAACCTCCTTTTTGTATTGGTTTACAAAGGCTTGGCCAAGTTTTAGGATAAAAACCTTTTTTCCCTCCTTCTTTGCCCCACCAAAAGTCTCTAGATAGCATTAATTTTATTTGCTATTTTTTTTTTGGAAGGATAAAGCATCTCATTTGGTAGGTAGGTATACTGGCTAAAACAACTCTGTTTATGACAGACCTACTAGGTTGTGAGAGAATTAGGGCTTTCCAACCTTTTGCCTTAGATTCCATTCTTTCTAAGATGGGTGCAAAAGTTTTTATTTTAGATTATCTATAAACAAAGGAGCTCCTAAATAGGGATCTTTAAGACTTATGTGTTTTATTTTTAATAATTTGGACATCATTCTTTGGTGTTTTGGGGCTAATTTTTTCCAAAGAAGACTCCATATTTTTCATAATGAGTTGGCCAGAAGCTTTACTAAAGATTGTTATAGTGTCTAACAGGTACTTGCATTATACCAGATATGCTTTGACAAAAAAAGAGACAATCATCTGCAAAGAAGAGATGAGATATTGGTTCACTTTTTGGGGTTATCTTTACTCCATGCAGAATTTTCTTATGCTCCTATTGAAGAAGAAGACTAGAGAAGATTTCCATGCAGATAATGAAAAAGATAAGGGGAGATGGGATCACCTTTTCTTAAACCTCTTGAAGGTTTAAAAGATTCACCAGGTGAGCCATTAAGGAGAATATAAATTGAAGTAGTTGAGATGCATTGATCTATGAGCAAGCAAACCTCTCTACTAAAGCCAAAGGTTGATAAGGATGCCAAAAGAAATTTCCACTTAACCCTGTCAAAGGCCTTGGACATATCTATTCTCAGTCATCCCGTCCTAGCTTTCTTGATTTTGAAAAAATGAATAATTTCATGTACTACTATAATGTTATCTGAGACTTGTCTAAAGGATAAGAATGTTGATTGAAAAGGAGAGATAAGTTTATCTTAGAAAGGTTTGATTATATTGGCTAATATTTTTCCTATTACTTTATAAAGTGTGTTACAAAGTCCTATAGGTTGTTTCACTTTGGGGATAAGAAAGAAATGTGTTTTGTTTAAATCAGGGTTTAGTTTCTTGTGAATAAAAAAATCCTAGATAGTTGTAGTACCCTGAGAACCAACAGTTTCTCAATTACATAAGAAGAAGCTAATAGGAAATCCATCAGGGACTGGGGATTTATTTGGTTTCATGTTTTTGAGCACTAATAAAATTTCTTCTTTGGTTGGAGGCGACATTATGTTGGAGTTACCAATACTACTGACTATTGTAGGAATTCCTTTAAACAATTGATCATCTACCAGGGGTTCAGATGAAGGTTCCATAAAGAGACTTTTGAAATAATCTGTCAAAATAGTACATAATCTCAATTATATTTCTTGTTAGTATGTTTTGAGTGTTTAGCATACTTTCTATGTTATTCTATTTTCTTCTCCTTAGTGTTATTGTGTAGAAGTACTTAGTATTTATCTCCCCTAGTGCAATGATATTATCCCTAAACTGTTGTTTAGCTATGGCCTCATGTGTATCATATAGTAATTTTAATTCTATAAGTTTTTCTTTTAGTTCCTTCCGTTGATACTCTGTATGTCTACTTCCTTGTAATCTCTCAATGTCCTTTAAGATTTTTTTTTTGAAGGTAATCCAAAAATGTTTTTCTTCCAATCTAGCAAGTTGACACATAGAGTACTCAGATTTGTAACTAAACTATGTGAGACATCTTCTATGTTGTGTTCTCTCCAGGTGTCCTTTATTATTTGGATACAAGAGTTTTTCTTCAACCATGTGTCGTAGAATTTAAAGACCTGTTGAGGGGTGAATTTAGTTTTAGGTTCTACCCATCCTAGCTGCACTAAGTGACCTCAATATACCAATAATAGTAAGAGAGAGTTGTCTTTCCATTGTGCCTTGCCCTTCTTTATATAGGCTTTCCTAAAAGCCCCTTGATAGACGTATTTATGTGTCTAATTTGTCCTCAATGTTTCGTATTGTTAGTACTTGTTTTTGTCCTTATTATGGTGTTTTATGTGTTTGTAGGTATTTTTTGGAAATAAATATTGATGGAAAATTCGGCTCAATGAGTTGGACGAGATTCGTATAGATGCTTACGATAGTGCGAAGGAGTATAAGAACAAAATGAAACTTGTGCATGATAGAAATATTTTATGGAAGTCATTTTCTCCAGGTCAAAAAGTTCTTCTGTATGATACCCGCTTGCATCTTTTCCCTGGGAAGTTACGTTCTCGGTGGACGGGTCCTTTTATTGTTCGCACTGTCTTTCCTCATGGAGCTGTTGAAATTGAGACACCGGATGGTAGTAGTTATTCGAAGGTTAACGGTCAGAGATTGAAACCCTTTTTAGATCCCTTTCCTACAGGTGATGTTGAGGAGGTCCTTCTAGAGGACCCTGTTTACCCTTGATTGGCCATCGAGGCAATTGTATGTTGTATATTAGTCTTTGGTTTCTCTTTTCACCCAAGTAATATCTTTCCGACTTCTCTCTTTACTGATTCCTCGTGTTACTTTACTTTTTGGCATTTCTCTTTCATTAGAAACATTGAGGACAATGTTAGATTTAATTTTGGGGGTGGGGAAGAAACTTTTTAGCTTTTAGTTGCAATAAATAAACTCCAGAGCCTAGAAATTTATGCTTATTAAGGTTGGCACTAACCAATCTAAGTGGATGGGAACATCTTGGTTGCAAGAGTTGAGGAACAAATCTGATTAGATGGAAACATCTAAAGAGTATATTCATAAAACTACAGAGCTCAGGTGTTAGAATTAAAAAAAACATGGTAGTTTCGCCATATCTCGTTGAATCCTAATCCTTCTGTTTTTATTTTTTAAGTGATTTGGTGGGGCACACGATTCAAGTTGTTACCATTGCTAGGGTGAAATAGAGTGATTGAGATTTTAAAAAAAAAATTAAAAAAAAGAAGAAGTTGAGTATTGAGACCAGACCATCATACCAACCGGAATAAATTCAATAAAGTCGACCTCTGGTGCCATTGTATATGCCAATTGTGTTGACCTAGAGTTAGGATTGTCGACCGCTGGTCCCCTTGTATATGCCAGTTGTGTTGATATTAGTCTGACCGGTATCTCAGTCCATTAGGATAGGTTCATCCTGGCAGAGGCCTTCAGACAGATATGGGAAACACTGTTCACTTTAAACCATCTTTTTCTTTATCCATCTTCTTAATCTTTCCATGTGATTGGTTGACTCCGGTTATGATGTCCAGAAACTATCTGAGTAGAGCTCTGTCACTTTATATGAATTTTAGTATGCTTGAGTGCAAACTCGTATACATCAATTGGAATTTATTTCGTATCAGGGTACTTCCTCCTGTAGACAGTGATTGTATGCCAACCAAGGAGATTCTTTAGTGCCTTCCAAGGTTCTGCGTAGATAGCTAGGGTCGGGAGTAATGGTTTTGTGGGTACACCTCTGGTAAACCCTCCCGATATTAACTCGGTTTTATGTATTTTTTTAGTTTTGCTCGAGGACTAGCAAATAATAAGTTTGGGGGTATTTGATAGACGCATTTATGTGTCTAATTTTTCCTCAATGTTTCGTATTGTTAGTACTTGTTTTCGTCCTTATTATGGTGTTTTGTGTGTTTGTAGGTATTTTTTGGAAATAAATATTGATGGAAAATTCGGCTCAAAAAGTTGTTAAAGGCACCCCGGAGGACATATGTTATTCGGACTCCAGCAACGGATAAGGGGCGATCACTGGATAAGGGGTGACCTTCTTTAACAAATTCAAAATTTTGTTTTGGCGGGAAAATGGTGAAGAGAACTGGCAGATTTTCAATTGGATGTTTGGACGTGATTTAGTGAGATTCAATCTCTGAAACTTCATAGGTAGATGTGATTTTCATAACAAAGCTGGTATGAGTGTTTTTTTCGATCAAATTTGGCTAGATAACCCAAGATATGAAATCAGAGCATCACTGGTTGGTTTTCCATTTCGAGTCCTGATTGAGTGACCAAGAGATTTTCGCGTGGCTGCTACATGTTGGAACACTTCTGGACAATGACTGGATGCGTTGAGAGTAATTTGGCGTGGGGAAACAGCGTGAGAATCTAAATCAAGGAAGAAAATATTCCCAAAATATTTTTCATCAAGGCCGAGTTAAGAGAGAATTATCTTGAGTTATAGCGAGATTTCTTGGTGCTGCTGGCTATATAAAGGGTGCTGGTGTTTCATAAAGGGGAGAGAGAGAATTGGGAGGATTTAGAACATCTCAGAGGCGAGAAATTGAAAGTTGCATAGAGTCACCATTTCTGCTGCTGCAAAGCTGAAGAACACGAAGAACAGACCAGCAAAGACAGTCGTTTTTCTACAGTGATAACGACTCACAGCCGAGGGTCGTACATTAGAGGCAGAATTATTTGCTACAGTATCAGTGACACATGCTGTGGGTCGTTCTGGTTTGTAACACATATAACTGTTACAAACCCGGTTTTCATTATATTTCTCCCTTTTCATCATTTGTAAACCATTTTTGAGCAATAATAATGAATTTCGAGCGTGTTTCAAACATGATGATGTGCTAATTCTCTCACAACCAAGGAAATGAGGAAGCTATTTACGCATGAATAATTTGGTAACTATTATATTTTCTCTAATATTTAATCATAATTCACTCAATCACTGCTTTTGCAGAGTTTTTAATTGTTTGCATAATTTTCTTCATTAGTTGTGATTCAATTAGATAGGTTATGCTTTCATTAGATAATCTATGCTTAGGAGATACAATTAATTTTTGAGAATTTGCCTGATTATTTGTGAGTTAAGAAAATAAGGGACTTAAAGATAATTAGAGTTTTGGGTTATTTACCATCATTCATTCATGTGTAATAGTGGAATCAGTGTCTTGGTTATTTTCTCATATCTTGAAATCAAATTTTGAGTTAAGTTTTCTTTAATTTTTAAGTCTAAATTCTTTTACTTTCACAAGTCTCAACGAACCTTTTTACTACAACATTATTGAGTCACACCACCCCTCCTTTTATGTCATGATGACACATGTCTTAAACCTCCTTAATTACTACTTGTGCCATTTCTCCTAATGTAACCTCTTCTTTTCCTATTAATTTCTCCCTTGTCCTTTGTACTTCTTGGATACTTCTTTGATGGACTTGGGCTTTAGTCCCCACGTCTTAGACCAAGCCCGTTCCTGTATTGGGGGCACCCCTGACCCGTTAAGGGGATATTTTTCATGTATCAACATTAGTCCCCTGATTATCGGGGAAATCGTAAATTGACCCGATAGACAAATCTTCTTTACACTCTCGGTTGTTTAATGCTATTGAAGACGTGGCGGTTACAGAGGCACTTATGACAGCATCCCTTTTATATATAAAGATACTGTGTCTTCTGTTTGGTCGTCATCTTTCTTTTTTTTCATTTCATTTCTGATTCTTTTCATCAAGTTCCTCGCTCAAATGGCTAATTCCCTTCACGGGCATGTATTAACTCTCGCACTGATCCTTGTGTTAGTTTCGATGTTCAAGGGGATGGAGCTAGCGCGCTTATCGCTAGTAAAAGATGAGATCGAAGGCTTCACGAGCACATGATGGCGAACAGGTCCTCCGTACACGCTCGATTTGTAGAGTGCCTTGAAGCGCACCAAGCAGCTCGAAAGTCAGATCCCTTGGGCCCCGTGTCGTTTTCAATTCAGCGCGCTTTGGACAATGCTGTTACCGCTAGGAATGACGCCAACTCATTGCTCGCAGAATCCTCGACAACAGTAGCGACCATAGGGAAATGACTTGACGGATTTCCGTTCGTGCGCCCCCGATCAGGTAACCCCACGGCTCCCTGGATATACCTTGTCCTTAGCGGCCGTCTCAGCTCTTGTGAACTTATCTTACCCCGAAGACGAGCTCGCTCGTTTTCTATCATTGAGGGCATAAGTGGACATGTTATGGACCCTTAGACGCGTGCGCAAGACAAAGCGCGGAGGGATTACGAAGAGTGCGTGGACACTCTCGTGTTCGCCCGTGAAGCGGAAGCTAAAGGCAGGATTATGCGCGACATTGACAGGAGAATAAGCGAGGCCAACTGGGGACTATCGCAAGCAGGTATGCAATGTGATGAGGGGCGCTTAATGGTGGAGGTTGTATATGCGGACATTGCTCGTTGTCGTACACTGGTGGTTGGTTGAACTGTGACGGTTCAGAGTGATTTAGCTTGATGATTTAGTGTGTCGTCTCGTAGTGTCACTTATTTCCTTTTGTTTCTATTGTTGCGCTAAATCCGGGTCTTAGTCCTCATGACTTCTGAGTTTATAATGATTTTTCCTTTGCTTTGGACTCCTCAGGGCGTTGCATCGTGTATTGTTATTAATTGTGAGTTGACACGTATCTGGACGTGGCAAGGCAATGGGGTGGTTATTGCATCGTGACTTGTGTCTCCCTTATATATACGATTCCCCTATTCTGGCTTGATCATTCATTTTTCTTTGGTTTCTTTTCTAATTATTTCTCGTGTAATATATCACCTTCATGGCCAATTCTCTTCATGGTTACGTGTTGTATCTGGCTCCCGTTCCTATGTTGGTTTCAGCGGCATTTAAACGTGATGAGTTGAAGCGGCTCTTCTTTGTGAAGGCCGAAATCGAGGAGCTCAGGGTGCAGAGAAAGGCAAGTAGAGACGGCAGGCACGCGGATTTTAGGGCGTGGTATGACGCGCACCTAGCCACTCAACAGGACGGTCGTGTACCGTTGGAGATCCAGCGCGCCCTGGACGATGCTGTTAGCGCTCGGGATGCGGCCAACCAGTTGTTTACGGACTCTCTGATGATGAAGACTGTTATAGAGTGCGTTATTTCTGACGACCACCTTTGGATTTCTGGTCAGGAAGCCGCGCCACTCCTTGGGGATTCTTTGACCTTGGCAGTCATGTCTACACTCGTAACTCACCCCTATCTCGATGATGAGTTGGCGCGGTTATTGATTTTGAAAGAGGAGGCGCGTTTGCTGTGGACACTCCGATTAATGCATCAGGACAAAATGCGCAAAGAGTATGACGAGTATGGGGACCCTCTTTCACTCGTCCGCGAAGCCGGGGTTGAGGGTGAAGTTTTTCAGGATATTCAGAGGTTGGTACATGAAGCCAATCAAGATCTTCGTCTGGCTACCACGCAATGTAACGATGGCCGCTTGATGGTAGAGGCGCTAGATGCAGATATTACCCGGTGTCGAGCGTTGATGGCTGATTAGGTCATTTATCTTTCTATAGGTTTCTCTTCTCTCTTTTTGTTTTGAATCTGTGAGTGAAGCTTGTTTGTTTGTTGCTTGTTTAGTGTCTATTATTTATTTATCTAAAATTGAATTTTGTTTCCTTCTAGTTCCCTTCTCCCCCTTTTTTTTATCAGGGATATGGGTGTGGTGGGCGTCTGGTAAACGCGTCTACTCCTCTTTTTTTTAATCAGAGATGTGGGTGTGGCGGACGTCTGGTAGACGCGCCTACTTCCCTTTATTTTTATAATCATGGATGTGGGTTTGGAGGGCGTCTGGTAAACGCGCCTACTCCCCCTTCTTTTTAATCTGTGACGTGGGTGTGGCGGGCGTCTGGTAAACGCGCATACTCCCCCTTGTTCTTTTTCTCTAATCAGGGATGTGGGTGTGGCGGGCGTCTGGTAAACGCGCCTACTCCCCCTTCTTCTTTTTTTAATCAGAGATGTGGGTGTGGCGGGCGTCTGGTAAACGTGCCTACTCCCCCTTCTTTTTTAATCAGAGACGTGGGTGTGGTGGGCGTCTGGTAAACGCGCATACTCCCCTTCTCGTCATCCTTGTGAGGTTTCTCGAAAATAGTTCTGAATTTGTAAGTTAATCGGGTGCTTTTGGCTTTTCCCAAGACCAATTGTAAATTAATAAGTCAATCGGGCGCCTTTGGCTTTCCCGAGACCAATTGTAAATTTGTAAGTCAATCGGGCGCCTTTGGCTTTCCCGAGACCAATTGTGAATTCGTAAGTCGATCGGGCGCCTTTGGCTTCCCGAGACCAATTGTAAATTAGTAAGTCAATCGGGCGCCTTTGGCTTTCTCGACACCAATTGTAAATTAGTAAGTTAATCGGGTGCCTTTGGCTTTCCCGGGACCAGTTGTAAATTTGTAAGTCAATCGGGCGCCTTTGGCTTTCCCGAGACCAGTTGTAAATTTGTAAGTCAATCGGGCGCCTTTGGCTTTCCCGAGACTAATTGTAAATTTGTAAATCAATCGGGCGCCTTTGGCTATCCCGAGACCAATTGTAAATTTGTAAGTCAATCGGGTGCCTTTGGCTATCCCGAGACCAATTGTAGATTTGTAATTTTTGTAACGCGCTTTTATTGCTAGAAACGGGTGTTTACACTCGGTATAACTTATGCGTAAAAAAATTCAACTACTTGTCGTTAATAGGCGTTTTGAGCTTGGTCCCATTCATGCGCCTGAGCTTATAGTATCCACTTTCAGCTACTTTTCTTATGTGGAATGGGCCCTCCCAGTTTGCGAAAAATTTCCCTGCGCTGGCGTTCCTTTGCACATGAAGAGCGATTTTCAGGACTAGATCATCTATTTTGAACGTCCTTTCCTTCACGCTTTGATTGTAGTAGTTGGACGCGCGCTTCCTATAGGCTTCTGCAAATCTCTCCGCTCTTACCCTCTTTTCCTCTATTGTGTCCAAGCAGGCGAAGCGACTTATTTCGTCGGGTGTGGTGTGACTAGCCATTGCTACTCTTGAGGAAGGGATTGATATATCTGCGGGTATTATCGCATCTTCTCCGTATACCAGCGAGTAAGGTGATGCTCCTGTTGAACTACGCTTTGAGATCCTGTATGCCCAAACCGTCGTTGGTAGTTTTTCGTGCCATTTCCTAAGGTGATCGTGCACTGTCCTGCTGAGGATTCGGATGAACGTCTTGTTAGTTTCATCCGCATGTCCATTTCATTTGGGGTAGTAGGGAGTTGACGTGTGAATCCTTACGTTGTATCGGCGGAGCAGGTCAGTCACATCCTTATCACGAATGATTTGGTGTTATCCTCTCTGATGATCATAGGTGCATCAAATCTACAAATGATGTGTTCCTTGATGAACGTGGCTATTGTAGCTCCGGCATAATCTTTGAGGGGTATAGCTTCAACCCATTTAGACGTGTACTCCTTCACAGTTATTATGTATTTGTGGCGCTTGGAGGACGTTGGGTTAATTGGTCCTATGAGGTCGAGTCCCCAGCTGTGAAAGGGCCATGGCGTGACTATGCTGTGTAGCAAGGGATATGGTACTTGGATCAAATTTTCATGAGTTTGGCAACTCAAACATCGTCGAACATGTTCCGCGGTATCGCTTTCCATGGTTGGCCAATAGAACCCTCCTTCGTAGAGTTGGAGGAACAACTTCCCCATCCCTTGGTGTTTTACGTCATGAGATCGGGTCATTACTTCTGTCGCCTCTTGATACGACATGCACCGTAGTACGGCACCACTATAGCTTCTTCGGTAGATGACGCCTTCGTGTATGAAGAAACGCGTTGCCTTCTTTTGTATTTTCAGGGTCGTCTGCATGTCGCTAGGTAATCGTTCATGCTGGATGAATTCGATGTAAGGTTGTCTCCAATCGACTTCCTCGGTGGTGCATACGGGGCGAGGCTTGACAGTCGGCACAGCTGTCTTGTAGTGCAGCTGCCTGGGTTGACATACTCGGCCAGAATACTCCCATTCTTTGGAGTCTTCGGTATAGGTGTACAACGCCAGTTTTCCCGCATGCTTCCGCGTGCAACTCCTGAAGCATCTTTTCCGCTTCTCTTTTGTTTACACATCTTGCAAGGGAAACTCCGACTGCCCTATGATATAGATCCCCTTGAATCATTACAAACTGCTTAAAGTTTGCGTGGGTGTCACATTTCCTTCGTCCATTCGAGTCAGATGCTTGATATACACTCGTCTCTAATCGTCTGCATCTTCTAAGGACTGATATTCCTTCCAGGTGTTGGGTAACTCTTTTCTGCGTATGGTGACTGTACCCTCTTCTTTGCCGTCTAATGGTACTTTACTTGCCAGGGTTTCTAACGCGTCTGCATGCTTGTTTCCTCCTCTGCCGGTATGGTCTATGAAAAAGCGGGGGTCTAACAACACCACCCAATATTTCGCTTAGCAATCTGTATGGACTAACTCCAAAATACTTTGCTAGAGAATCAACTAGACAGTCAGATTCAATCTAGATAAAAGTATCTCAATGAGTTAATATCTCTCTCTTGTTTTTGATATTAAGCTAATAGAAATCAGCCAGTCCTAATCAAAACACAAGGAATACTTGGACGGTACCAAAGACCAATGTCCAAGGATCAATCAATATCAATCAACAACCAAAGGTTGGATTTCCAATTGATGATCACGAACGCACAACCTGTATTATTTCAATTATATAAAATATAATGCGGAAAAGAAATAACACAGACACAAGAAATTTTGTTAACGAGAAAACCGCAAATGCAGAAAAACCCCGGGACCTAGTCCAGATTGAATACACACTATATTAAGCCGCTACAGACACTAGCCTACTACAAGCTAACTTCGGACTGGACTATAGTTGAACCCCAATCAGTCTCCCACCGATCCAAGGTACAGTTGTACTCCTACGCCTCTGATCCCAGCAGGATACTACGCACTTGATTCCCTTAGCTGATCTCACCCACAACCAAGAGTTGTTGTAACCCAAAATCACAGACTTGATGATAAACAGATCTGTCTCACACATAAAAGTCTATCGAAGGATAAATCTGTCTCCCACAGATAAATCCTAGGTTTTGTTCCTTCTTAAGATATAAAATCAAGGTGAACATGAACCAATTGATAATCTGGTCATATATTCCCGAAGAACAACCTAGATTAATCAATCACCTCTCTACAATCCTTCCTGACTACACAGGCGGTTTGTTGAGGAATCACAAACAGTGAGACGAAGATATTTGTGACTTCTTTATCTTGCCTATCGGAGAACTCTCACAATCTCAACCCAATCAATCTATTGTACTTGTACGATAGAAGATGCAATATCAGATCACACAACTACCATAAAAGTAGTATCGGTCTGGCTTCACAATCCCAATGAAGTCTTTAAGTCGTTAACCTGGTTTTAGAGAAGAAAACCAAAGGTTAAAGGAGAATAGCTCTAGCGAGCGCACTAGTATCACACAGACGTGTGGGGATTATTTTTGCCCAATGCTAGATGTCTCCTTTATATAGCCTTCAAATCATGGTTTTTCCTTAGTTACAAAGAAATCCTTATTCACCGTTAGATGAAAACATGATTTAGATTCAAGCTAATATTTCTCAACCGTTAGATCGAAAACTTAGCTTGTCACACACACTTAGGTATACGTTTACTGGGTTCGTGAAAACCATGCCCAAACGTGTACGTGTATGTTAGTTCAACATAGTAACCCAAAAGGTTAACCATATGAGCATTTCATATTAACCTTGTTCTTCTTCACCATAACTAGTTCAATTGACTCAAATGAACTAGTTAGAGAGTTGTTCAATTTCTATGAGATCTTATGTAACATCACAAGACACAATTGAAACAATGACGATTCGATTCGATTGAATCGTCTCATGAACATTATGGCCACGGTTTGCATAAATCATTCCTTAGTAATTTAATGTTTCATGTTCAGAGCACATCTTTAGATCATAACCTCTTAAGTTCACAAACAAGTTCCCGGACTTAAGTTAATCGGTTGAGTTTTCCAAACTCAGCAGAAATTCTCGGAAAGAGAACTTCCACCAGTTTGCGGACTGGGTTTGCGGACTGAGTTCGCGTACTTAGCACACAAACGAGTTTTGGAAAATCCAGCAGAAATTCTCGGTCGAGAACTTCCGACAGTTCGCGGACTGAGTCTGCGGCCTGGGTTCGCGGACTTGGCAAGCCAATTCTACAATCCTCCCGATTTCTGTTGATCAACAAAGTTCAACTTCGGTTCAAGGAATACATGGTTATGTAATCTAAACTCTTATTTCAATCATTGAGACATTCTCAGAGGACACTATGTAGCCGTTATTCACATACCGATTCACGTCAGAGCAATTCTCAAAGTGATTGAAACTTTTCATGACTTTCGTCACTAGGTGAAGATAAACTTGATCAAAGCGAAAAGCTTTACCAACACACGATTTCGAGATAAAAGATAATCAATGAATGCTCAGCTCGAAATGTCAAGTGTGTATGATCTAGTCTATATAGCATATGACTTTTGTCTCATAAGAAGTAGGAGATAGAATAGATAGACTTTTGAGTGATACATAAGTTCAAGTCTCCACATACCTTTTTGTTGATGAAGTTCCACGGTTCCTTGTATAGATCTTCGTCGTTGTATGATGAATCGCCATGAAGTCCTTAAGCTCAACTACACTTTTTTATCCTAGTCTGAGACTTATCTATGTAGTCTAGAAATCAAGACTCATAGTTTTGATCACTAACATTGACAAACATGCTTGAGATAGCAACGCATGCGAGGTTGACCGAGCTATTCTCTAACAATCTCCCCCTTTGTCAATTTTAGTGACAAAACTATTAATACATATGGAATACAAAAAAGATAAACTTTAATGGCTCATATTCCATAGTCTAATCTTGAACGTTCCCTGAAATCTTCGTCCTTCCAAGTACTCCAATGATCCCAAAGGTTGTAAGTTTAGAACCACAGTTGTTGAAGATCCGTAGCTATAACAATGAGAGAAATCGAGATTCTCGATCATCATTATACAGTGTCATAGTATTATTATGTAACATCAAAGTCCAATTGTATCACGACTTTAACAATAATACTACGGTGATATGTATCACTCCCCCTTAATCAATACTCCATCTCGATCATGGAAACCACTCCCCCTTACACAATGATCCGAAAAACCATATGTATTTGTAGTGTGAACTACAATATTTCTCCCTCTTTTTGTCAATAAAATTGGCAAAGGTACAAGAACAGGATCATAATGAAATTTCCACAGGAGACGTTTCATAGACTAAAAGAAAAATACATACCAACTTAATTTAGATGCAATCATAAAGCCGAAGCTAAATGCATTCATCAAGGAGTTTTAAGATACAAGATAACCCCTATAAATTTCCACAGCCGCACACCCCGCAAGATATTACCATTAAACACAAGTTCAAAAGAACTCTCCCCCATTTGATGTCATTCCCGAAAGAACAACAAGAGCGACCTTAATTTCGAAAGAAAACAAGGATTTTTAATTTGTGCACCAAAAATCATAGGAATGATTTTCTATGTCCAAACTCAACCAAATTAATCTCAAGTAAACCCATGATTAATTCAATTGGAATACGCAACTAAACCAAACCACAAAAGTGATCAATTTAATTAAAAGTGCTCAACATAAGAAACTTATGGAACTACGACTAAGGTAATTATACGAAGATGACTAACTTAATTGTTCACATACTCAACATAAGGAGAAACTTACGGAATATACGACTACATTAACCAATAGAACATGATGGTGTATCCTTTTATATACTCAACACAAGAATTTGTGGAATATATGAAAATTCAACTAGATTAATTACAAGAGAACCCATAATTAATCTAATTGGAATACAAACAATCAAACTAATCACCGAAGTAATCAATTTAATTATTTTTGGGCTCAACATAAGAGAACTTATGGAACCCCGACTAAGTTTATCATGGAATATGACAACCTTAACCGTACATGTACTCGACATAAGAAAGAAAACTTATGGAGTACAAACTAAATAACCAAACTGGTTGATTAATGTAGCTCCTAATGCTCAACATATAGTATCTTACGGAACAACCAACAAAGCCAAGGTAAATCAACTTAGTTGTAAGGTGCTCAACATAAGACACACAATGGAGCCTTCACGGTAAAACATAGCAAGATGGATCAAATAAGATCAATACCGTGGATAACATACAAGGATCTATTTTATTTTCCATCATAACGACATAATAGACTTTATCCTTGTCAAACAAAAGATTTTATCCTATTTTCCATCAAATACATGATTGCATAGGCATAACTTTTGTATTTGTCAAAAGTCCATTCATCCTTTCATCAATACGAATACTAATTCATGAACGACTTTACTTTTGACGCAATATGGGACCTTCAAGTTCACGGACGCAAACAATACATATCCCATAAAAATATTGCAATATCACAAAATCATAAAGATCAATATTGCAATAAAATCATCCTCCAAATATTTTTAGAATTTAATAACCAATAAACCTAAAAAATAACATGAGATGAAAACAAAAATATCTATGTGTAGTCACAATCATCGCTATTCGAAGCACTAGTGATTCTTCCCACTAATCCAAAAAGAAGACATACTAGGTATCAATAATCTCTTTTAAAGCTTTTTCAGAGAACTCTTTCTCGTTATTGAAGAATCCATTGACAATGGGATCATTCAACTCCTCCAAATCTTTTGAAAACTCTATCAGCTTACTAAGTTCTTTTTCCAGTTTTCGTACAGTGTTTGTAGATTGAGACAACATTCGTTCATAGTGAATTATATCATCTAAGGATGCAGAGATCCGAGATTTTAAGCTGTTTCTTTTGCTGATGAATTCTTTTACCAGGTTCCTAAAGTTTTCATTACTTTTATAAGACGACAAAAACCAGTTTGAGGATGGATTTTTACCATTAATTGTAGCTTTCACTTTCTTCAACTTTGTGGAGGGGATCCCAGTACACCGACGTACGTTCGCTGCCAGAGTTTCATTCCTGCTTGTGCCGCATCTAGTAACAGGTGCCATGGGACGGAAGCTTTTGAGATACACCATTCGTGAACGACTGAAAACCTTTACAAACAAAAACTTTTGTATTTTTAGAGATTTATATAGATAAAAAAACAAAAATAACCAAAAATACACTTCTTGAGCCAAAAGACGCAAATCCCCATTTTTTCAAGACAAACATGGGGACGTGAACGTCTAGGGTTAGGAAGACATGATGGGATCCAAAAGCTCCCCTTGTTTATCCCATAGTGACTTTCTAAGGTAAGGCACATGTGCAGAGATTCTTCTTCTTTTGTTACCCGAAGCACTTGTCACGTAGGACCTGCGACAATTATAAGTAGGCCGAAAATCTAAAAAGCATTCCATAGGAACAATCGTTTCCTTAAGCTCAAGTTCTTCAACACATGAGTGTCCTTGAGAAATGAGCCTGAGATTATTTCTGAAGGTGTTTAAACAATCTCCCTCATTCCTGGATACCCATTTAGAACCTTCACTATAAACATTGGACTTGCGTGATACAAGGTTCCACACAACTTGTCTATGAAGTTGATCTAACTCATCATTCATTGATTTTTTCCAAGAGAAGTTTCTCAGAGTTACATCAATGTTTCCTAGTTATGAATGAGACGAATAGAAACCAATTGAAAGATGTCCTTCTGTCTTGGTTGTAGAGTCTTTTTCACGTTTGGAGATGATAGAAGATACACACAAGGAGGAATCGCCTAACACGTGTAGAAAAGGTCCACAACGACTGTCACTACACCATCAAAGAGAGGAAGTAAGACAATAAGCAAGACTGCCTATACCATCGGTACTTTTCTGTACAGAATTTCCTGATAGTATTATACGTCCCTTTTGAGTAACATAAGGTTGCACAGTTTTCTTACGAGGATTACTTGCAGCCTTCAGACTTTTTAAAGACGACGTACAGGGTCGTCGAGGATGATCAGATGATCATCCATAAACGCCAGACCCTTGGCGTTTGTCTGAATGGTTTCTAGTCACATCATTTTTCTCAACAAATGATCGTTGAGCATTATCTGAAAGATGAAAATTCTTTAGAAAGGAACAACTGGATCCTCTCAGAATCAACGAGAGATTTTTACTGGATATCAAATTCTTAAGAGTTGCAATTTCTGCAACAAGACCAGAATAGGTCTGGATTTGTTCTTCCAATCTCTTTTGAAGATTAACCAGTTTATCAGACCTTTTCTTACGGTTATTTTTTAAACCTGGTGAAGCGTCAATTGAGACAGTACGGTCCATATAGTCAGATCGCCAAACACAGACTTTTGAGGTGTTTAACGTGTTTGCCTGCTCTGATACCAATTGAAAAAGCGGGGGTCTAACAACACCACCTAATCTTTCGCTTAGCAATCTGTATGGACTAACTCCGAAATACTTTGCTAGAGAATCAACTAGACAGTCAGACTCAATCTAGATAAAAGTATCTCAAGGAGTTAATAGAAATCAGCGAGTCCTAATCAAAACACAAGGAATACTTGGACGGTACCAAAGACCAATGTCCAAGGATCAATCAATATCAATCAACAACCAAAGTTTGGATTTCCAATTGATGGTCACGAACGCACAACCTGTATTTTTTCAATTATATAAAATATAATGCGGAAAAGAAATAAAACAGACACCAGAAATTTTGTTAACGAGGAAACAGCAAATGCAGAAAAACCCCGGGACCTAGTCTAGATTGAACACACACTGTATTAAGACGCTACATACACTAGCCTACTACAAGCTAACTTCGGACTGGACTATAGTTGAACCCCAATCAGTCTCCCACCGATGACCGATCCAAGGTACAATTGTACTCCTACGCCTCTGATCCCAGCGGGATACTACGCACTTGATTCCCTTAGTTAATCTCACCCACAACCAAGAGTTGTTGTAACCCAAAATCACAGACTTGATGATAAACATATCTGTCTCTCACATAAAAGTCTATCGAAAGATAAATCTGTCTCCCACAGATAAATTCTAGGTTTTGTTCCGTCTTAAGATATAAAATCAAGGTGAACAGGAACCAATTGATAATCCGGTCTTATATTCCCGAAGAACATCCTAGATTAATGAATCACCTCTCTACAATCCTTCCTGACTACACAGGCGGTTTGTTGAGGAATCACAAACATTGAGACGAAGATGTTTGTGACTTTTTTTATCTTGCCTATAGGAGAACTCTCACGATCTCAAAACAATCAATCGATTGTACTCGTACGATAGAAGATGCAAGATCAGATCACACAACTATAATAAAAGTAGTATCGGTTTGGCTTCACAATCCCAATGAAGTCTTTAATTCGTTAACCTGGTTTTAGAGAAGAAAACCAAAGGTTAAAGGAGAATCGTCTCTAGCGAGCGCACTAGTATCAGACAGACGTGTGGGGATTAGTTTTGCCCAATACTACATGTCTCCTTTATATAGCCTTCAAATCAGGGTTTTGCTTTAGTTACAAAGTAATCCTTATTCACCGTTAGATGAAAACGTGATTTAGATTCAAGCTAATATTTCTCAACCGTTAGATCGAAAACTTAGCTTGTCACACACACTTAGGTATACGTTTACCGGGTTCGTGAAAATCATGCCCAAACGTGTATGTGTATGTTGGTTCAACATAGTAACCCAAAAGGTTAACCTTATGAGCATTTCATATTAACCTTGTTCTTCTTCACCATAAATAGTTCAATTGACTCAAATGAACTAGTTAGAGAGTTGTTCAATTGCTATGAGATCTTATGTAACTACACAAGACACAATTGAAACAAAGATGATTCGATTGAATCGGCTCATGAACATTATAGCCACGGTTTGCATAAAACATTCCTTAGTAATTTAATGTTTCATCTTCAGAGCACATTTTTAGATCATAACCTCTTAAGTTCACAAACAAGTTCTCGGACTTAAGTTAATCGGTTGAATTTTCCAAACTCCGCAGAAATTCTCGGAAAGAGAACCTTCGCCAGTTCGCGGACTTAGCACACAAACGAGTTTTGGAAAATCCAGCAGAAATTCTCGGTCGAGAATTTCCGACAGTTCGCGGACTGAGTCTGCGGACTGGGTTCGCGGACTTGGCGAGCCAATTCCACAATCCTCCCGATTTCTCTTGATCAACAAAGTTCGAAAACTTCGGTTCAAGGAGTACATAGTTATGTAATACAAACTCTTATTTCAATCATTGAGACATTCTCAGAAGACGCTATGTAGTCGTTATTCACAGACCGATTCACGTCAGAGCAATTCTCAAAGTGATTGAAACTTTTCATGACCTTCGTCACTAGGTGAAGATAAATTTGCACAAAGCGAAACGCTTTACCAACACACGATTTCGAGATAAAAGATAAACAATGAATGCTCAGCTCGAAATGTCAAGTGTGTATGATCTAGTCTATATAGCATATGACTTTTGTCTCATAAGAAGTAGGAGATAGAATAAATAGACTTTTGAGTGATACATAAGTTCAAGTCTCCACATACCTTTTTGTTGATGAAGTTCCACGGTTCCTTGTATAGATCTTCGTCGTTGTATGATGAATCGCCATGAAGTCCTTGAGCTCAACTACACTCTTCTATCGTAGTCCGAGACTTATCTATGTAGGCTAGAAATCAAGACTCATAGTTTTGATCACTAAAATTGACAAACATGCTTGAGATAGCAACGCATGCAAGGTTGACCGAGCTATGCTCTAACAGTCTAGAGTTGATCCCGTTTCGTGCATTAACCTTTGGTCCTCCGCTCGATAGGGTGCTAGGTGCGGTTCTTTGACATGAAAGTCGTTTTTTACTTGGTTAGTGACAATTCTTGAATCGCCTTTGATTTAGATGGTGCCCAAGTCGAGCTCCTTTGCCATCCGGAGTCCCAAGATCAGTGCTTCATACTCGGAAATGTTGTTGCTGCATGGGAAGTCCAATTTAAACGAGTATGAGAGTAACTATGCTTGTGGGGCTTCGATTACCACCCCAGCTCCACCGATGGTTCCGTACGACGATCCATCGAAAAACATTGCCCAATGCTTGGTGACCTCCGCGGCTGCCACCTCTCCAGGTATGTGTTGGTGCACTTCATCCTCCCCTGAGCCCGGGAACATAGCTATCAGGTCGGCTATCGCCTGTCCTTTCACCGCGTGGGGGCGCTGGTATTTGAGTTCAAAATCCGATAATTGTAGTAGCCATCGAGCAGTCCTCCCTGTTAAGACGTGTTTCGATGTCAAATAGGCTATAGGGTTCGCTGCCGCGACCACAATGGTTTCATGCGCTAGCAGATAAGGACGCAATTTTTGCATCGCGTATATGAAGTCCATACAGGCTTGTTCCACGCATGGATATCTTATTTCAGCATCTCTTAGTACCCGGATAACATAGTATATAGGGGACAGCTCGTCTCCTTCCATGTCTTGCGCAAGCACTGCACCTATTGAAAAGTTGGTGAATGTTGTGTAAAGGTAGAGGGGTACCCCTTGTATCGGGGGTTTGAGGACTTTGGGGCTAACCAAACATTGCTTCAACTTTTCGAACGCGTCATATTGCGCTTCTCCTCATATGAAAGGCACGTCTTTCTTCAGTAGTGGAGGAACGCGGACATCAATTGCGCTAAACCTAGTATGAAGCATCATATGTAGGATATTCGTCATATGAAGGCTTGTAGTTCCTTCGTGTTCAGAGGCGGCGCCATCGTTGTGATCGCCTCAACCTTGCTCGGGTCTACTCGGATTCCCTCGTTGGATACCACAAATCCCAGAAACTTCCCTGAGGTTACCCCAAAAGCACATTTGAGGGGGTTCATTTTGAGCTTGAATTTTCTGCATCTCTCGAAGGTCGTTTCTAGATGGGCGAGGTGATCCTCGGTTTCCTGCATCTTGACTACGATATCATCGACATACACCTCTATAGTTTGATGTATCAATTCATGGAATATGGAGGTCATTGCACGTTGGTACGTGGCCCAAGCATTCTTCAAACCGAACGACATTAATACGTAATAGAAATTGTCGTACGGAGTTTGGAAGGCGGTTTTTTTTGCGTCTGAGGGGTCCATCTTCACCTGGTTGTATCCGCTGAAGTCGTCCATGAAGGAGTACCGCTTTTTCTTTCCTGTAGCAGCCAGCGTCATGTCGATATTTGGCAAAGGGAAATCTTCTTTTGAACATGCCTTGTTAGGTCTCTATAATCCACACAACATATGACCTTCCCATTCTTCTTTGTCACTGACACGATGTTTGTTAGACAAGTAGGGTGTTAGATAGGTTTAATGAATTTAGCCTTTAGGAGTCGCTCCACCTCTTCCTTTATCGCAAGAGCAGTAGCCACAGGGAACTCTCTACTTCGCTGTTTCACAGGTTTGTACTCTGGTGACACCCCAAGGTTTCTATCTAGTCCTGACATCTCGTCGTAATCATAGGCGAAAACATCTTTGTAGTCTCTAAGAAACGTGATCAGTGCTTCTCGCTCTCCTTCATCTAGGTTTTTGCTTATCATAATGAGGTGCTCGTATTTTTGTGTTCCTATGTTGACCTCCTCCATTCCATCCATGGTGAGGTCACCTGGCGTTCACTCTTGGGGAATCTCGGAGGTGGCGCTTGATGACTGGGCTCGAAATTCCTCGTCATCGATGGTGCTGTTAGGGAGATCGGATACACTATTTTCATCAGGAGTTTTCGTGTCGTTCATTAGTATATCAGCGTAATTATGTGTGCTTGCGGTCTCTCCCCCAATTAATTGTTATAAGCGGTATACATGCCCTCCGTCTGGCCTGGAGAAGTGTTGAAATATAGGATGCTCCACTTGCTTCCTTTTCCTCTATGTTGGGGACACCATCCTAGACGGGCTGAACACATATTTGGCCGGTTCCGACTTTTCTTCTTCCCATTTTGGTGGCGGGGTAAGTTGTACCTCGAAAATTTTGTCTGTCTCCTTGGGTTCTTCGTAGAAGATGGCATCCGCCATATACGCTTCCTCTGGATCAAAAGGGTTGCTTGTGGCGGGAACCCGGTACTGCTTTCCTCCTATGTTAGTTTTTAAGCACTGGTGGTACGTTGATGCTACCACATTGTGGTTAAGCAGCCATCCTCGCGCTAGTAGTATGTGGAACATAGTATCATCTTCCAGTACATAAAATGGCGTTGGCACTCGGATAGGACCAATCTTTACAACCAGGTTGATGAGTCCGACGGCCGTTTGGGCGTGACCTTTGAATCCTTTGACAGTTGTGATCCACCGGCTGACTGTAGACCGCTGCACACCCAGAATGTCTAAAGTGTGCATGGAGATTAAATTTAGGGACGTGCCTGCATCGATGAAATCCCTCTTCAGCTGTTGTTTGTTGACGTATGTCGTTAGATATAGGGTCCTAAGGTGCTCTCCCGGGTAGCAGATGTCCTCATTAGTGAAAACGATTGCTTCCTTGGGAAGAAGGCCGCATGGCCTTCCTGCTGCGATGACTGCTATGGCCTTGGACGCTTCCTTGATTTGGTCCTCACTGAAACCAAGCGAGTCGAAGAACTGCTGGGCCAAAATTGTCTTAGCGAACTGGCTAGCTACACCATTTGTGCCTGTGAACCCGGGGTTTTCCATCTCGGCTTCATATGCTTCCTCCTCATTATCGTCCCAAGGTTTCCAAATGTCTCCGCTCGGGTCATGAGAAATCATCATGACTTGGTGTTGGATTTTCTTGTCGCCCTCTAAATTGCTTATCTCGATTTCGCCTATCTCTAGCTTCTTCTGAAACATCCTTCATAAATTGAAGCAATCGACTGTGGGGTGTTGCACCTTCCAGTGAAAATGGCAATACCTCGCGTCGTTTTTATCGAGTGCGCTAGGTTCCATTTTTTTCGGGAGCAACTGAGTTTCTTTGTTCGCTATTGAAAAAGCGGGGGTCTAACAACACCACCCAATATTTCGCTTAGCAATCTGTATGGACAAACTCCAATATGATTTTTATGAGAATCAACTAGACAGTTAGACTCAATCAATAAAAAGATATATCAAAGAGTTTATATCTCAATCTCTAGATTTGATATTTACTCAAGCAAATAGAAATCTGCGAGTCTTTATCAAAGAGAGATAAACTTGGAGGATACCAAAGACCAATATCCAAGGATCAATCAATATCAATCAACAATCGTTAGGTCGGACTATCCAATCGATTGATCTGACGCACTACCTGTATTATTTATATTATATAACAAATATAATGCGGAAAAGAAATAACACAAACACCAGAATTTTTGTTAACGAGGAAACCGCAAATGCAGAAAAACCCCGGGACCTAGTCCAGATTGAATACACACTGTATTAAGCCGCTACAGACACTAGCCTACTCCAAGCTAACTTCGGACTGGATTGTAGTTGAACCCCAATCAGTCTCCCTTTGATCCAAGGTACAGTTCCACCCCTACGCCTCTGATCCCAGCAGGATAGTACGCACTTGATTCCCTTAGCTGATCTCACCCACAACTAAGAGTTGCTACGACCCAAAATTGCAGGCTTTAACAATAGACAAATTTGTCTCACACAGACAAGTCTATCAAAGGATCAATCTGTCTCCCACAGAAAAACCCTAAAGTTTTTGTTTCGTTTTTTCATATAAAATCAAGGTGAACAAAAACCAGTTGATAATCCAGTCTTATATTCCCGAAGAACAACCTAGATCAATCACCTCACAATAATCTTAATCGTATGGTAGTGAAACAAGGCGTCGTGGAATCACAAACGATGAGACGAAGATGTTGTGATTACTTTTATATCTTGCCTATCGGAGAACTCTCACGATCTCAAGCCAATCAATATGATCGAACTCGTACGATAGAATATGCAAGATCAGAACACACAACTACGATAAAAGTAGTATCGGTCTGGCTTCACAATCTCAATGAAATCTTTAAGTCGTTAACCTGGTTTTAGAAGAAGAAAACCAAAGGTTAAAGGAGAACCGACTCTAGCTTACAAACTAGTATCACAAGTAAGGTGTGGGGATTAGTTTGTAGAGTTGCTAGATGTCACCTTATATATCCTTTCAAATCAGGGTTTCGCCTTGCTCACAAAGCAAACGCTATCCACCGTTAGATGAAAACCTGATTTGGATTCAAGCTAATATATCTCAACCGTTAGATCGAAATCTTAGATTGTTATACACAAATGAAATGCACGCTTCTAGGTTTGATAACCGTACCCAAACGTGTGCATAGTTGGTTCAATAATAGTAAACCAAAAGGTTAACCATTTGAGCATTTCATACCAACCACTTTCTTCTTCACCATAAGTAGTTCAAATGACTCATATGAACTAGTTAGAGAGTTGTTTAATTGCAAGGAAATCTCATGTACTACTCAAGACACAATTGAAGCAAAGATGATTTGATTCACATGAATCGGTTCACGAACTTTATAGCCACGGTTTGCAAGAGCATTCCTTAGTCTTTATAAGTTTAGTTCAGAAATCATCTTCACATATATAACATATACAAGTTCGCAGACTAGGTTCGCGGACTTGAAGTACTATAAAGAGTTTTCAAAATCCAGTAGAAATTCTCGGGTTCGAGAGCTTCTCTAGTTCGCGGACTGGGTTCGCGGACTTGGCTCACGCAAACTTAGCAGAAATTCTCGGGTTTGAGAACTTCGGCAGTTCGTGGACTGAGTCCGCGAACTTGGCTACTAGCCGATTTCCAGTATATGACTTATGCACATATGTGTTTCCACAACATACTTATGCACATATGTGTTTCCACAACATACTTATGTCCATTATAGTTATGTAATCTAAACTCTCATTACAATCATTGAAACATTCTTAGAGGACGTTATATAGTTGTTACACTATTTCTCGTCAAAGAAATTTTCAAGATGATTGAAACATACATGACTTGCGTCACTAGGTAAAGAAAAACATGATCGAAGCGAAACGCTTACCAACACATATTTAGAGATATAGATAGGCGAGATATACTCGGCTCGAAATATCAAATTTGTATAATCTAAGTTTATATATATGGCATACGACTTTTGTCTCAAGAAGTAGGAGATAGAATAGATAGACTTTTGAGCGACAGATAAGTTCAAGTCTTCACATACCTTTTTGTCGAGATGTTCCACCGGTTCCTTGAGTAGTACTTCCACTTGTCTGATGAATCGCCATGAAGTCCATGAGCTCAACTACACTCATTATCCTAGTCCGAGACTTAGCTATAATAGACTAGAAATCAATACTTATAGTTTTGATCACTAACATTGACAAACATGCTTGATATAGCAACGCATGCGAGTTTTAACGAGCAATGCTCTAACAATCTCCCCCTTTGTCAACTTTAGTGACAAAACTATCAATACATATTGAATACAAAAAAAGATAATGAAGCTTTGATAACTCCTATTTCATAAGACTATTCTTCAACATTCCTTGAAATCTTCGTCCTTCCAAGTACTCCAATGATCCCAAAGGTTGTAAGTTTAGCATCACCGTTGTTGAAGATTCGTAGCTATAACAATGAGAAAGCATTGGTCTCGATCATTGTTATACAGTGGCATAGTATTATTACAGTGTCAAAGTCCAATTATATCACAACTTCAACAATAATACTATGGTGATATTTATTACTCCCCCTTAGTCAATAATCCATCTCGATCATGGAAACCACTCCCCCTTACACAATAATCCGAAAACCATATGTATTTGTAGTGTGAACTACATATTAATTCTCCCCCTTTTTGTCAATAAAATTGGAAAAGGTACAAGAACGGGATCATAATGAAATTTCCACAAGAGACATTTCCTGACTAAAAGAAAGGACGCACATCATATTAATTTAGGTGCAATCATATAGCCGAAGCTAATAGCATTCATCAAGGAGTTTAAAGATACAAGATAACCCCTCTAAAATTACACAACCGCACACCCCTCAAGATATGACCATTAAGCACAAGTTCAAAAGAACTCTCCCCCATTCGATGTCATTCCCAAGGGAACAACAAGAGCGACCTTAATTTCGAGAGAAAAAATGATTTTTATTGGACAGAAAAAACCATGATAAATGATTTTTTATATCCACAAAACTCAATCAAATTAATCACAAGTAAACCCATAATTAATTTAATCAGAATACGCAATCAAATTAGACACACAAGGTGATCAACTTAATTATTTATGCTCAACATAAGTAAACTTACGGAACATATGACTAATATAACCACTAGAAAACGATTAGGATAGCCGTTCATATACTCGACACAAGAGAACTTATGGAATATATGAATACTCAACTAGACTAATTACAAGAGTACCCATAATTAATCTAATTGGAATACAAACAATCAAACTAATCACGAAAGTAATCAATTTAATTGTCATTTGTTTTGCTCGACATAAGAGAACTTACGGAGCAATAACTAAATAACAAAACAAGATGATTAATTTAGTTCACAAATGCTCAACATAACATACCTTACGGAACAACCAACCAAGCTAATCACAGAAATAATCAACTTATTTGTATCGTGCTCAACATAAGACACATTATGAAGCCTCACAGTATTACATAAGATATGGATCAGTGAAGATCAATACTGTAAAATACACAAAGGATTCATTCTATCTTCCATTATTATAAGAATAACAATATTTAATAGACATCATCCTTAAACACAAAAGATTTTAACCTATCTTCCATCAAAGAATTGACAATATAGGTTTAACTTTTGTATTTGTCAAAAGTCTATTCATCCTTAAATTAATACATGAATACCGATCATGAACGACTTTACTTTTGACAAAATATGGGACAACATAGTTCACGGATGTAAACACCAGCATCCCATAACACATTGCAATATAACAAACCATAAGATTAAATATTGCAAGCCATCATCCTCCAAATATTTTTAGAATTTAAAAACCAATAAACCTAAAAAATAATACAAGAAGATGAAAATAATAGCTATGTGTAGTCACAATCATCGTTATTCAAAGCACTAGTTATTCTTCCAACTAAGTCAAAAAGAAGACTAGGCAACAATGAAAAAAATTTATCTCTATCCTGAACACGAACGACAGTCAGATGGACTGTTCATGATCCTTATGGAACATAAGATCCTTGAGCTTATGATCAACAACTTTCTTTGCATCACCGAAAAGATGATTCTCTTTGCGAAGATCCTTGATTTGAGATTTTATGAGACCAAGGTCTGAGGTAACCTTTTCCAACTCAGTTTTTAACTCATCAAGACCTTTTAGAGTATCAACAAGTTGTTGTTTTGCTTCCCCAAAGTACTTAAAAAAGTCATGAACAACTTCAGCAGAAATCATATCATCCTTTTCAGCATCTTCATGAACATAGGAAAAGAAACATGAAGCATTAGGATGATTTTCTTCTACAAGCGTTCTTTTCCTCTTGGACTCAATAACAAAGCCTTTGTCAAGAAATCCTTTTGCAAAACCACCATAGCAAGACGAGGAGGAAGACATTCTTGAAGAGCCAAAATTCAACCTTGAGTATACGTACGTGAATTGTAACTCAAAGGGTCGAATATTTAACCTTAGGGGTGGAAATCTAGGGTTTATTAAAAAACGTTGACTCGGGCCAGAGCAGGTATCCGTTCGAGTGCAACATTTAACCCATAAGAAGTGGCCCAAATTCGTTTGCAAGCAACCAGTCAAAAAATAATCCAACCAGAAAAGAATTTCACAGAGGTTGTAGTAAAAGCCAAGAGATGACAACGAAACGAAAAAGACAAAACTTAATACCTTAAGTATCACATGTCTGTAAGCAACAGTTTAGCTATAGACGATAAGAAAGTAGCTTAACATAACAGATGCAAATATCAAAAGTATACTTACTTATTAACACATCTTATTCACAAGGATTTTTGTGAGTAAGCTCTTTAAACCTTGTGATTAATTAGCACAAGTATGAGCAATACGCTCATCAAGAGTTTTGTGTTTATGATCACGTCTCATTTTCCTTGTGAACCTAAAGAGCGATCCCTTATGCGAGAAGTTATCATAAAACTTATTGTCATCAAGGTACGAGACATAGTTTGAATTCTTACCAGAAGAGTTTTGGTTTGAGGAGGAAGATAACCAGTTGACGAAATCTTTATATTCTTCAATTACCTTTTTCAAATTATCTCTTATTTCATCAATTTTCCTCATTTCTTCTGAAATTCCTTTCTTGTTAAGGACGCCGTAATTCCCAGAGATTATACTACTATCTTCCTTTAGATGATGTTTATTAGGACGTCTGCTTTGTTCTTGGGCGTTTGAGGAGCTCACTGAACTGACTTTCCTGGTAACATACATAGGGTAAGTACGAAAACCAATTGGTTTAGTCATACGAATGTCAGTTACACCTTTAAGAATTAAATCTAAGGTGTGTTGAAGATGAACAAAGGAGTTTTTCTTCAACCTAGAGGATCCCTTTTGCTTAACAGAACTTTTTGTTTCACAGACAAGACATACTTTCTGATCATCTAAATGATTAGATAGTACAGTCTTAACAACATCTTTAAAAGATTTCTTCCCTCCATTTGATGTGCAACATCCTTTGGTGATAGGAACTTCAGGCACATTTTTTTTATCAGAGAGGGATCTTGTTTTTACTTCTGAGCAAAGAGCTACCTTAGTTGTGTCAGAAGTTCTTGGCACATTAGACTGCTTTGAGCATCCTTGAATGGAGATCTTACTCAAGCGATGTTCAATTTCCAAGGCATCCCTTTTGAGACTAGCCTCAAGGGTCGTGCATGAAGACTGATCTTCAGCATTGCCATTGGATTTCCAATCACTTATTACACCAAGAAGAGTATTGACATGGTGCTTTAACCGATTAAATCTATCAGCTTGAATTCTAACAAGATTTAGAATCAATTCAGTCTCTTCAGATGGATATCGTTCATTTACAGAGAAGCTATCTTTTGAAGGGTAATCTGGATCACACATGTCGATGTTAGTCTGTCTCCTCAGAACTCAGGGTTCGTCTATATTCGAGATTGAAGGACCTTTCTCTTTAATAGGGTTTGACGAGATAAAGCTTTTATTTCTGGCGACGCGTTTATCAGAGATAACACTCTTATCCATAGAGTCAGATCGCTATAAACACAGACTTGTAAGGTCTTAAACGTGTTTGCCTGCTCTGATACCAATTGAAAAAGCGGGGGTCTAAAAACACCACCCAATATTTCTCTTAGCAATCTGTATCAAACTTCAATATACTTTTTATGAGAATCAACTAGACAGTTAGACTCAATCAATAAAAAGATATATCAAAGAGTTTATATCTCAATCTCTCGATTTGATCTTTACTCAAGCAAATAGAAATCTGCGAGTCTTTATCAAAGAGAGATAAACTTGGACGGTACGAAAGACCAATATCCAAGGATCAATCAATATCAATCAACAACCGTTAGGTCGGACTATCCAATTGATTTATCTAACGCACAACATGTATTATTTCTATTATATAACAAATATAATGTGGAAAAGAAATAACACATACATCAGAAGTTTTGTTAACGAGGAAACCGCAAATGCAGAAAAAACCCGGGACGTAGTCCAGATTAAATACACACTGTATTAAGCCGCTACAGACACTAGTCTACTCCAAGCTAACTTCGGATTGGACTTTAGTTGAACCCCAATCAGTCTCCCACTGATCCAAGGTACAGTTGCGACCCCTACGCCTCTAATCCCAGCAGGATACTACGCATTTGATTCCCTTAGCTGATCTCAGCCATAACTAAGAGTTAATATGACCCAAAATCGCAGGCTTTAATAATAAACAAATCTGTCTCGCACAGACAAGTCTATCAAATGATCAATTTGTCTCACACACAAAAACCCTAAAGTTTTTGTTTCGTCTTTTGATATAAAATCAAGGTGAACAGAAACCAATTATAATCCGGTATTATATTCCCGAAGAACAACCTAGATTAATCAATCACCTCACAACAATCTTAATCGTATGATAGCGAAACAAGACGTCGTGGAATCACAAACGATGAGACGAAGATGTTTGTGATTACTTTTATATCTTGCCTATCGGAGAACTCTCACGATCTCAAGCCAATCAATATGACCGAACTCATACGATGGAAGATGCAAGATCAGAACACACAATTACGATAAAAGTAGTATCGGTCTGGATTCACAATCCCAATGAAGTCTTTAAGTCGTTAACCTGGTTTTAGAAGAAGAAAACCAAAGGTTAAAGGAGAACCGACTCTAGCTTACAAACTAGTATCACAGGTAAGGTGTGGGGAGTAGTTTGTAGAGTTGCTAGATGTCCCCTTATATATCCTTTCAAATCAGGGTTTCGCCTTGCTCACAAAGCAAACTCTATCCACCGTTAGATGAAAACCTGATTTAGATTCAAGCTAATATATCTCAACCGTTATATCGAAATCTTAGCTTGTTATACACAAATGAAATGCACGCTTATAGGTTTGATAACCGTGCCCAAACGTGTGCATAGTTGGTTCAATAATAGTCAACCAAAAGGTTAGCCATTTGAGAATTTCATACCAACCACTTTCTTCTTCACCATAACTAATTCAAATGACTCATATGAACTAGTTAGAGAGTTGTTCAATTGCAAGGAAATCCCATGTAATACACAAGACACAATTGAAGCAAAGATGATTTGATTCACATGAATCGGTTCATGAACTTTATACCCACGGTTTGCAAGAGAATTCCTTAGTCTATCATCTTCAGATATATAACATATACAAGTTCGCAGACTAGGTTCGCGAACTTGAAGTACTGGAAAGAGTTTTCAAACTCCAGCAGAAATTCTCGGGTTCGAGAGCTTCGCTGGTTCGCGGACTGGGTTCGCAGACTTGGCTCACGCAAAACACTTTGATAACTCAGCAGAAATTCTCGGGTTTGAGAACTTCCGCAGTTCGGGGACTTGGATACTAACCGGTTTCCAGTATAGGACTTATGCACATAAGTGTTTACACAACAACTTATGTCCATAATGGTTATGTAATCTAAACTCTCATTCCAATCATTGAAACATTCTTAGAGGACGTTATATAGTTGTTACACTATTTCTCGTCAAAGCAATTTTCAAGATGATTGAAACATATATGACTTGCGTCACTAGGTAAAGAAAAACATGATTGAAGCGAAACGCTTACCAACACATATTTCGAGATATAGATAGGCGAGATATACTCGGCTCGAAATATCAAATGTGTATAATATAAGTATATATATATAACATACGACTTTTGTCTCAAGAAGTATGAGATAGAATAGATAGACTTTTGAGTGACAGATAAGTTCAAGTCTTCACGTACCTTTTTGTCGAGAAGTTCCACCGGTTCCTTGAGTAGTTCTTCCACTTGTATGATGAATCGCCATGAAGTCCTTGAGCTCAACTACACTTACTATCCTAGTCCGACACTTAGCTATAGTAGACTAGAAATCAAGACTTATAGTTTTGATCACTAACATTGACAAACATGCTTGATAGAGCAACACATGCGAGTTTGACCGAGCAGTGCTCTAACAGCTATCCACTGCTCCAACAATCCTACAATCTGCTCTTTGCTGCAAGGTAAGGGCGACGAGAGCGTTTGTGTGTTCCAACTATCACAACTATTATTTGCGCGAGTGTTTCTGGGTACGGTCGATACAGTATTAACTGAATTCTGCCAGATATAATTCGAGTTTGGTTCCTCGATGAAATCGGCAATCCTTGCGTCCGCCTCTTCCAATTCCACAAATGTAGGAAAACGTAAATTGACCAAGTTTTTCTTGAAGGATAGGGTCTTTCCTCTTACACAGATCTCTACCAATGCTTCTTCCCTAACATCTTCATGACAGTCCAAGGTGAGAACACAAAATCTAGTGATGTACATACATATTTCCTCGCCTTGGTGTTGGTTACACTTTCTCAATTCTATGGTCGTGACTTTCCTTTTTGTCGAATAGAATTTCCTTAGAAAGAGCGTGGACATAGTCGACCACGAGCTGATGTTACCTGTTTTTAAGTTGCCGTACCAAGAGAACGCTGTGACTGTTAGTGATTTCGGTAATTCTCTTAAGCATAGCTTCCCATCGTTTGCGCGATCGTTCATAGCACATAAGAAACGACTAAGGTGCTCTCTTGCATTCCCTTGGCCATTGTAGACTTTGAACTTGGGCGACGTGTAATCTTCCGGATATTAGTATTCCATAATTTCAGGGAGTAGGGACTTGCCACGGAATTGTATTTGTCTTGTTTTACGACCCTATAGTTCGATTCCAGATACTTTGCTATCGCCTCCCGTGTTATTGTGACAGGCTCTTCTTCCGCGTCTCCCGTTGTTTCATCAGCGCCCTTCTCAGCGCGGGTTGCCTTCATAAGCTTTCTTAACTCTTGTTCCCTTCGTACATGATCTTCTAGTTCCTTTTGCATTTCTTTGAGAGAAGGCTGGGTAGATGGTTCTCCCTCGCTTCCCTGATGCTTGTGTTTTTTCTGCATAGCTTCCGGCTTCCTCGCCTGTGTGATTGGGTCCGTGACTATCCCCATCCTCTCGCCTTCTGGATTGAGTGGGGGAATGTTTGGGTTCTCTACCGCGTATGAGCTAGCGCCTTCTGGTTGTGTCATAGTGAGCTAGGCACGAGCCTCCGGGTGTGGTCGCCAAATGTTGAGGGATGAATTTAGTTTTAGGTTCTACCCGTCCTAGCTGCACTAAGTGACCTCAATATACCAAGAATAGTAAGAGAGAGAGATTTGTCTTTCCATTGTGCCTTGTCCTTCTTTATATAGGCTTTCCAAAAAGCCCCTCCTTTTATGTCATGATGACACATGTCTTAAACCTCCTTAATTACTACTTGTGCCATTTCTCCTAATGTAACCTCTTTTTTTCCTATTAATTCCTCCCTTGTCCTTTCTACTTCTTGGATACTTCTTTGATGGACTTGGGCTTTAGTCCCCAAGTCCACACGTCTTAGACCAAGCTCGTTCCCGTCTTGGGGGCACCTCTGACCCGTTAAGGGGATATTTTTTCATGTATCAACAAGACCCACTCTTGTTTAGCAGTACAGTTTTCAGTCTGGAGCAAGATAGGACAATTATCTGATCATATGCCTACAAGGTGTCTTAGAGAAGCATTTGGGAATTATGCATGCCAATCAGCATTGATCTCGGCTCTATCTAGTCTCTCATGTATGTTTTGATTACCTTCTATGTGATTTTCCCAAGTGAAATCTGAACCTATATATCCAAGATCATATAGGCCAGCTTTCTCTAAGATATTGTAGTACTATTCAATATTTTTGTTGTTGAAAGGCAGCCCACCTAGCTTTCCAGATTGGTTGAAAATCATGTTAATTTGAACACTTATTTCTTCCAAGAAATCCCATGCTTCCTTTCTATTAATGGGATAATAACTTCCATAGAAACAATTAATAGCCCATTGTTTCGTATCAAAAGTTGTGTTTGTTAGAGAACTGCTCAGTCAAACTCGCATGCGTTGTTATTTCAAGCATGTTTGTCAATGTTAGTGATCAAAACTATAAGTCTTGATTTCTAGTCTAATATATCTAAGTCTCGGACTAGGATAGTAAGTGTAGTTGAGCTCAAGGACTTCATGGCGATTCATTATACAAGTGGATGAACTACTCAAGGAACCAGTGGAACTTCTCGACAAAAAGGTATGTGAAGACTTGAACTTATCTGTCACTCAAAAGTCTATCTATTCTATCTACTACTTCTTGAGACAAAAGTCGTATGCTATATATATAGACTTAGATTGTACACATTTTATATTTAGAGCCGAGTATATCTCGCCTATCTATATCTCGAAATATGTGTTGGTAAGCGTTTCGCTTCGATCATGTTTTTCTTTACCTAGTGATGCAAGTCATGTATGTTTCAATCATCTTGAAAATTTCTTTGACGAGAAATAGTGTAACAACTATATAACGTCCTCTAAGAATGTTTCAATGATTGGAATGAGAGTTTAGATTACATAACCATAATGGACATAAGTATGTTGTGGAAACACATATGTGCATAAGTCCTATACTGGAAATAGGCTAGTATCCAAGTCCGCGAACTCAGTCCGCGAACTGCCGAAGTTCTGAAACCCGAGAATTTATGCTGAGTTATCAAACTTTTTTGCGTGAGCCAAGTCCACGACCCCAGTCCGCGAACCAGCGAAGCTCTCAAACCCGAGAATTTTTGCTGCAGTTTGAAAACTCTTTCCAGTACTTCAATTCCACGAACCTAGTCTGCGAACTTGTATATGTTATATATCTGAAGATGATTTCTGAACTAAACTTATAAAGACTAAGGAATGCTCTTGCAAAGCGTGGCTATAAAATTTATGAACTGATTCATGTGAATCAAATCATCTTTGCTTCAATTGTGTCTTGTGTAGTACATGAGATTTCCTTGCAATTGAACAACTCTCTAACTAGTTCATATGCCTCATTTGAACTAGTTATGGTGAAGAATAAAGTGGTTGGTATGAAATGCTCAAATGGCTAACCTTTTGGTTGACTATTATTGAACCAACTATGCACGCGTTTGGGTACGGTTATCAAACCTAGAAGCGTGCATTTTATTTGTGTATAACAAGCTAAGATTTCGATCTAACGGTTGAGATATATTAGCTTGAATCTAAATCAGGTTTTTATCTAACGGTCGATAGCGTTTGCTTTGTGAGCAAGGCGAAACCTTGATTTGAAAGGCTATATAAGGGTATATCTAGCAACTCTACAAACTAATCCCCACACCTTACGTGTGATACTAGTTTGTAAGATAGAGTCGGTTCTCCTTTAACCTTTGGTTTTCTTCTTCTAAAACCAGGTTAACGACTTAAAGACTTCATTGGGATTGTGAAGCCAGACCGATACTACTTTTATCGTAGTTGTGTGTTCTGATCTTGCATCTTCTATCGTCCGAGTTCGATCATATTGATTGGCTTGAGATCGTGAGAGTTCTTTGATAGGCAAGATATAAAAGTAATCACAAACATCGTCGTCTCATCGTTTGTGATTCCACGACATCTTGTTTCGCTACCATACGATTAAGATTGTTATGAGGTGATTGATTAATCTAGGTTATTCTTAGGGAATATAAGACCGGATTATCAATTGGTTTATGTTCACCTTGATTTTATATCAAAATACGAAGCAAAAACTTTAGGGTTTTTCTATGGGAGACAGATTGATCCTTTGATAGACTTGTATGTGTGAGACAGATTTGTTTATTATTAAAGCTTGCGATTTTGGGTCGTAGCAACTCTTAGTTGTGGGAGAGATCAGCTAAGGGAATCAAGTGCGTAGTATCCTGCTGAGATCAGAGGCGTAGGGGTGCAACTGTACCTTGGATCAGTGGGAGACTGATTGGGGTTCAATTACAGTCCAGTCCGAAGTTAGCTTGGAGTAGGCTAGTGTCTGTAGCGGCTTAATACAGTGTGTATTCAATCTGGACTAGGTCCCGGGGTTTTTCTACATTTGCCGTTTCCTCGTTAACAAAACTTCTGGTGTCTGTGTTATTTCTTTTCCGTATTATATGTGTTATATAATAGAAATAATACAGGTTTTGTGTTAGATGAATCAATTGGATAGTCCGACCTAACGGTTGTTGATTGATATTGATTGATCCTTGGATATTGGTCTTTGGTACCGTCTAAGTTTATCTCTCTTTAATCGAGACTCGTTGTTTGCTTGAGTAAGATTAAATCGAGAGATTGAGATATAAACTCTTTGATATATTTTTATATCGATTGAGTTTAACTGTCTAGTTGATTCTCATAAAAAGCATATTGGAGTTTGTCCATAAAGATTGCTAAGCAAAATATTGGGTGGTGTTGTTAGACCCCCGCTTTTTCAATTGGTATCATAGAAGGCAAACACGTTCAAGACCTTACGAGTCTGTGTCTGTAGCGATCTGACTATATGGACCATAAAGTCTCAATTGACGTTTCACAAGGTTTGAAAACCAAACGGAGGAAAAAGTCTGATAAAATGGTTGCTCTTCAAAAAGGATTGGATGAACAAATCCGGATCAACTCTGATCTTGTTGCAGAAATTGCAATTCTTAAGGATTTGATATCTGGTAACAGTCCCTTTGTGAATCTGACGAACTGCAGTTGTTCCTCTCTAAAGAATAGTCGTAAATCAGGTAGTAAGCAACGACAGATTGTTGTAAAAACTAATGTGACTAGGAACCACTCATACAAACTTCATCCGTGACCCATATTGTTGTTGCGATTTTTCCAATCACTTTCAACAAGGATTATGACGTTTCAAAATAGTTTGAATGTTGCTAGTAATCTTTGTAAGAAAACTAAACAACTTTATGATACTCTGAAAGGTCATACAGGAAAATCTAAACAGAGGAGTACTAATAGTATGGGTGCCTTTGATTTAAGATCTACATCTCTGTTTCAATAGTTTTTTGATAGTGGATGTAGTAGACACATGACAGGTGATCTCACGTGGTTCGTTTCGTCTATCGACTATGAAGGAGGTCCTGTAACGTTTGGAGATGGGAGTTGCTTCTACATCAGCAAAAAGGGAACGATCAAATTTCCCGGTGTTCCAGAAATCCATGATGTGGTATATGTAAAAGGTATGACTGCTAATCTTCTTTTTATTAGTCAAATTTGTGAGAAAGGCCATCGAGTTGTCTTCAATGCGAAAGGATGTGACATTGTAGACAAAACCGGGAAAGTAATTTTTCAGGGAACTCGTGGTAAAAACAACTGTTATCTACTCGATACTCAGTTTAGCAACCATTGCAATTTGACTAAGGTAGAATCTACACATCTTTGGCATGAGCGTTTTGGTCACATCAATTATCGTCTTCTAACTAAGATCATTAACAAAGAACTTGTTAGAGGCATTCCCAAAATCAATGCAAAGATTGAAGGTGTGTGTGGTGCCTGTCAAAAGGGTAATCAAACGAAAGTTCACCAAAAATCATCTCGAGATATTCTCACTAAAGCTCCACTTGATTTAATTCATATGGATCTCTTCGGACCAATTCAACAACCCACTGTTGCTGGTAAGAAGTACGCTTTGGTTATGGTAGATGATTACACCATAATTACTTGGGTTGCATTCCTATCTCATAAGAATGAAACTCTTTGTGAATTCAAGATTATTGTTAAAAGGATCCAGAACGAACCAGGTCGCAAACTAAAGAAAATTATAAGCGATCGTGGAATAGAATTCAAAGACACCAAGGTATTTGAATTCTGTGACGAACTGGGGATCATTAAACAATACTCACCACCTATCACTCCTCAAGCTAATGGAGTTGCTGAAAGAAAGAATAGGAATATTCAGGAAATGGCCAGGGTAATGCTCCATAACAAGAACTTACCATTAAGATTTTGGGGAGAAGTTGTTTTTACAGCATGTTACTTGATCAACCATGTGTATTTACGGGATAAAACCCTTAACATTGTTTATGAGTTGTGGTACGGAAGAAAACCCAACCTACATTATCTCAGGGTGTTTGGAAGTAAGTGCTATATTCTGAAATATCGAGAACAGAAAGGGAAATTCGACACCAAAAGTGATGAAGGTTCTTTGTTGGCTGTGCTTCTGATAGTCGTGGTTTTCGAGTATTTAATCTCATAACACAAGTTATGATGGAATCTGCTAATGTTATCATCAACGACATTAGTAACTTTCGTCATGATAATCCTCCTGCTGAATTGCCTCCATTCAAGAAATTGAGAAAGTCAAAGAAATTCCAGAACCAGTCGAAGTTATTATAACGGTTGTTGATCCTGACATTTCTAGTGACAAGGAGAAGAGCACTGATCAAGGCATTCCTGATGAACAAGAACGTGTCCCTCCACGACATCTCTGGGTTCAAAGGAATCATGATCCCAATAGTATTATTGGGGGAAGAGATTCTACGGCCAAAACAAGAGGTCAACTTCAAAATATGTGCAATTTTGGTTGCTATCTTTCGCAAGTAGAACCAAGAAACATTGATGAAGCTATGAACGATCCCTTCTGGGTAAATCCAATGCATGAAGAGTTAAATCAATTTCAAAGACAAGAAGTGTGGAAACTGGTACCTTGTCCTCCCAATGTAAATATTGTTGGTACCAAATGGATATTCAAGAATAAGTCTGATGAATTTGGCACGACTGTTAGAAACAAAGCTAGACTTGTCGCTCAAGGATATTCACAGATTGAACGGGTTGACTTTGACGAGACTTTTTCTCCTATGGCACGCCTTGAGTCTATTCGTCTGTTGTTAGCTCATGCTTGTTTTCAAGGTTAAGCTGTTTCAAATGGACATAAAATCTGCGTTCCTAAATGGAATTTTAAAGGAAGAAGTCTATGTTGCTCAAGCAAAGGGATTTGAAAACCCTGACTACCCAGATCACGTGCTAAAACTGAAAAAGGAATTATATGGGTTGAAACAAGCACCTAGAGTCTGGTTTGAAAAACTTACCACTTCTCTCATTAGAAAAGGTTTTTCAAGAGGCGGAGCTGATAAAACTTTGTTCACCAAATGGAGTGGGAAAGATGTGGTTATTGCTCAAATCTATGTAGATAATATCATATATGGATCAACTTCTGAAATATTTGAAAAGGACTTTCAAGTCTCTCTTGCTAAGGAGTTTGAAATGAGTAATGTTGGTGAATTAAAATTCTTCTTAGGATTACAAATTCAACAACATAAGGATGGAATTTACTTATCCCAAGAGAAGTATGCTCGAGATCTTATGACAAGGTTCGGGTTGGATAAGTGTTCTCCAAAATTGACACCCATGCCCACTACAGGTAAACTACACAGAGATGAGAAGGGAGCAAAAGTAGATCAAAAGTTATATTGATCTATTATTGGCAGCCTTTTGTATCTTACAGCTACTAGACCTGATATTTCTTTCAGTGTTGGTTGTTGTGCTAGGTTTCAGGCAAATCAAAAGGAGTCTCATCTTGCTGCTGCAAAAAGGATCATACGATATATTAATCACACTGTCGGGTATGGTCTTTCTTACACTTTCGACACTAACACTGATCTCTCTGCGTATTCACAGATGTTGATTGGGAAGGATGTGTAGAAGACAGAAAAAGTACATCAGGGGGCTTCTACTATGTAGGACTTAATATTGTTGCTTGGGATAGCAAGAAACAAATTTCTCAATCCCTGTCTACATGTGAGGCAGAATACATTGCTGCTGGATCATGTTGTACTCAACTCCTGTGGATGAAACAAATGCTAGTTGATTATGGAGTTGATACTAGAGTAATGAAGATCTTTTGTGATAACTCTAGTGCGATTCGTATCACTAAGAATCCCGTTTGGCACTCACGAACCAAGCACATTGACATCAGGTACCATTTTATTTGTGATCTTTATGAGAATGGAATCATAAGTATGGATTTTGTGCCTTCCGAACGACAATTGGTTGACATTCTCACCAAACCATTAGATACTGCCACTTTCCAACATTTGCGGCAGTCTATTGGTGTTGTTTTGGTTCATTAAAAGTGCTTCTACGACTCTTGCCCGTATGCTTATCTCTATCTTTTGGGTAATTGAGTCTGAAACTCCAGTAGGTCTCTTTCAGTTCAGTGTTTGTAGAGTTTTTTTTTGTCTTGTTAGTATTTAAAAATCCTTCTTTTCTCTCAAAATTAAGGTCGCTCTTGTTGTTCCCTTGGGAATGACATCTAATGGGGGAGAGTTCTTTTGAACTTGTGCTTAATGGTCATATCTTGAGGGGTGTGCGGCTGTGGAATTTTAGATGTGTTATCTTGTATGTTTAAACTCCTTGATGAATGCTATTAGCTTCCGCTATATGATTGCATCTAAATTAAGATGATGTGCGTCCTTTCTTTTAGTCATGAAATGTCTCTTGTGGAAATTTCATTATGATCTCGTTCTTGTACCTTTGCCAATTTTATTAACAAAAAGGAGGAGAATTAATATGTAGTTCACACTACAAATACATATGGTTTTCGGATCATTGTGTAAGGGGGAGTGGTTTCCATGATCGAGATGGAGTTTTGACTAAGGGGGAGTGATACATATCACCATAGTATTATTGTTGAAGTTGTGATACAATTGGACTTTGACACTGTGTAATAATACTATGACACTGTATAACAATGATCGATACCAATGCTTTCTCATTGTTATATCTACGGATCTTCAACAACGACGATGCTAAACATACACTGTATATGTGCATAAGTCTCATGCTGGAAATCGACTAGTAGCCAAGTCCGCGAACTCAGTCCGCGAACTTCCGAATTTCTCAAACCCGAGAATTTCTGCTGAGTTATCAAACTGTTTTGCGGGAGCCAAGTCCACGAACCCAGTCCGCGAACCAGCGAAGTTCTCGAACCCGAGAATTTATGCTGGAGTTTGAAAACTCTTTTCAGTACTTCAAGTCCACGAACCTAGTCTGCGAACTTGTATAGGTTATATATCTAAAGATGATTTCTGAACTTAACTTATAAATACTAAGGAATGCTTTTGCAAACCGTGGATATAAAGTTCATGAACCGATTCATGTGAATCAAATCATCTTTGTTTCAATTGTGTCTTGTGTGGCACATGATATTTCCTTGGAATTGAACAACTCTCTAACTAGTTCATATGAGTCATTTGAACTAGTTAGAGAGTTGTTCAATTCCAAGGAAATATCATGTGCCACACAAGACACAATTGAAACAAAAATGATTTGATTCATTTGAACTAGTTATGGTGAAGAAGAAAATGGTTGGTATGAAATGCTCAGATGGCTAACTTTTGGTTGACTATTATTGAACCAACTATGCACACGTTTGGGTACGGTTATCAAACCTAGAAGCGTGCATTTTATTTTTGTATAACAAGCTAAGATTTAGATCTTACGGTTGAGATATATTAGCTTGAATCTAAATCAGGTTTTCATCTAACGATGGATAGAGTTTGCTTTGTGAGCAAGGAGAAACCCTGATTTGAAAGGCTATATAAGGGGACATCTAGCAACTCTACAAACTAATCCCCACACCTTACGTGTGATACTAGTTTGTAAGCTAGAGTCGGTTCTCCTTTAACCTTTGGTTTTCTTCTTCTAAAACCAGGTTAACGACTTAAAGACTTCATTGGGATTGTGAAGCTAGACTGATACTACTTTTATCGTAGTTGTGTGTTTTGATCTTGCATCTTCTATCGTACGAGTTCGGTCATATTTATTGGCTCGAGATCGTGAGAGTTCTCCGATAGGAAAGATATAAAAGTAATCACAAACATCTTCGTCTCATCGTTTGTGATTCCACGACATCTTGTTTCGCTACCATACAATTAAGATTGTTGTGAGGTGATTGATTAATCTAGGCTGTTCTTCGGGAATTTAAGACCGGATTATCAATTGGTTTCTGTTCACCTTGGTTTTATATCAAAATACGAAACAAAAACTTTAGGGTTTTTCTGTGGGAGACAGATTGATCCTTTGATAGACTTGTCTGTGTGAGACAAATTTGTTTATTGTTAAAGCCTGCGATTTTGGGTCGTAGAAACTGTTAGTTATGGGTGAGATCAGCTAAGGGAATCAAGTACGTAGTATCCTGCTGGGATCAGAGGCGTAGGGGTTAAATAGTACCTTGGATCATTGGGAGACTGATTGGGGTTCAACTACAGTCTAGTCCGAAGTTAGCTTGGAGTAGGCTAGTGTCTGTAGCGGCTTAATACAGTGTGTATTCAATTTGGACTAGGTCCCGAGGTTTTTCTGCATTTGCAGTTTCCTCGTTAACAAAACTTCTGGTGTATGTGTTATTTCTTTTCCGCATTATATTTGTTATATAATAGAAATAATACAGGTTGTGCGTTAGATCAATCAATTGGATAGTCCGACCTAACGGTTGTTGATTGATCCTTGTACATTGGTCTTTGGTACCGTCCAAGTTTATCTCTCTTTAATCGAGACTCGTTGTTTGCTTGAGTAAGATTAAATCGAGAGATTAAGATATAAACTCTTTGATATATCTTTTTATTGATTGAGTCTAACTGTCTAGTTGATTCTCAAAAAAATTATATTGGAGTTTGTCCATACATATTGCTAAGAGAAATATTGGGTGGTGTTGTTAGACCCCCGCTTTTTCAGTGTTTACTAAAACATTTATCATATTTGTATTCCATTGGACTACTTCAAAGTAGGATCCATCTATCCAAGCTATTACAAGGATTCCTGCAGTACCTATGGGATCTACTATGTGATAATTAGGGAAATCAGAGACTAAAGATTTAACAAAGTGCCTTTGATTTTTTGTTTCTGAAAGAAAAAGGATTTTTGGCTGTTCAGACTTTATAAGATTTGTCAAATGATTTTGGGTTAAAGGGTTTCTACATCCTTGCACATTCCAAGATAAAATATTCATCTTGTACTTAAATGAGTTCCTATAGAACTAAGTTGTGTTAGCATACTATGTTCTGAAAAAGCGGGGGTCTAACAACACCACCCAATATTTTGATTAGCAATATGTATGGACTAACTCCGAAATACTTTGCTAGAGAATCAACTAGACAGTCAGACTCAATCTAGATAAAAAGTATCTCAAGGAGTTATTATCTCAATCTCTCGATTTGATCTTTACTCAAGCAAATATAAATATACGAGTCTTTATCAAAGATAAATAACTTAGACGGTACAAAAGATCAATGTCCAAGGATCAATCAACTACAATCAACAACCAAAGGTTGGATTAGAGAAGTTGATGATCTTAACTCACAACCTGTATTATTTCAACTATATAAAATATTATGCGGAAAAGAAATAACACAGACACCAGAAATTTTGTTAACGAGGAAAACGCAAATGCAGAAAAACCCCGGGACCTAGTCCAAATTGAATACACACTGTATTAAGCCGCTACAGACACTATCCTACTACATGCTAACTTGGACTGGACTATAGTTGAACCCCAATCAGTCTCCCACTGATACAAGGTACAGTTGTACTCCTACGCCGCTGATCCCAGCGGATACTACACACTTGATTCCCTTAGCTGATCTCACCCACAACCAAGAGTTGTTGTGACCCAAAATCATAGACTTGATGATAAAAAGATCTGTCTCACACAGAAAAGTCTATCGAAGGATAAATCTGTCTCCCACAGATAAACCCTAGGTTTTGTTCCGTCTTAAGATATGAAATCAAAGTGAACATGAGACAATTGATAATCCGGTCTTATATTCCCGAAGAACAACCTAGATTAATCAACCACCTCTCTACAATCCTTCCCAACTACACAGACGGTTTGTCGAGGAATCACAAATAGTGAGACGAAGATGTTTGTGACTTCTTTATCTTGCATATCGGAGAACTCTCACGATCTGAAGCCAATCAATCGATTGTACTCGTACGATAGAAGATGCAAGATCAGATCACACAACTACAATAAAATTAATATCGGTCTGGCTTCACAATCCCAATGAAGTCTTTAAGTCGTTAACCTGGTTTTAGAGAAGAAAACCAAAGGTTAAAGGAGAATCGACTCTAGCGAGCGCACTAGTATTACACAGACGTGTGGGGATTATTTTTGCCCAATGCTAGATAATATCTCGTTTATATAGCCTTCAAATCAGGGTTTTGCCTTTGTTACAAAGCAATCCTTATTCACCGTTAGATGAAAACCTGATTTAGATTCAAGTTAATATTTCTCAACCATTAGATCGAAAACTTAGCTTGTCACACACACTTAGGTATACATTTACTGGGTTCGTGAAAACCATGCCAAAACGTGTACGTGTACGTTGGTTCAACATAGTAACCCAAAAGGTTAACCATATGAGCACTTCATATTTGTTCTTCTTCACCATAACTAGTTCAATTGACTCAAACGAACTAGTTAAAGAGTTGTTCAATTGCTATGAGATCTTATGTAACTACACAAGACACAATTGAAACAAAGATGATTCGATTCGATTGAATCGGCTCATGAACATTATAGCCACGGTTTGCATAAAGCATTCCTTAGTAATTTAATGTTTCATGTTCAGAGCATATCTTTAGATCATAACCTCTTAAGTTCACAAACAAGTTCGCGGACTTAAGTTAATCGGTTGAGTTTTCCAAACTCAGCAGAAATTCTCGGAAAGAGAAATTCCGCCAGTTCGCGGACTTAGCACACAAACGAGTTTTGGAAAATCCAGCAGAAATTCTCGGTCGAGAACTTCCGACAGTTCGCAGACTGAGTCTGCGGACTGAGTTCATGGACTTGGCAAGCCAATTCCACAAACCTCCCGATTTCTCTTGATCAACAAAGTTCGAAAACTTCGGTTCAAGGAATACATGGTTATGTAACCTAAACTCTCATTTCAATCATTGATACATTCTCAGAGGACGCTATGTAGCCGTTATTCACCGACCGATTCACGTCAGAGTAATTCTCAATGTGATTGAAATTTTTCATGACTTTCGTCACTAGGTGAAGATAAACTTGATCAAAGCGAAACGCTTTACCAACACACGATTTCGAGATAAAAGATAAGCAATGGATACTCAGCTCGAAATGTCAAGTGTGTATGATCTAGTCTATATAGCATACGACTTTTGTCTCATAAGAAGTAGGAGATAGAATAGATAGACTTTTGAGTAATAGATAAGTACAAGTCTTCATATACCTTTTCGTTGATGAAGTTCCACGATTCCTTGTATAGATCTTCGTTATTGTATGATGAATCTCCATGAAGTCCTTGAGCTCAACTACACTTTGATATCCTAGTCCGAGACTTAGATATGTAGGCTAGAAATCAAGACTCATAGTTTTGATCACTAACATTGACAAACATGCTTGAGATAGCAACGCATGCGAGGTTGACCGAGCTATGCTCTAACAATCTCCCCCTTTGTCAATTTTAGTGACAAAACTATTAATACATATGGAATACAAAAAAGATAAACTTTAGTGGCTCCTATTCCATAGTCTAATCTTCAACGTTCCCTGAAATCTTCGTCCTTCCAAGTACTCCAATGATACCAAAGTTTGTAAGTTTAGCATCACCATTGTTGAAGATCCGTAGCTATACCAATAAGAGAAATCGATATTCTCGATCATTATTATACAGTGTCATAGTATTATTATGTAACATCAAAGTCCAATTGTATCACGACTTTAACAATAATAATACGGTGATATGTATCACTCCCCCTTAGTCAATACTCCATCTCGATCATGGAAACCACTCCCCTTTACACAATGATCCGAAAACCATATGTATTTGTAGTGTGAATTACAATATTTCTCCCCCTTTTTGTCAATAAAATTGGCAAAGGTACAAGAACGGGATCATAATGAAATTTCCACAAGAGACATTTCATAGACTAAAATAAAAATACATACCAACTTAATTTAGATGCAATCATAAAGCCGAAGCTAAATGCATTCATCAAGGAGTTTTAAGATACAAGATAACCCCTATAAAATTCCACATCCGCACACCCCGCAAGATATTACCATTAAGCACAAGCTCAAAAGAACTCTCCCCCATTTGATGTCATCCCGAAAGAACAACAAGAGCGACCTTAATTTCGAAGGAAAAGAAGGATTTTTAATTTGGACACCAAAAACCATAGGAATGATTTTCTATATCAAAAGCTCAACCAAATTAATCACAAGTAAACCCGTGATTAATTCAATTGGAATGCGCAACTAAATCAAACAACAAAAGTGATCAATTTAATTGAAAGTGCTCAACATAAGTAAACTTACGGAGAAACGACTAAGGTAATCATACGGAGATGACTAACTTAATCGTTCACATACTCAACATAAGGAGAACCTTACGGAATATACGACTACATTAACCACTAGAACATGATAGTGTAGCCTTTCATATACTTAACACAAGAATTTGGAATATATGAAAACTCAACTAGATTAATTACAAGAGAACACATAATTAATCTAATTGGAATACAAACAATCAAACTAATCACCGAAGTAATCAATTTAATTATTTTTGGGCTCAACATAAGAGAATTATGGAACCCCGACTAAGTTTATCATGGAATATGACAACCTTAACCGTACATGTACTCGACATAAGAAAGAAAACTTATGGAGTACAAACTAAATAACCAAACTGGTTGATTAATTTAGTTCATAATGCTCAACATATAGTATCTTATGGAACAACCAACAAAGCCAAGGTAAATCGACTTAGTTGTAAGGTGCTCAACATAAGACACACAATGGAGCCTTCACGGTAAAACATAGCAAGATGGAACAATGAAGATCAATACCGTGGATAACATACAAGGATCTATTCTATTTTCCATCATAACGACATAATAGAATTTATCCTTGTCAAACAAAAGATTTTATCCTATTTTCCATCAAATACATGATCGATAGGCATAACTTTTGTATTTGTCAAAAGTCCATTCGTCCTTTCATCAATACGAATACTAATTCATGAACGACTTTACTTTTGACCGCATATGGGACCTTCAAGTTCACGGACGCAAACAATACATATTCCATAAAAATATTGCAATATCACAAAATCATAAAGATCAACACTGCAATAACATCATCCTCCAAATATTTTTAGAATTTAATAACCAATAAACCTAAAAAATAACATAAGAAGATGAAAACAAAAATAGCTATGTGTAGTCACAATCATCGCTACTCAAAGAACTAGTTATTCTTCCCACTAATCCAAAAAGAAGACATACTAGGTATCAATAATCTCTTTTAAAGCTTCTTCAGAGAACTCTTTCTCGTTATTGAAGAATCCATTGACAATGGGATCATTCAACTCCTCAAAATATTTTGAAAACACTATCAGCTTACTAAGTTCTTTTTCCAGTTTTCGTACAGTGTTTGTAGATTGAGACAACATTCGTTCATAGAGAATTATATCATCTAAGGATGCAGAGATCCGAGATTTTAAGCTGTTTCTTTTGCTGATGAATTCTTTTACCAGGTTCCTGAAGCTTTCATTACTTTGATAAGACGAAAAGAACCAGTTTGAGGAAGGATTTTTACCATTAATTGTAGACTTCACTTTCTTCAACTTTGTGGAGGGGATCCCAGTACACCGACGTACGTTCGCTGCCATAGTTGCATTCCTGCTTGTGCGGCATCTAGTAACAGGTGCCATGACACAGAATCTTTTAAGATACACCGTTCGTGAACGACTGAAACCCTGGACAAACAAAAACTTTTGTATTTTTAGAGATTTATATAGATAAAAAAAAAACACCAAAAATACACTTCTTGAGCGAAAAGACGCAAATCCCCATTTTCTCAAGACAAACATGGGGACGCGAACGTCTAGGGTTAGGAAGATATGATGGGATCCAAAAGCTCCCCTTGTTTATCCCATATTGACTTTCTAAGGTAAGGCACATGTGTAGAGATTCTTCTTCTTTTTTTCCCTGAAGCACTTGTCACGTGGGACCTGCGACAATTATAAGTAGGCCGAAAAGCTAAAAAGCATTCCATAGGAACAATCGTTTCCTTAACTCCTTGAGAAATGAGCATGAGATTATTTCTGAAGGTATTTAAACAATCTCGCTCATTCCTGGATACCCATTTAGAACCTTCATTATAGACATTAGACTTGTGTGATACAAGGTTCCACACAACTTGTCTATGAAGTTGATCTAACTCATCATTCATTGATTTTTTCCAAGAGAAGTTGCTCAGAGTTACATCAATGTTTCCTGGTTCTGAATGAGACGAATAACAACCAATTGAAAGATGTCCTTTTGTCTTGGTTGTAGAGTCTTTTTCACGGTTGGAGATGATAGAAGATACACATAAGGAGGAATCGCCTAACACATGTAGAAAAGGCCCAAAACGACTGTCACTACACCATCGAAGAGAGGAAGTATGACAAGAAGCAAGACTGCCTATACCATCGGTACTTTTCTGTACAGAATTTACTGATAGTATCGTATATCCTTTTTGAGTAACATAAGGTTGCACAGTATTCTCACAAGGATTACTTGTAGCCTTTAGACTTTTTAAAGACGACGTACAGGGACGTCGAGGATGATCGGATGAGCATCCATAAATGCCAGACCCTTGGAATTTGTTTGAATGGTTCCTAGTCACATCAGTTTTCTCAACAAATGATCGTTGAGCATTATCTGAAAGATGACAATTCTTTGGAAAGGAATAACTGGATTCTCTTAGAATCAACGAGAGATTTTTACTGGATATCAAATCCTTAAGAGTTGCAATTTCTGCAACAAGACCAGAATAGATCCGAATTTGTTCTTCCAATCTCTTTTGAAGATTAACCAATTTATCAGACCTTTTCTTACGGTTATTTTTTAAACCTGGTGAAGCGTCAATTGAGACATTACGGTCCATATAGTCAGATCGCCACAAACACAGACTTTTGAGGTCTTTAACGTGTTTGCTTGCTCTGATACCAATTGAAAAAGCGGGGGTCTAACAACACCACCCAATATTTCGATTAGCAATCTGTATGGACTAGCTCCGAAATACTTTTCTAGAGAATCAACTAGACAGTCAGACTCAATCTAGATAAAACGTATCTCAAGGAGTTATTATCTCAATCGCTCGATTTGATCTTTACTCAAGCAAATAGAAATATACGAGTCTTTATCAAAGAGAAATAACTTAGACGGTACCAAAGATCAATGTCCAAGGATCAATCAACTACAATCAACAACCAAAGGTTGGATTAGAGAAGTTGATGATCTTAATGCACAACCTGTATTATTTCAATTATATAAAATATAATGCGGAAAAGAAATAACACAGTGTTTATGGGTGAAAATCGTTTCTGCTGATTTTGGTAATTTCGGTGGGTGAGTGAGAAATATATCTAAACCCTAAACAAATGTACTGCACGGGAGTACTTTAGATTCGAGAGATCAATCTATACAAATCTGGCCTAAACCAAGAAATGGTCGTTCCAGATTTGCTTCGATCACAAAGAGGATGAGAAGGGCTGGTTTAGGGAGGGAAGCGAAGAGAGTGTTGAGACTAGAGCAATTCTGGAAGAATAGTACTTGACTTGTATCAGAAGGTGAAAGCTAGCAAGAGTCGCCTTTCTGAGTGTTGTATTTCTCCCTGACCAAAAACTTGTGCGTGGAAATAGGTAAGACCTATTTATACAAGTCTAAGTGAAACGTACACTGGCCTCGTAAGAAAAGAAACAGATGAGTTAAATGGGAAGAAGTGGTAACACCTGGTATTGATGGAATTTGATGGAATTGATGTTCCATAATGAAGGAGTGTTTCACCATTACTTCCTTCATTTAATAACCGTTTTATTCTTATGACACTATCTTGAAACGGGCATTTGTATATGCCACACGCTGTAGACCGCCAAACCAATACCCTAATGAGCATCCACCAGTTTGTGACATACGTTTTTGATGTCTCGAGTGTTTTCGTGGAAAACATGTAGCATGTCGCTGGTGTTTGATAAGTTGATCTTGAGAGACGTGCTGGCTCAGTGGAGACCTTCGACGGTCGAGATTTTGCATCTTAAGAGGGATAGTGGCCTTTGATGTAGGCGCGACATGCCAAAGTGCAAGGGTTGCACAGCGTGTGCCAATGGCATGTGTGGAATGCCTTGGCCGTAGGTTGCACATCGGGTGCAAGTGGCAATGCCATAGTGCAAGTGTTGCACGGTATGTGCCAATGGCGCGTGTGGCGGATTTGGCCTTGGTTTGCACGGCTTGGCATGCCAGGTTGCAAGGGTTGCTTGGCATGTGCCAATGGCGCGTGTGGCGGCTTTGGCCTTGGTTTGCACGGCTTGGAATGACAGGTTGCAAGAGTTGCTTGCCATGTGTGGCGGCTTTGGATTTGGTTTGCACGGCTTGGCATGCCATGTTGCAAGAGTTGCTTGGCATGTGCCAATGGCGCGTGTGGCAATGATTGTGCGTTTGGGATTTTGGCATGTTGTCGTGTAGCGCAATGATTGCGCGTCTCGGATTTTTGGCATGGTTTCCATGCTTTTTGCGCAATGATTGCACGGTACGTGCAATTGCGATGTATTGCCTGATGGTTGTACGGTACGTGCATTCTGGCATGCTTTCCATGCATTTGCGCAGTGATTGCGCGGTATGTGTGAGTGGCATGATTGCCATGCTTTTGCGCAATGATTGAACGGTACGTGCAATTACTATGTATTGCGCGATGATTGCACGGTACGTGCATTTGGCATGTTTGCCATGCTTTTGCACAATGGTTGTGCGGTATGCGTAGACTTAGAGTTTTGTGTATCGAAACCCTAATTCAGTATTTGAAAAAGGGTACCCTGGTAATTTTTACATAAGCGAGTTAAATGCTCTAATAGATGTGTTTAGTGTCACCGGTGACATCATGCTATACGTAAGGTTTACGGTTTTACCCCTTGTCCTAAAACCACCATCAACATTAAGTCCCCTGCTTAGCTTGGAACAAGGGCCTTGTTGCGAGGTAAGCATAAGATGGTGACGGACGAGGATAGAACTGAGTGAGTCGTGAAAGAGGGCTGAGGAGACTTGTCTGACCTTTTTTGAGATGTAAGCAGAATCCGCAATCCTTGCATCTGGTAGCTTTGCACAAATCCCAGTATGGATATATGTCTTTGGGGCTAGGTTTTTGGAACGCGAGGCGGAGCTGCTAGCATAGACTTGCCACGAATGGGGCTTGTCAGCATAAATGGGCTTAGAATGGGCGTGGGCCGTTTGGCAGAGCATGGCCTTGGCAAGGAAGGCATGGCCGGCGCGGCAAGGCAAGGCCGGGATGGAAGGCGCTGGCAAGGAAAGCATGGCTGGCGCGGATTGGGTGGCTGGCGTGGATTAGGTGGCTGGCGTGGATTTTGGAAAGGCTGGTATTGAGCGCTTGGTAGGGCCGGTACTAGCAAGGAAGATGCGTGCGTTTTTGGAAGTGGCAAAGCTTGCTATTGTGGGCCCGGCTGCCTTTCTCCATGCACAGATTTGAAAAGAGAATCCTTCCCTTATTCGAAGTCCCCAACTATCACGCCTATAAAAGAGGTTATCCACCTTTTATTTTGTACCTTTGTTTCTCCATATCTTTGCGTTAGAAACAAAGTGGTAGGGAGAGTTAACATTCCAGGTATGTCTTCCGGCGCTCTTTCTCAAATTAATTCTTCCTTGTTTATTTTTTGTCATGCAAAAATCTAGTTGTATATATGCTTCGCATGAATCCGTAGAAAATACTGTTCTTCCATATCTTCGTAGAACTTAGTCATAAATGTGATTCTCGTGAACCTGTAGACTTTCTTCATGAATACTGCGGCAGTGTGTTTGTGAAAACCTAGTTGCTTAGGGTTTTCCCTTATTTTGGTGTAGCCGTGTGTGGGTGATAATTTCTTCTTACCTTGCCTTTTTGATGTAGATACCTTGTTAGCAAAACAACACAAGAAACTCCGGCAAGATGTCACCCGGGCAAAGTCTTGCTTTAACAAAAGACGTTAGTAGTTCTAAGCCAAACACGGATGATGACTTCTTCACAAAGCCCCTTGCCGCAGCCCGAAAAAATCATCCCAATTTCGTGCCAATCCTCTTGACCGGTTCAGAAGATGAAAGGAGGACCCGTTCAGTCCGACCAGAGAGTGTAATACGGTTTTGTCTTCATAGAGGAGAGTATTCTGCTTCCCATATTGACTTTAGAATGTGTCAAAGCCCGTTGCGCTCCTTCGACAGATGGATTGAGTTTATGGTGAGCTGGAAACACGTAAGTGCTAACTTGACCCGAGCGCAAATCATTGATGCTGTTAGGGCATCTGCAAATCTTCAAATTAGGAAGGATATTCCTGGTTTAGTTGCCTTTATCTCCATATGGCGTCCGGACACTCATACAGTCGTATGTAGGTGGGGTGAAATGACTTTCTCCTTAGAAAGCGTGGCTCTTCTGTTGAATCTTCCCGTAACAGGAAACCTAAATATCCAACTGACAGAAGATGAAGAAAAGATGCGAGCCACTCTTGTTGCGAAGCCGAAGGATTTCGTTCGGAGAGAGAATGAAAAGTGTTTATACGACTGCTGGGTGTCCCAATGGTTCCCGGATGAGCTAGACCCAAGTCAAAAGAATAGTACACTTCATGTTGCGGCATTATTAGCTCTCTGGTTGTCCAGGGATGTTTTCAATGACGGTTCCAGCAAGAAAGAGATAAGACAAGAGCTTCTGATGATTTCCATAAAGTTAGCGAAAGGCGTAGTTCTCCCCATTGGTAGCTTGTTCCTTGGTTCTCTGTATACACATCTGGATCACCTGGTTTCGGACATGCGTGTTTCAAACAGTTATATGAAAGTGGACTCGTATGTCCATGTTGCCTTCCTTCAAGTGTGGTTGTGGGAGCATTTTGAGAAATATGCTCTGAAGCCGTTGCCTTCACTTCCCGCGAGTTGGGGTGGCTCCAGAATTCTCCGATGGGTGAACAGGCGTCCAAGAGTCGGATCAAACTTGATTAGGTTCCTTGACAAGTCGCACGAAGTCAATTTTCGCCCGTGGGCCCCGGTGCATGTGTTTGTAGTTCAGGTTAACACCTTTGCTTCTGCTCCAAATATGACTTTGCTTTCCGAAGGTAACCTGAGTGTTGGTGAAAACTTGTTTATGCGGAGTTGCGCGTCTGGTTGTATGTCGTCTTTCTTTAGGGGGGTCTTTCCAAGTGGCTTCTTATTATATTGATTGTGTTTCCCGTCACATGGGTTTCGACCAAGGGATCCCCTTTGCTCGTCAGCCAGTTGCTTCAGATAATTCGTTGTCAGTCGTCTTAAATACCAGCGTTCTTGTACCGGGTACGCGTCTACCCTTCTTGCCCTTGGAAAGAGTTTCTTCGACGACCTTCAAGTATAATGATTTCTGTCAAGATGAGTTCCTTACTATCCACGGCTTTGTGAATCATATGGTGGCGAACGCCCGTTGTAGACCCTCCCCTGAGGTTTTGACAAAGCATACAATGTTGAGGGATCCTTCTGCAACTAAGCGAAACTCGCTTGGTAACGTGGACAGTCCCCAGGTGAAGGAACGAAGGTCGAAGAATCGCGCTGGTGGATTTCGGTCGGTCTCGACAAACTCGGCGACCCCTGTGTCTTTTAATTCTTCCAATATTCAGGTAGGTGTCTCCCCTGGCTCAACTAAAACGTGTAAATCTTCATTTTGTTTCTGAACTTTTGCATCTTGTTCCTACCAGGGTTTCGATAGTGTGAACGCTTTAGTGCGCTTGATCGTCGTCAGGAAATAACACCTCTTCCGATAAAGGACGGCAGTGTTGATCCCTCTAGGGAAGAGTCAGAGAAAGAGAAGAGTTCAGAAGACGAAGGTAGCTCTTCTAGCAGTAGTACTGGATCTTCTTCGGGAAGCGGATCGGTGAGTCTTGCACATGTGTTTTTTTTTCTTTTCCTTTCTTTCTTCTTTTTCGAAAACGTCTAAATCAAGATTACAGGAAGGATCTGAGGAAGGATCTGATTCTAGAGACGATTCTGAGGTAGAGGTTTGTGAATATTTGCCTTTAGCTGCAACGATTGCTATTGGTGCTTCGGAGATGGAGGTTGATCAGACGAAAGGCATGGATGCGGCTCGAACAAAGGAGAATGCTCTGACGACTGTCAACGAAAGCATGGAAGAGAACCTCTTGCCGGTTGTGGGTCTGGTTGCAGGCGCCACTTTCGATCCCCGTACTTGGTTTCTTATCCAGGTCATGTGTTGGTCGGTGGCTTCAGCGTTCTGGATAAGTACAAGGTGTTGTACACCAAAATCTGGGAAAGGTATGGACATATCGCCACAACCAGGAAGATCACCAGTCGATTTGCGCTGGTCAAACGTGTGGAGGAAGCTCTGTTTTCCATCGAGGATATGTCTGAAGTGACCGGCCATACCGTTTCTGAGGATGTCATCGTCAGTTGGAAGTATCATCGTGATATGTGCATAGAAAATGAGTTCAACGCTTCGTGGTTCGTCAAGGGCTTTGCTGAGATACAGAAATTGAAAACCGTAGTAGTCGAGAGTCTTTGTGCAGATGAAATCGCACAACAGGAGGTAGAAGTCGAAGAATTGTCCAAGACGTTGACTCTGAAGAGAGCGGCTCTCGAGGATGCAAGGGAGGCTTTCTCCAAGAAGAGCAGACCCCTGTTGGATAACTTTCCTTGAATGTTTCTCTCTGTCTTTTCCAAACTTTCGCTTAGGTTTTTTTTTCTTTTTTTTTTGAATGGCAAACAAAGTGCCTATTTTAACGTTTGATTGATTTTGATAGATGGTTGGTATTTTATTAGGATATTGGGTTATTTTAAAATGAATGGTTTTAATAATATTGCTCTGGTTGTGACTTGCGAATAGGATGTTGTTTTCATGAAAGTGTGTGTCGGTAGTTGGCATAATATCAAATAACACGATGGTCTTAACGAGAACCTAAAAGAATAAATCGTATATTCCGTCTAGTCTGGACTTACTCAGTTTTCCTGGGTCTTCTGATGAAAACAAGATCCTTCCCGTGTAAAACCGATTTTGTACGCAGTGTTATCGTGACTGCGGAAAGTCCTCAGTCGCTTTTGGAGTTTCCTGGTGACCGAATCGTTTGCTTTCAGTTATTGTGAAGTCCCCAGCCATCTCTTGCGGCTTACGACTGGTAATCAGGTTGTCTGGCAGTCAAGTTGTAGATCCCTGAATAGATTGCTTGTTTCTGCCATCCTGATGTCTGGATCGAAGTATGAGATCGATTCTTGAAAGCTGATATTGTAACCGAAAGATCAATCTCCCACTGTGGTCGCCAATTGTTTATGGGTGAAAACCGTTTCTATTGATTTTGGTAATTTCGGTGGGTGAGTGAGAAACAGATATAAACCCTAAAAAATGTACTGCACGGGAGTACTTTAGATTTGAGATATCAATCTATACAAATCTGGCCTAAACCAAGAAATGGCGGTTCCGGATTTGCTTCGGTCACAAAGAGGAGGAGAAGGGCTGGTTTAGGGAGGGAAGCGAAGAGAGTGTTGAGACCAGAGCAGTTCTGGAAGAGTAGTACTTGACTTGTATCAGAAGGTGAAAGCTTTGAGAAAGCTAGCAAGAGTTGCCTTTCTGAGTGTTGTATTTCTCCCTGACCAAAAACTTGTGTTTTGGTGGAAATAGGTAAGACCTATTTATACAAGTCTAAGTGAAACGTACTCTGGCCTCGTAAGAAAAGAAACAGATGAGTTAAATGGGAAGAGGTGGTAACGCCTGTTATTGATGGAAATTGATGGAATTGATGTTCCATAATGAAGGAGTGTTTCACCATTAATTCATGCATTTAACAACCGTTGTATTCTTATGACATTATCTTGAAACGGGCATTTGTGTATGCTGCACACTGTAGACCGCCAAACCAATACCCTAATGAGCATCCCCCAGTTTGTGACATACGTTTTTGATGTCTCGAGTGTTTTCGTGGAAAACATGTAGCATGTCGCTGGTGTTTGATAAGTTGAGCTTGAGAGACGTGTCGTCTCACTGGCGACCTTCGACGGTCGAGATTTTGCATCTTAAGAGGGATCGTGGCCTTTGATGTAGGCGTGGCATGCCAAAGTGCAAGGGTTGCACGGCGTGTGCCAATGGCATGTGTGGAATGCCTTGGCCGTAGGTTGCACATAGGGTGCAAGTGGCAATGCCATAGTGCAAGTGTTGCACAGTATGTGCCAATGGCGCGTGTGGCGGCTTTGGCCTTGGTTTGCACGGCTTGGCATGCCAGGTTGCAAGGGTTGCTTGGCATGTGCCAATGGCGCGTGTGGCGGCTTTGGCCTTGGTTTGCACGGCTTGGCATGCCAGGTTGCAAGGGTTGCTTGGCATGTGCCAATGGCGCGTGTGGCGGATTTGGCCTTGGTTTGCACGGCTTGGCATGCCAGGTTGCAAGAGTTGCTTGGCATGTGCCAATGGCGCGTGTGGCGGCTTTGGACTTGGTTTGCACGGCTTGGCATGCCAGGTTGCAAGAGTTGCTTGGCATGTGCCAATGGAGTGTGTGGCAATGATTGCGCGTTTGGGATTTTGGCATGGTTGTCGTGTAGCGCAATGATTGCGCGTCTCGGATTTTTGGCATGGTTGCCATGCTTTTTGCGCAATGATTGCACGGTACGTGCAAATGCTATGTATTGCGTGATGGTTGCACGGTACGTGCATTCTGGCATGCTTGCCATGCTTTTGCGCGGTATATGTGAGTGGCATGATTGTCATGCTTTTGCGCAATGATTGCACGGTACGCGCAATTGCTATGTATTGCGCGATGATTGCACGGTACGTGCATTTGGCATGTTTTCCATGCTTTTGCACAAAGGTGTGTATTGAAACCCTAATTCAGTGTTTGAAAAAGGGTACCCTGGTAATTTTTAATAAGCGCGTTAAATGCTCTAATAAATGTGTTTAGTGTCACCGGTGACGTCATGCTATACGTAAGGTTTTACGGTTTTACTCCTTGTCCTAAAACCACCATCAACACATAGACACCAGAAATTTTGTTAACGAGGAAACCGCAAATGCAGGAAAACCCCGGGACCTAGTCCAGATTGAATACACACTGTATTAAGCCGCTACAGACACTAGCCTACTACAAGCTAACTTCGGACTAGACTATAGTTGAACCCCAATTAGTATCCCACCGATCCAAGGTACAGTTGTACTCTTACGCCTCTGATCCCAGCAGGATACTACGCACTTGATTCCCTTAGCCGATCTCACCCACAACCAAGAGTTGTTGTAACCCAAAATCACAGACTTGATGATAAACAAATCTGTCTCACACAGAAAGGTCTATCGAAGGATAAATCAGTCTCCCACAGATAAACCCTAGGTTTTGTTCCGTCTTAAGATATGAAATCAAGGTGAACAGGAACCAATTGATAATCCGGTCTTATATTTCCGAAGAACAGCCTAGATTAATCAATCATCTCTCTACAATCCTTCCTGACTACACAGGCGGTTTGTCGAGGAATCACAAACAGTGAGACGAAGATGTTTGTGACTTCTTTATCTTGCCTATCGGAGAACTCTCATGATCTCAAGCCAATCAATCGATTGTACTCGTACGATAGAAGATGCAAGATCAGATCACATAACTACAATAAAAGTAGTATCGGTCTGGCTTCACAATCCCAATGAAGTCTTTAAGTCGTTAACCTGGTTTTTGAGAATAAAACCAAAGGTTAAAGGAGAATCGACTCTAGCGAGCGCACTAGTATCACACAGACGTGTGGGGATTAGATTTGCCCAATGCTAGATGTCTCCTTTATATAGCCTTCAAATCAGGGTTTTGCCTTTGTTACAAAGCAATCCTTATTCACCGTTAAATGAAAACCTGATTTAGATTCAAGCTAATATTTCTCAACCGTTAGATCGAAACTTAGCTTGTCACACACACACTTAGGTATACGTTTACTGGGTTCGTGAAAACCATACCCAAACGTGTATGTGTATGTTGGTTCAACATAGTAACCCAAAAGGTTAACCATATGAGCATTTCATATTAACCTTGTTCTTCTTCACCATAACTAGTTCAATTTACTCAAATGAACTAGTTAAAGAGTTGTTCAATTGCTATGAGATCTTATGTAACTACACAAGACACAATTGAAATAAAGATGATTCGATTCGATTGAATCGGCTCATGAACATTATAGCCACGGTTTGCATAAAGCATCCCTTAAAAATTTAATGTTTCATGTTCAGAGCACATCATTAGATCATAACCTCTTAAGTTCACAAACAAGTTCGCGGACTTAAGTTAATCGGTTGAGTTTTCCAAACTCAGCAGAAATTATCGGAAAGAGAACTTCCGCCAGTTCGCAGACTTAGCACACAAACGAGTTTTGGAAAATCCAGCAGAAATTCTCGATCGAGAACTTCCGACAGTTCGAGGACTGAGTCTGCGGACTGGGTTCGCGGACTTGGAAAGCCAATTCCAAAATCCTCCCGATTTCTCTTGATCAACAAAATTCGAAAACTTCAGTTCAAGGAATACATGGTTATGTAATATAAACTCTCATTTCAATCATTGAGACATTCTCAGAGGACGTTATGTAGCCGTTATTCACAGACTGATTCACCTCAGAGCAATTCTCAAAGTGATTGAAACTTTTCATGACTTTCGTCACTAGGTGAAGATAAACTTTATCAAAGCGAAACGCTTTACCAGCACACGATTTCGAGATAAAATATAAGCAATGAATGCTCAGCTCGAAATGTCAAGTGTGTATGATCTAGTCTATATAGCATACGACTTTTGTCTCATACGAAGTAGGAGATAGAATAGATAGACTTTTGAGTGATAGATAAGTTCAAGTCTTCATATACCTTTTTTTTGATGAAGTTCCACGGTTCCTTGTATAGATCTTCATCGTTGTATGATGAATCTCCATGAAGTCCTTGAGCTCAACTACACTTTTCTATCCTAGTCTGAGACTTAGCTATGTAGGCTAGAAATCAAGACTAATAGTTTTGATCACTAACATTGACAAACATGTTTGAGATAGCAACGCATGCGAGGTTGACCGAGCTATGCTCTAACATGTTCTAAATCAAACAATTAAGGTTCTCCAAAAGAAGTATAAAAAAACTATTGCGAAAATTAATCTAGATATTATAGGTGATTACGCAAATTAAAAGTTCTTAAAGATGATTAGAAGGTTTTAAGAAGTACATGTGTCTCCTCCTGCTGCTTCAAAGGGGTTAAATTTGGGAATGGAACTGGCAATAAGGAAATGGATTGAGCATTGCTTTCGATGAGGTTAGATCCATACTAGTCAATTTGGAGAATGCTTTCATCAATAGAGAGAGTAGAGCAAAGATTTTTCGAGGAAGATGAAGATAAAAAATTCGATACTGTGATTTTAAAAAGCAGACTTTGGCTGAGTTATGGGTGTTTTAAAAGTGAATGCAATGCAAATTTGAGTCTCTACAATTAGGACAGAGGGAGAGACGAAAGGGGAAAAAGACATGGGATTATCAGTGATTGGGGATTCAAAAGAATCCCTAGCATTTTCAAAAGAATTAAAAGAAAGTCTCCTCCCTACAGGAAGTGGAGAACCAGAATTCTGAACCCGAACCGGGTTATATATATCCTACAAAAGCCCAAAATCATTTTATATCTCTGATTCTGAAGATCTAGACTCGGCAATGACTCTGATTCTGAAAATGTATAAAAACCCCGGGACATACATAATTAAGTCGTTATACAGAGACACTACCAACTTCGTAAGTTTGAGACCAAGTAAACTAAACTAACCCAAAATTACCTATTTTACGGCGAACGCACGTGAATCCTAAGATAGAGCCCATTATCTTAAGTTGTTTCACCCATCCTAAAGACTTCTAGCACTCAACCTTTTAAATCGTCTCCCAAAGTAAAGAACTAATCTGTTTGGTAACCACTCTCCTATCTCAGGAAGTTAATCAACGATATGTATGCTGAGCGTGACAAAGGCTTTTCTGTTTAAAATCAATTAAACTCCTTTTTCGGGTTTAGATCTTCCAAGAAATGGATTAACCAGTTAACCAGATCAAATCAAACAGAACTACCATATTACTGAAGAGTGCCACCAAATAATAGATTGACGATCTAAATATGAATAAGTCTATTAAAAGATAAACTAGATCTAGATGGACCCCAGTCGATCAAGTTTGTGCATGAAGCAAATCACAAAGATACCAAACCAATAAGAAAATCTTTTGTCTTCAAATCTTCAATAGTCTTCTGCGCCTGCACAATAATAAACTTAATTACAACTTATGATCGGTCATGCACATAACGAAATCTGTTACCAATGGATGATCACAAGTCAATGTCAGATCTAAAGTCAGAGTTGAACTACCAATAATCTCTTGATCTAATTTGAGTGACCTTATGTTAGAAGAAAATGATCTCAACTGTTAGAGCATTGCTCGGTCGAACTCGCAAGTGTTGCTATCTCAATATTGTTTGTCAAGTTTAGTTACCAAAACTATAAGTCCTGATTTCTAGTCTATTTATAGCTAAGTCTTGGATTAGGATAGAAAGTGTAGTTGATCTTTAAACTTCACGGCGTTCATCGATTGAAGACGAAGAACTACTAAGGGGAGATTGTCGAACTTCATCAACAAAAGGTATGTGGATACTTGAACTCATTTATCACCCAAAAGTCTATCTACTTTATCTCCTATTTGAGACAAAAGTCGTATAGCTATATAGACTTCGATTATACACATTTGATATTTCGAGCTGAGTTTAACTCGCTTACATATTTCTCGAAATATGTATTAGTAAGCTTTCACTTTAACCAAGTTCATCTTATATTCTTGACGAAAGTCAAAATATGATCATGTGAAAATCGCCTGGTAACATCTTACATGATTTGTGTGAGACAGTCATTTGATGTAGACTCGGAATGTTTCGTATTGATCTATCGATCACTTAAAAATTGCTTTGAAGCTAATAGTTTGTGTGAGACAGCTATTGTCGTCTTCTAAGAATGTTTCAATGATTGAAATGGGAGTTAATAACAATTAACCATGATTGGATATAACACAGTGTGCGTACTTGTATGCTTACTATTGCAAGTTATTCCAAGTCCGAGAATCATAGTATGCATACCCGTATACGTACTGGTTGGTTAATTGGAAGTCCGGGAACTTAGTATGCATACCCGTATGCGTAACGACGCAAGTTTAAGTCCGAGAATTCAACTGAGTTTGGTGGTGTACGACAGTATGCGTACCAGTTAGCATACTGGCGAACCTAGACCAAGTCCGGCCACTTAGGTATGCGTACCCATTTGCATACTTGGGTAGGTTATGTTCTAAAATCAGTTTGTTCATGAACTAACACATTTGTAAATTAAGGAATGCAATCTTTTGCGAACCGTGGCTATAACGTTCATGAATTGACTCAAGTGAATCAAAATTGACTTTGCTTCAATTGTCTCTTGTATACTTCTATGAGAATATAAACAATTGAACAACTCTATAACTAGTTTCATTTGAGTCATTGAACTAGTTGTGTAAAGATGAACAAGGTTGATAAGAAAGTGTTCATATGGCTAACTTCGGTTAACTATTATTGAGCCAACAAGGTGTACACGTTTACGTACGGTTACCTATACCTAAATGAAGTCACTTTTTATTTGTGTGTAACAAGATAATTAAGTTTGATCTAACGGTTGAAAGATATTAGCTTGAGTCTAATCAGGTTTTCATATACCGGTGAATATTGAATGCTTTTTTACCAAGGTAACATTGATTGCAAACCTGATTTGAAGACTATAAGGGAGAACTCTAGTCTACTTATAGTGATGTCTTCATTTCTATAAGTCTACTCGATCGAAATCGCAAGCGTTGGTATCTCAAGCTTGTTTGTCAATGTTAGTGATCAAAACTATAAGTCTTCATTTCTAGTCTACTTATAGTGATGTCTCGGACTAGGATATATTGTGTAGTTGAGCATTAGACTTCACGGCGTTCATCAATTGAAGACGAAGAACTATCAAGGAGAACTTGTGGAACTTCATCAACAAAAGGTATGTGGAGACTAAAACTCATCTATCACTTGGAAAGTCTATTCTACTCTATCTCCTACATTGAGACAAAAGTCGTATTATTATATAGTTGTCGATTATACACATTTGAGATTGCGAGCTGAGTTTAACTCGCTTACATATTTCTCGAAATATGTGTTGGTAAGCTTTCGCTTCAACCAATTTCATCTTATATTCTTGATGAAAGTCGAAAGATGATCATTTGAAAATCTCCGAGTAACATCTTACATGGTTTGTGTGATACAATCATTTGGTGTAGACTTGGAATATTTCGTTATGATTATTTCAATAACTTGAAAATTGCTTTGATGCTAATGGTGTGTGAAAACGGCCATTGTCATCCTCTAAGAAAGTTTCAATGATTGAAATAGAGTTTAGAATACTTAACCATAATTGGATTATAAACATAGTGTGCATTCTTGCATGTATGTGATCCATGACCGGAACTAAAGTATGCATACCCGTATACGTACTTGTAGTTGTGAAACTCTGTGTACCAAGCACACATACCGGTACGCATACTTACGCAAGATATAGGTTCGAGATTTTCTCCTGGGTTTTGGAAGTGTACTTAAGTATGCGTACCCGTTCGCATACTAGTGAACCCAAATTCAGACTGGCCACATAGGTATGCGCATATGTATACTTGAGTGGTTAAAGTTCTAAAATCGGTTGGTTCATGAACTAATACATTTATATATAAAGGAATGCATTCTTTACAAACTGTGGCTATAATGTTCATGAATTGATTCGAGTGAATCAAACTGATTTTGCTTCAATTGTGTTCTTGTATACTTCTATGAGAATATATCAATTGAACAACTCTTTAACTAGTGTGGAAAGAAGTATGATATCTTCCTTGTCGTGGTTTCTTTTTACATATATCCCCCATTATTCTCAGTAAGGTTATCACAGAGAGACACTCGTTCTTTGATCACCTTAATGAGAGTTTGTTTTGAGTATTATTTTGCAAAGATTTCCATGTCGAAACCTTGATAAAACTTGTTTCTTTTTTTGGTTAAACGTTTTTAGTCCAACTCAATATTCATTAATATGAGATTGATGTTTTTTTTTTCTTTTTCTTATAGTGTTTTCAAATAAATGTTATCTTTGCCAGCGTAAGCTATGTGGACTTTATGTTTGGATAGTAAAACCTTAAATTACTAATGTTAGGGACGAGCAGACTCTCATTATCGGTTCAGGGTTGTCGCAAACATGGTCCCGTTATGAATCAAAGGAATGGGTGTCGACAAAACGAAGACTTCCTGAGCCTTCAGAAGAAACACAACATACTTTACAACACAAAGACAATACCGAGCTAAGATTGGGAGTTCAAAGTTTATCTTCACAATTTATAGAGTTTGCACACTTGTTTTTTTTTTTTTTTTGATGTTTCATGGATATTGAGAAACACATAATGAATTAATTTCTTCTTATTGGTTAGAGATATATTCCAAAATCTCAAATTTTTTTTATCAATTTATGTATTCTTTCTTGATATTCATGATCTCTTTAATGCATGTTGTTTATGTTCTACTAGTAATATCACCAAGTATGATTGAATGTTCAGTTGTTTAAGTAGGGAATTAGTTAAGTAATGTTTATATCTACATCGAGATTAAGATTTGATGGTATAAAATTTTCGAAAGATCCTTGTTACAAGTATTAGCATGGCATTTTTCGACAAGATGTTGCCGCACGACTATGAGTACTAGAAGCGCAGCCTAGGTTAAATTTGAGTGGATCTTATGTCAGATCGCTTGGATTAGCCTAATTTAAAAGATTGATAATTTCAATAGGTTATACTTGGATTAGCCTAATTAAACATTTTATCGTGTAGTGAGTACTATCAACCGCTCTTTCACCCAAAGGAGTATATGAAAGACTTCGGGGCTGGGGACGGGGTGGGGGGAGGCGGTGTGGGTGGGTGAAGGAGTGTGTACTAGGACCTAATTTGAGCTAATTGGTAGTCTCTTATTCGTTTTTAATGAGTGATTTGCTCTAAGAGTTGCAAAAATTTCAAATCTCCGGGACCGGATGGGAATCCTATGGAGTTTTTCAAGACAACTTGGAATATCATCAAAAACGATTTAATGGCGATTGTTTGGGAATGTTATGATTTTGATTGCACGTTCTGGCAGATGAATTGCTCTTTCATCAGTTTGATTCTAAAAGGACAGGAATCTAGTAGACCCTAATACTTTAGGGCTGAAAACGCAGGGGTACCAAGTACACACCAAACTTTTTCGTTTTGATAGGAGTATGAACTTGTATGATATTTTTAACAATCAAAAGATGCGGAAAAATAAAAGCATACACACACAAGAGTTTTGTTAACGAGGAAACCACAATGGCAAAAAAAACCCCGGGACTTCGTCCATATTTGAACACCAAGTGTATTAAGCCACTAGTGACACTAGCCTACTATCAGATTTCGGACTGGAATGTAGTTGAGACCGAATTCACCCTCCAAGAGATTTAGTTTCAATCGCGATGTTTACGACTCTTGAACCTCGCAAGACTCTATGAAATTGATTTCCTTGGCCGACGTCTTTTACATCCTAAAAGTTGCTTCAACCTAAGTGAAGACTTTTGATACCAATCTGCCTCTAACAAATAAGTCTATTTGGTTTTCGTTTAGATCAAAATCAGGGTACGAAAATCTGTTTGCAATAGACAAAGCTAGCAAACCTCGCAAATCCAAAACTGCTAGATACTTAACCACCTTTCAAGAACAATATTTAAAAGATCAGTTTTCAGATATCTATCTTGATGAATCAAAAAGTCCAGGATGAAGAGAACTTTGTGATTATTGGCTATCTTGCCTGAAAGAGTTTACGAAAACCTCAGTAACATAAAAGCAAGATCATGATCATGAACTATCAAGGTAAAGGTAGTCGGACCTGGTGAAAGACAAATTCATATTGAGAGACCACGCTTTTTGAAACGTATTGAAATACCTGATGTGACCTACTACAAGTTTTGCAAGTAGTTTGCATGTAGTCTGGTATTCTTGGTTTTAGTTTGATGATAGTATTGTTTTAGACAGTCAATTTTTATCTGTACTTCTTTTTAGTTTTTGTCACATTCTGTAATACTTTTAAAAAATAATGCAATACAAGAAAAAAGAAAAAACACTACCTCACCAATCCCCCGCTAAACAGAAATTTCAAGAAAAGCCCCGGCACGGGTTGAGCCCTTGTTACAGGGCAGAAGAAAAAAGCAGTTTTTGGTCACGCGACTGTTCATATTCATCTAGAAATGCTTATGCCAGACGCGGTTTAAAAATCTTCTTCCCTAAAACAAAACAAAACAAAACAAAACAAAAATCTTCTTCCCCAAATATTTTTTTTTCAGACTTAAAAGTTAAAATCACTTCCCCCGATTTCATTGCGCTTCCTTTTCTCTGGGTATGGCTAGGTGCTGCTCCTGTGTTGCGTCGAGGAACGGCGAATCTTCAGACAGAGAAGATAATACAGGTAATCTATCTTCTGTAATCATAGTTTAAGTGGTTCCGATATTTCTCTAATTTTTCAGTCTTGATCAGTCGTATACCTTTGTTCTCGTATTGGCCTCTTTCGATAGAAGATTTTCCGTCTTCTTGGTATTTTAGGTTTTGTCTCAGAAGATCTGGGGACTTACTTTGTATGATTACGTCGAACTAGTTTTTATTTGTAAATTAAAGGATGATTGTAACAAAATTGAGCTTGTAGAAATCTTGAAATGGGTTTTTATTGTTTGAAAATTTTGGTTTAAGGGTAGTTAGAAAAAAAGAGTTACACTTTTGTTTCTGTGATGACTTTGTGGTTTGGTTGTTAGTAAAAGGAGATTGATAGTTAGGGAGCAGCTAATCTTCAACAATAGAATGGTGAAAATCTTAAGGTGTTTGCTGTGTATATATTTTGCTTTCAGGAACTCAAGGTGTTAGGGCAGACCAATCTGAATCTCCTCAATATGTTGTTGCCAATGCTCGTAAATTCAAATTAAGAGAGCTAATTGCCGCCACTGATAACTTCAGTCAAGAGCATTTTTTAGGGGAAGGAAGATCGGGACGTGTGTATAAGGGTATTCTCGAAGAAGACGGCCAGGTGAGTTGTGGCCACCTCTTAATTGCAAATTTACATTATATTCATAAGAAAAATAAGAAAAGAGAAGAATTAGTACATACATGGTTGTTTATTATCTGGTAAACTGCCTTTTTAGAAAGTTGCTGTGAAAAAGCTTACGATGAATACCCAACAAGGACGTGCAGAATTTCGAGCTGAGATTCAAATGCTCAGCGGAATTGAGCATTCTAACATCGTCAAGCTGATTGGCTATCATGATAAAGGGGACGTTCTATTTATCGTTTATGAGTTCATGCCATCACAGTCGCTGGATCTTCATTTATATGGTTAGGTTTCTCACCATCTTATGCATAATGACATGGTAAACCAATTATATTAACTAACTTGATCTTCTGGGTTGTTAGAGCATGAAGTCGGCAAGAAGCCTCTAGACTGGAAGACCAGGATGAAGATAGCAGAGGGTGTTGCCAAGGCTTTAAAGTATTTGCATGATCAAAGGGATCCTCCTATAATCTATGGAGACCTTAGACCATCTAATATTTTACTCGATGAAAAATTTAATCCAAAGCTGTCCAATTTTAATACTGCAAAACCTGGTCCTGCTTGGAATTGCTTTGGTGCTTCTGGAAAGGTGATGGGCACACTAGGTTATTGTCCCCCAGAGCATGCTATGACCGGCATGCTCACTAGGGAATGTGATATCTATATATTTGGTGTTGTTTTGCTCGAATTGATCACTGGGCGGAAGGCAATTCAAGAAAACCTGGCTTCTCGACAGCGCAGTGTTGTTGTATGGGTAACATTTCTTACCTTTTGTCCACTACTCATTTATTTCATTTTCAAATTTTCTAAAAGTGGAACACATGTTTGTTCTTCTGCATTTCTTTAACGTATCACCTTGTTTATCTGATGCATTTTTTTTTCCGGATTGTTCCCAACTGCTAGTCTCTCTGCAATATGCATAATGTCAAAAGGAAAAGTGGAGAACTATATCCACCAGCATTTGAAAAATCTTGCAAATGATGATATATCCATCCATACCTGGACAGAGGGTGAAATATTTTTCAGATCCGACCATAAAGTAAAGTAAAAGGGTCTCTCATCTCATCGTTATATACTGTCTTCAGGAATACGTTGAAGTGCTGAAAGTAAAAAATTAAAACCTTGGGACAATTCTCAAAGATTCGTCTATCGTTTTTCGTGGTGTCTTAACGCTGATGCATCCAAAATCCATGATTAATCTTTTTCCATAATCTATAGTATATACATATAAATAATCCATAGTATGTGAACTATTAGTAAACATGATGTGCGTCGTTACACTGGAGACCACAAGGGATGAAAGTGTCAGTGAGATATAGCCAGAGGAATGGAGACGAACAACTTCTCACCGATTAGACAAAGTACATCTGATACAAAGAGTGAACGACAACGGAAAAGAGGGAAAAGATGGAGTTGAAACCCATCAGATGAGCCATTCTCTGCAGGGGCTAGACCTTGTGCAAGAAAAAACTTAGCAATTGAAAAAGAACAGTCACCCATCAATTACCTTCTTGGTCATCCAAATGCAAACAAGAATGTTCACCCATTCTGTGATACTCCTGGATCATTTGAGTTGACCTATATGTTTACCATCAATTGAGTAGACTTATATGTCTAGAGATAGAACATCAGAATCTACTCTAAATGATATAATAAAACCAGCATTAACAAGAAGAGGCTCAACAATAAAAAGTTTAGCTCCTCCATACTTAAACAGGAATAACATGAGCGTATACCTAATGATACATCGAAAAACAATTATTCGCAACATTAACCTTCTCCATACATTCCTTTCAAAAGGGGGATACAGTAACACAAGTGTATTAGGAAGTGTAGCGAGTGAAAATAATGCAATAGATCATTCAAGAGAACCTATGCGCCGCATCTAGACCAAAAGGATGGAACTACTAAGACTATAATCTTTTGAAGGAAGTTTAAGGAATAACCAAAGCTATACAAAAAGGAACACAACAATCAGACATGATAAAGATCATTCCTACCAATCCCATTTCCTCATTTGCCTTCTTCACTTATCTCATTTATTGAAGAAGTAGATGGACCAGCACCCGGTGTCTTTAGACTTTGTGAAAACTGGGTAAGTAGTGCCACAGCATCTGTGATAGAAGGCCTCTCATCGGGATCAACTCTCACACACCTATGCACAAATTCAAGGATCTCGATAAACCCAGCCCCTGGTGAGTCTGGCATGTGTGGATCAGCCAATTCTACGAACTGCCTCTCTTCAATTATTCGCCTTGCCTGCAATATTAAATCAAGTATATGTCAAAAGAACACAACACTAACTCAAATCAAAAAAAGAAGAAATGGGAAGAGGGAAATTACCCATAAAACAATACTGTGCCTCTCTCTAACTATTCCATCAACTAATAAATCATCGATTGCTGTGTGGCCACTTATCAACTCCAGCATTATAACTCCGAAACTGTACACATCGGTTTTGTTGGTGAGCTCACCACTACGAAGGAACATAGGATCTGCAAAGCCGTAGGTGGCAATCAGATTGTGAACAACTGTAGGCGCAACTACAGTTGTTCCAAAGTCTGATAGTTTTGGTCTAAGATCTTCATCCAAAAGAACATTAGAAGATTTTAAATCGCCATGTATAAGCTGTTTATCATGCAGATATAATATAGCTTTAGCTAAACCCTCCGCAGTCTTAGAATCTACAAAAATACAGTTCATTGTATAAACATTCCATATGACTGAAATAAACAACATTAAGAATCTTAAAGTGCCAGATGCAACCATAAGACAGTGAGAAACCTAACCACGTAAATGCACATCCAGTGACCCTCTTGGCATAAACTCATAAACAATTAGCATGGCATCCTGGAGTAACCAATGAGTTTGATGACGTTGGAATGATCAGAGGCACTAAGCACATTGACCTCTTGTAAGAATTCCTTCTCTCCTTGACTTTGGTTGCCTCTTCTTTTAAGCATTTTAATTGCAACTACCTGCCAACAAAGAAAAGAATATATGAAGAGACCATCACAAGTTAATTCATTTTTAAAGCATGAATTGGACTCTCTTCTACCATCATATATGCTAAATGTTTCATCCATTAAAAGGTATTGAAGAAACAAGAAAGAGGTTAATCAGCTGAAAACCAGGTTAACAAGTACGCTCTCTTATACTATGTGTGTGTTGCGTTTCTAGTTGTTTTTTTTAATCAGTATTGTCTTTCTATATGATCCTGGGCATTAGGTAACATTCAGTATGTCTCAGATAAGAAAGGTAACAAGAAAGGGTTTTTGGTATTGTCCAACATAAAGAACAATATGGGCAAGCTGCAAAGAAGAAGTTACAACTAGTTGCAAGAATTGATGAATTGAACAAGAAGGAAGAAGGTGGCCAGATGGAAACAGATGATTTCATTGCAAGGGTGCAAAGCAAAATGGAACTAAAACAACCCAGAGGTAATGAGCATAGGAAGTGGTTAACAAGAGCAAAGACTCAACACTTGAAAGAAGGAGATACCATCAGTGGAGGCCTCAATTGAATGCAACTGAATTCGCAAAATTCTCTGTAGAGGAAAGTGAATGGACGGAAAGGGAAATTGGGGAAGAAGACGTCTGGGAAACAATAAAGAACTGTGGTAGTAACAAAATCTCCAGGGCCTGACGGCTACCCTTTGGAGTTTTTTAAAGTGGCTTGGCCAGTGGTGAAACATGACTTAATGGTAGTCATAAATGAATTCTTTGAGAATGAAAAGGTGAACTGAAGAATGAGTTGTGCCTTTATAAGTCTGATTCTTAAGAGGGAAGAATCAAATAAACCTCACCACTTTCGACCAATTAGTCTGGTAGGGAGTGTACAAAATCATTTCCAAAATTCTAGCAGGAAGATTCAAAACAGTGCTGTCTAAGCTAATTTCAGAACATTAAGGAGCATTTGTGAAAGGCAAGCAAATTCAAGATGGTATCCTTATTGCAAGGGAATTGCTCGATGCAAGACTTAAAACCAAGATTCCAGGAGTATTATTTAAACTTGATATTGAAAAGGCTTTTGATAACATAAACTGGCATTGCTTGGACAGTTTATTAGAAAGTGCAGGATTTGGCTTGAAATGGAGAAACTGGATTTATTGGTGCTTGTCATCAGCACAATCCTCCATACTTGTCAACGGCAGTGCAACAGACAAATTCAGACTTCAAAGAGGATTAAGACAGGGAGACTCACCGTCTCCTTCTCTGTTTATTCTGGTAGTGGAGGTACTCACAAAGCTTCTAAAAAGGATGAAGAACTTCAAATGCTTACTGGGTGGTGGAAAATCTAGTGTTTGTTTTACAAATTTATGAAGCCATAACAGGCTTAAGGGTAAATCTGGGTAAAAGCACAGTCATAAGTGTAGGGGCAGATATCAAAATCCAAGACATTGCCAAAATCCTCCATTGCAAGGTGGAAACTTTACCCTTTTAGGTATGTTGGAGTGCCTCTTGGAAGTACCGCCAAACAAACATCAGTATAAGATTGTATTGTGGACAAGTTCAACAAGAAACTGGCGACATGGAAGAGAAGATTTCACTCCAAAGCAGCAAGAGTTGAGCTTCTTGACAGGGCTCTCATCAGTTTACCGGTGTACTTCATGTCACTACTGCCAATGCCAATTTCGGTGGAGAAAAAACTTATCAAGATTATGAGGGACTTTCTTTGGGGCACTACAACAAAGAAGAAGAAAATTTGTTGGGTGAAATGGGAGAAACTATCTAGGCCAAAGGAACTAGGGGGAATGGGCATACGAAATTTAAGAACCATTAACAAAACAATGCTTGCAAAATGGACTTGGAGGTATGCGCATGAAAAACAAGCATTGTGGAGAAGAGTCATCCAATCCAAAACAAAAACGGACATTGAAGATATATGGGCTGATGAATATAGACAACCCTATGGAAGATTTTTCTGAAGAGGTATTCAAAATGGAAGAAGTTTAATCCAGATGATGTCTCAAACTAAGATAGCTAGAGGTCAAGATGTGAAATTCTGGAAAGACAAATGGAGGGGGGGCAGTACCCTTTTGCATGACTCACAAAAAGGCATTTAAAGCTGCAACAAACAAAAATGCAAAAGTTGCTGATCTGATTCAGCATGGGAGGTGATATATGCAACTCAAAAGACATCCCTCTAATGAGATAATTGGGGAGTTCACAAACCTGCTGGATCTTTTAGGAGATGCTCCAACATTAACCACTGACGATGATTCCATCTCATGCGCATCTAATACAACTTACTCAGCTAAGGAGGGGTATGCTTGGCTAATGCAGTAGACTGGAAATGCAACTACACCATCGAACTACAAATATATCCGGCAGAAATACATCCCTAAGAAAGTTCAACTGCTTGTATGGTTTGTGGTCCACAATGCCATTCCTACTATCAATGATTCAATAATATAAATAAGAGGGGATGTGAAATTGCAGAGACTCAATGTTTCTTCTGCAGCGGGCAAGAGGAAAACGTAGATCATATCCTAAAGCAGTGCGCATTTTCTACAAAAGTATGGGATTATTTTATACTGAGAATGGGGTTTCCATGGACTCATAAAACATCATTGGTGGAGCAATTTCAGCAATGGCCTCCACATAATGGGAAAAGTCTGACAAGAAAGGTGTGGAAGGTACTTCCCTCTGCCATTATTTGGGCTCTGAAAGAAATAGGAGAGTAATAGGAAAGACGAGAGGAAGAGATGCAGACACAATCATAAACGAAGTTAAGAGATTAGTGTATCAATGGGGGTCCTTCAAGTGTCCTTCAGAGACTTGATTGTAAATTGGGAACTGTAATATTTTCTTTTCTTTTTTCCTTTTAATACTCCCTCCGTTCTTTTTTAATAGGCCAGTTTTGTTTTTAGCGAAATTTAAGGAAATTAAGAGAACTAATCATTGAAAGTGGTCCTCATGACACTTGTCAATAAAAGAAGTGAAGTGAAATGGTCCCCATGACACTTGTTAGCAAAAGAAGTAAAGTGAAGTGGTCCACATGACACTTGTCATCAAAAGAAGTTAAGAGAAAAGTGGTCCCAAAAAATTAAAATAACATTTGACTTTCCCAATTAGGAAACTGGCCTATTTTTTTGAAACTTTTATTTATAGAAACTGGCCTATTAAAAAAGAACGGAGGGAGTATAATTTTATCAAAAAAAGAAATACCATATGGAGATAAGTGCAAGGAAATTTCTTATTTTTTGGTTAACCTAGGCTAGGAGTATTAAAGGTATAATAAAGTTCTACTCGGATAATCTTTGTTTAAAAGAAAAACTAGATATCGATGTTCTAACAAGTCACTTAATCTTCTTCTCTTTTAATTGATTCTTCTCTTTTTTGTCTCTTATGTCTACTAATAATCTAGCTTGGTGTAACTTCATGCACGCTTGTTGAAGGTTTTGAAGTTTCATATCATCTTTCGTTTCTATTTGTTCTTTTCTTAGTGTTGTTTTTAATGTTCCTTTGTTCTAATATTATGTTGTTTTAATCTGTCTTGCAGATTTCCATAGTCGATTCTGTGTTGTTCCCAGTGGTGGTAATCAGTAGTGATTATAACTTGTTCAGTTTGATGTTGTTTGTCACAGTAGTGTTTGCCTCTAAAATAACAGTGGCATTATTGTGATATCATCACTCTATCAAGATTCCAAAAGGTTGTTTGGTATCGGGTATTCCAGTCCTCAGCTTTTCATCAATCAGAATCACATATTCAATCTCCACTCTTTACAATGTCCATAGCAAGATCTATCAATCTCAACAATACTTCCAAAGCAATCAACTCGTTTGAATCGGTTTCGCCTGCATGCCGTGATTGTAGCACATTCAGAGGGAAAGTCTCTTCAATTTTCAAATTCAAGATTGAAGTCAAAACTGTCAGCCCGTATATTATGTTCCCATTCCAACAAACATGGAAAGAAAATTATTCTCATAATTATCCAAATTTCCATAATCCGATTAGGTATCCTGCTTTAAAACTAAACCCTAAAACCCAAAACCCTATTGTGCAAACTCATCTCTTCTACAACAATACCTGTAAAAATATGTCTTCCCGCAATAACAACCAGCTAGGTAACCTCAACACAAATATGCAATCGCCTAATATTGGTTCTACTTCACTTAGACCAATAAGAAGAATTGTAGCTACTTCTCAAGACTCAGCCGATAATGCTGATGGATTTCTGTTCAGTTTGCTTGGCAAAATCATCCTTAACAAGCCTCTAGACCATGAAGAGGTTAAAAAAGAAATCAATGATCGATGGAGAAGTTATAGAAGGTATGAAATCATTACAAAAGGGACAAATCTTTTCCTTTTCAGATTTCAGAGGGAAGAAGCATATAATGGAGTCCGCTCAAAAACTTGGGATATTATGGGTTATCTATTATCTCTAATTCAGTATGACCCAAATACCGCTATTAAGGATCACAAGTTTGAAAATCAAACTTGGACTGTTAAACTGAGAAACCTGGGAAACATTATGAGGGGAAGATACTTACAGACGATTGAAGAAGAAGATGAGATATTTGATGTTCTGCAGAAGAACCAAGCTTCGAATGGAGATATCGTATCAGTTCTACAAACCAAAAGAAATAAAACCTCACTTAATCTTGGACACACAACACTTTGATATATGCATTTAACCTCAATAGAATACAGTCAAAAAATAAATAAAAAGTGATAAAACTAAATCATGAAGATTCCAACTCAGTAGCAACCTTTCCAAACTAACAAAAACACATCAATTGAGAAACATAAACCATGCCCAACTTCCAAATCTAACCAGACAATATCCATAAGCATTTCGGCAGAATAGTCTGACTAAGAAAATCTTTATAATGTAATTTTGTTTCGTTGGGACAATTCATTAAGCAACTGGTGCACAAACAAGTTAAATTATTCATTCTCTATAAATCAATACCAAAAAAACCGTACTGTTATATGATGCTCACCTGATGTGATACCAAAATCCATTGAAAATCTTATCAAATGTTTCTTTAGCCTGAAATATAAATTAGGGAAAAAAAATGATTACAAGAGCAGAAGAATCATATGATCAGGGAAGAACAATAATTATAATAAGAGTCGCAAATTAGATCTACAATAAACTCTAAAAATAATCTTAAACTGGAATTAAACGAAATCTTAATAATATCCATAATTTCTCAGATAAAATAGGGAAGAAGATGGAATTTCATTACTCGGAGAAGAACACGAGAACCGGGTGAATTTTTCAGAAGAGGATGATATAAAGCTTCATGAGAGCAAATCAGCAAATGATTAATTTTTTTATTAAAGTAAATAATTTTTCATGGGGAAGATATATTCATATTCATCAGAATAGCTTCACAAGCCTTTCTGGTTTTCTTTTTGTTTGGTGTTTGGTGTTTTAGGTTTTAGTAAAAAACAGGTATACTAAGAAAAGAATCCCCTAGACGTGGTCAATCTAAAATATGGGAGAAAAATATGCTAGGAGAGAATGTTGGTTTTCCGAGGTGAAAAATGGTTCAATTCAAGAAATGTAAAAATATGTGGAGGGGATTTTGATTTTTCGTGAAATTTTTGGTGGGAATTAAGGGCGCCATATTAATGTTTTTCAATTTTGGGAAATTTTGAATTTTTACTTTTATATTGGAGAGATTTGTGAACCTGACCAGAAATCCAAGTAACGAAAATAATTATTCAACATTAATTGGAATTTTGTTGGGGGGATAAATTTATAAGTGGGTTTTGCTGGTATTTTCCTTATTTAGATAATATTTCCCAATATAGAGTATATTTAATACTAGTATTTCGGAAATTAAATAAAATAACAAGATTTTTGTCTCAACAATGAATATATGTTGTTACAATATCAGTATTTTTTTCGGGAAAATAAATGTGTTACATCTTCATGTTCCATCAAGATTACACAAAATCCATATTTCCATCTCAATTAAAAATTGAACGTACATTTATTTTCCTTTCGGTATCAGTTTAATTTTTTCTTTCTAAAACAAATACTATTATTTATTTTTTTGGTACTATTTGAAAATAAAGTGTTAAAAAAAATGTTCGAGTGAGCATGATCCGGTAAAATTGGATGTTATTTGTGGAGAATAATTGAAGGTGAAAACGATCTAGTAAAAATGAGTAACATTCAAATGGATGGAATTGTGCATAACTAGTGAAAGTGTGTATGAAATAGTTAAATTGTGTAAAAATTGATGTTTATCGGAGGCAATAGGTGGATAATTAGTTGAATTGAGTATGATATAGTAAAATTGTGTAAACTTGGATACGATTTTTGGATGACTAGCAGAGTTGAGTATGATCTAGCAAAGTTGAGTAAACTTTAATATAATTTGTGGATAACTAGTAGAGTTGAGTATGTTATAGTAGATTGAGTAAACTTGGATGCAATTTGTGGCTAGTTAATGAAAGCGAGTATAACTAGTTGAGTTGATTATGATCCAGCGATATAAAGTAAACTTAAATATATAATTTGCGAATAACTATTAGAGTAGAGTATGATCTATTAAAATTGAGTAAACTTGGATGCAGGATAATTAGTGAAATCGAGTATGATCTAGTGAAACTGAGAAAGTGAGTATTAAAAATGAGTAAACTTGGAAGTAATTTTAGGATAGTTAGTGAAAGTGAGTATGATCTAGTGATATTGAGTAAAATTATACTTAATTCGATGCAATAGGTGAACAATTATTAAAAGTGATTATGATCTAGTGAAGTTGAGAAAAAATGGACTCAACTAGATGTAGTTGGTACACAATTGTTGAAAGTGAATATATGATACAGTAAAATGGTGTAAAATTGGATGCAATTGATTGATCATTGGTGAAAGTGAATATGATCTAGTGAAATTGAGTAAAATATAATTCAATTAGATGCAATTGGGTAACTAGTAGAATTTACCACGATCTTGTAATAAAAATAGTAAACTTGGAAGTAATTTTAGGATAATTAGTGAAACTGGGTATGATCTAGTGATATTGAGTAAAATTACACTTTGTTCGATACAATAGGTGAATAATCTTTAAAAGTGATTATGATTCAATTAAATGCAACTAGTGGGTAACTACTAGTGTTGAACACGATCTTGTAATAAAAATAGTAAACTCGAAGGTAGTTTTAAGATAATTTTTGAATATAATGCATATTTTCATCTCAATCAAAATTTAAACGTGCATTTATTTTCCTTTCGGTATTTGAGGTAATAAATATGACTAGTATAGTTGAGTATGATTTAGTAAAATTGAGTAAGCTTGAATATAATTTTTGGATAATTGGTACAATTGAGTATGATCTAATAAAATTGAGTAAACTTGGATAGAATTTGTGGATAATTAGTGAAAACCATTATGATCTAGCGAAGTTGAGTAAAATTGGACAAAAGTTGACACTATTGGTGAATAATTGTTGAAAGTAATTATGATATAGTGAGATTAGTTGGATTTAATTGGTGGATAATTGGTGAAAGTGATTATGATCCAGTTAAATGGAATAAAATAAATTGGATTCAATTGGTGGATAACTAGTAGAGTTGAGCATGATCTAGTAAAATTGAGTAAACTTGGAATTAATTTTAGGATAACTTGGGCAAGTGAGTATGATCTAGTGATATTGAGAATATTAGACTCGGTTTAATATAATAAGTGAATAATTGCTGAAGTAAGTATGATTTAGTGAGATTGGAAGAAAAAAAAAAATTGGACTCAATTTTAGGGAATGAGTATGATTTAGTGAAACTGAGTAAAATTAGATGTAGTTGGTTGATCATCGGTGAAAGTGAATATGATCTAGTGAAATTGTGTAAAACTGAATTCAATTGGATGCAATTGGTGTATAACTAGTACAGTTGAGTATGATCTGGTAAATTTGAGTAAACTTGGATGTAGTATTTAAGATACTTAGTGAAAAGGAGATGGTACCAAGTACACCACCAATTTTTTTTGTTCGACAACCTGTATGGACAAAACCTAACACAATCGCAAGTAAATCGAAATTATAGATCCTTGAACTATTCAGTAGCGGTCGTGCTCATTGCTGATTCTGTTAGCTGATGTCTTTTACAGCCTAAGAGTTGCTTCAACTAAAGTGAAGACTTTTGGTACCAATATGCTTCGAACAAACAACCTATTTGATTTACCTTTTGATATTTTGATCTATATACGGTAATATGTTTGCAATACACATAGTCCATCAAACCTCACGAATTAGGAAAACTTACACTTAGTTAGCTTAGAAGCCTGGATTGCTAACCACCTCTCAATAAGAATCCAAACAAATCGAAGAAGAATTTAGATATCTATCTTGAGGAATCACAAAGTTTGATACGAAGAGAACTTTGTGATTTCTATCTATCTCGTTCCTGATACGAGATAACAAGAACCTCGAAGATCAATAAGAACAAGATCATGATATACAAACTATCAGGTAAAAGATAATTAGACCTAGTTTCAGGAATCCCAAAATGAAGTTTTTAAGTCGCAACCTAATTATGTTTTTCAGAAGAAACCTAAGTTCACAGAGGACGACTCTAGCAAGCAACTGGGACACAAAAGTGGCAGTTTTGAATTCAATCAAACATTTTCTCACTCTAGATTAAACTCTTATTAGGAAATGAAATTCTTAGCAGGAATTCATGTAATCATAAGAATATATTTTTTTTAAAATTACCCACAGGAATACACCATGCTCCAAATTTATACACAACACTCCTAAAATATCTACCGTTCAAATATGATTAAACTTCAAAGTAAGATCCATTGTGGAAACATTATGTTAAAAACTGGAGCGGCTACGATGTGGCCCAACCACATCGTTCGAGTATGTGGCCCATCTTATTTGTTTGACACGTCCTGAAAAGTGTTAGTTTTGTTGTTATTTCGAGGGATTTAGAAGGGGCTATTTTCAGGGAACCAATTTCTCATGTCTTTTTTATACAAAAAGCAGGAGTTCTTTTTTTGTTTAAACCTAATTTAACATACGTATAAATAAACAAAGAGGGACCACGTACTTAAACGATGTGGCCCGACCACATCGTATCCCGGGCGGTTCACAACTTCCCTTTTCTTCCCTCTACCCCTCTCATTTCTCTTTCCACACGATCTCCAAACCTCGCCTCTCTCGAGTAAACGAAAACCCTAACTCAGTCACAACTATAACCACCTTTGCTTCCAGAACGAACACAGAAGAATCCCCGATCTTCTTCTTCTCATATATGGATGTTTTTGGTAACAAAATCGACTTCATCTGAAATCGCTCATCTCTTGTGTAAAAAAATCACTCTTCTCTTTGTCTAAGCTATCGACTTCATCTGAAATCGGTCAAGGGTTTGCTCAAGTCACTGTGTTTTCATTACTCTTTCTCTAGCAGATGAAGATTGATGAACAAGATGAAGGATGCTGGAACTTCTAAAAGGTATAGTTTCACGAACCCTAACTTTGTTTCTCTTCTTTGTTATTTTAGATGTTCAATCTTTGTTCTTGAATGGGTTTTTTTTTACTCAATTTTGAACCAGGGTTTTTTAATTTTGGGATATGTTTTACTCGATTTTAAGTTCTTCTATCGATTATGAGATTTGGGTTTCTGAACTAGGGATTTTTACTCAGATTTGTGTGATTTGTTTAGTTGCTAGGATTTGTTAATTTGATGTTTGATTCTGTTTTGAGAATCTAGGATTCGTTTGGTTTATGGATTTTGCTGGATTAGTTTTTAATATTTTTGATGTGTATGTAAGATAATTGTGTAGATTCATAGCTGCAAAATTAACCTTTGTATGACAACTGGGAAGAAACATACAATTGGGGGTGGGGGTGTTGGTGTTGGGAATTTTACCTTGGATTTGCTTATTTATGCACACAAATATTTAACACTATCAAATATTTACCTTGGTAGTAACTACTGAGATAAAGAAGCTAGGAAGCAATTATCCTTTCGTTCCGTAACTTTTCTTGTTTAAGTCTGTTATTCGATTTCTGAATCAAATATGAGACCAAATAAATGACCCCGTTAGAATCCTGCTCAATTTTCGTTCTATTATGCTTTAATTCGGGTGCAATAGTTCATATCCTTGGGTTGTTGATAACATGACTACAACTGTTTTAAAGACTTAGCAGCAAAATTAATTTTGTGTTTGGTTTGGTTTAATTCAGAGAACATGCAGTCATGGAGAAGATTAAAGAAGCACACAGGAGAGTGATGGTGGCTAACCAACGAGGCTGAGGTACTTTTGATGGATGAGGGTCGATTTCAATTCTTTCCATGTGAAGGTAGGACTGATTGTTGAGCTAGAAGTCATAGAACAAGTCAAGCTGGTGTTTTATAAAACAAGAAGAATAATCAACCAAGAGGGGTACGATTGAATATGAGTCATGACAATCTCTATTTTTCTTTCTTGATTAGCTAGGGTTTGCTGTTAGGATTGACAGATGCTGATGATCCTATTCCCAGATCTAGTAATGGCTTGTCTGAAGAAATTTCTTTTAAGATTCTGAAACAGGTGTGGGTTTCTTTTTCTGAATTCTGTGATTTTGGTCAGCATTTTGTGATTTTAGTGAGTTGCAACTTGTTGCGGCATGGTTGGATGTCTATAGCACAAGTCTTCTACATCTATCCAGTTATTATCTTATCTTGATTACTAAATGTACCATGTTTCAGGAAGTTATATCCAGAAATGTATTGGTTGATGAATGTTCAAGGCAGGTTGTCGAGGTGGAGCAAGCAGCCATGTGGAAGTTTCTTTGGTGGTCGGGAATCATAGCTGTCCATGTTATGGTTGGCCAAAACATAGATGATCACTCGGTAAGTGAAAGCTACTGTCATATGCATAAACGTCTGTTATAGTAATTCTTGATTTCTGGTAATTTTGAAGATCTCTTTTACTTCCTGTTACACAGATATATACGCATGAGCAATAGAAGTTTATGAACTGTAATTTTCGTGTTTCAGAAACTTTTCTCCAGCACTTCCTCCTCAAGCCTTTGTCTTTTATTTCCTTCTTGGTTTGCGGGATGAGTTCAGCTTGTTGATGTACTTTATGCTGAGTGTTTGCATTTGTCTCTTTGTGAAGGAAGGACTCATGCTGGTTGTTGCAACAATCTGACAAGATATATGCTGGAGCATTTTGACAGTGATTCAGTGATTCGAATCACAGGTAACTGATGCTTCTCTCTTCTGAAAACTTAACTGGATGCAATCATGTTCCGAAGTCATTGATTTGGTTTTATGCATGGATTTCTTTTTTGTAGTTTGATTCTTCACAAGACTAAACTTTGTGCTCCTGCACTTTCTCCATTCAAGGCTTATTACGAAGGTGATGGTTTTCCCGATGTGTTTGATTTGTCATTGTTGTCTCATGTCAGGGTTCGTAATCTTATTAGTACCTTAAAGTTTGTATAGCGTCAGTAGTCTGTTCGGTCTGAACTAACCCAAGAACATCACCCTAATAGTATTGCTCAGCAAAGAACTCTTCTCCCGCTAACCAGAATCCATCTCATTTATTTTGATGCTTCTTATATAGAATCTAATCGTACTATTAGAATTGGTATCATTCTTCTTGATAATGCAGGAAACTTTTGGGGTGCCAAAACGATCCCAAGCACAACGTGAGATGCTCAACATGCTGAAGCCAAGGCTCTTCTTGTAGCCACACTATGGGTTAACGAGCTGGAACTGCAGTTTACTTCAAAGGGGACTGAATCATTCTGAAGATGTATGCTATGCTATCTAGTGTTCAAATCACCATAGTTAACTATTGCTGTTATAGTGGTCTCTGTCAAGTTTTCTAGATTTTTGGTGTAGTTAGTGTCAGTATTATTCGAAAAAAAAATAGTCTTTAGGTTTCTGTTAGTATTATTTTGTAACATTTGATAAGGTCTTATTTGGAATAAAATTTCTGTTAATTCTGGGTAAATAAATTTGCCTTTTTATTAAAATATATCAAATTTGAAAAGAAAATATTGATTTTGAATTAAAGGCTTGAGATAATGCCACATGGATGGCGGAAGATGTATCCAATTCAACGATTGAGATTTCATAATCTTTCATCAACGTGTTCGGTTAGAGATTTAATCATGTTTCGTAGCTTTTTAAAATATAATAAAAAATGAACGATTCGAGATGGTTATTCGATGGTGAAAGACGTATCTTTGAAACCTATCTTGTCCATCCGATTTGGTTTAAAATTATCGGTATAGATTATTACACGCGAACGGTGATAGATGCCTCAAATATGAACGGTCGAAGTTACATCATATTATACCAAATCTAGAATACATGGACGGTACTAGAGTGCATCAAATATGCCTAAACACCACATATAGCCACGCAAAAATCAGGTCATGCGTGTCTATAGAGAGCCAATGGCAACGCCGGAAAATTAATTGCGTGTTTATAGGTAACCAATAGCCACACCATTTTTTTTTGCGTGTCCATAGCATAATCAATAGCCACGCCAAAATACAATTGCGTGTCCACAGGATGACCTATAGCCACGCCAAAAAAACTTTTGTGTCTATAGGTAACCAACAGCCACACCATTTTTGTTTTTGCGTGTCTATAGGATAACCAATAGCCACGCCAAAATACCATTGCGTGTCCATAGAATAACCAATGGCCACGCCAAAAAAAGCTTGTGTGTCTATAGAGAGACAATGGCCACGCCAAAAAGAAACTTGTGTGTCTATAGGGTACCAATGGACACACTAAAACAATAAATTGAATGTCTATAGGGTATCGGTACTTAAGTTTTTGGGACACTCTATGACAATGCCTATGGGTTTTGGCGTGTCTATTTCATGCAACAATAGACACGCAAGGTAGGCGTGGCTATAGAATAGCATTAAGACACGCCATCATACCTAAAACCACGCGAGAAGAAACCACGCCAAGTCCAAATCAAAATGGCGTGTCTAAAACCCTATGGACACGCCAATTTGGCGTGGCTAAAGAGTCATTTTGTACTAGTGAGCTATCCTCTTATCACTTTTAGCCGGTGTATCACTTATAAACATTTGTTGATTGCATGAGTATTTTGCTTGTATTTTGTTTAAGTTTTTTTTTTACTTCTTCAAGAAAAAAAAAGGGTGTCAAATTTCTGTGCTCTAAATTTTTTCTCCTGTGAGAACAAATTTTGAAAGCTGAGTGTTTTACTCATCAAGCAAATACTTACCGAAGCTTCTTCGCAACCTTTTGGCATAAGGGAAAGTTTGTGCACGTGCGTGTACCTTCTTTCACATTGGCCCTGTCCAAACTTGAAAACCCTAAATTCTGGTTCTTGCAAAACCAATAAATACCAAACCTTCAATAGAGTACGCATACTTTTGTTGTGCTCTTTTAAGGATGCGGTCTACTTCATGTTCTTGGGATTTACCAGCCGATTCAAATTATGATTCGGTTTATTTGGAGTTTGTTTTGAAGAAGAAAAGAACCCTTGTTAAGCCAGACGAACTCGAACCCTGTGCCTCATGCTATTATGCGTTTTCTCATCAAGATCGGGAGAATGCTGAGATGGTCTCTGCTGAAGTGGTTAATGGTTTTCTCATTGATCTTGGGAAGACTCAACTTAAGCTCGAGAACTTTGTAAAGGATCTTAACTTGTTACGAACTGAGTTGAAAAAGATTGATACTGATCTTGTTCTCATGAAGTCACAGGTTAAGGATCTTCTTAATGAGGATATCTTCTCTGAAGATGCAGTTGATACAGTTATTCACAAGTTTGAAGGTCCTTGTACCAGTGAAGCTTCCGTACCGGAACTCTAATTACCACTTGTGATTACTCTTAGAGTTTGTTTTGGTTTGATTTTGTCTAGTAAATCTTCTTTCTTATGTTTTTAGAAGAATAATTAGGGTTTGTAATAGCCATTATTGTGATTACACATAGCTATGTCCAACGATTTTCATCTTCATTGTTTTTAGATTTATTTATTCAAATTCTAAGTTTTTGGAAGATGATTTTTGCAATTTTAGTCTTTATGATTTTATATATTGCAAATTGTTATGGGATATGTTGTTTACGTCCGTGAACCTGTGACTGTCCCATACTTGTTCAAAAGTTATCTCTATTATGTCGATATGAATGTATTGATGGAATATAGAATGAAATTTTGACATTACAAAAGTTAAATCCTTTTATGTCATGTTTTGATAAAAAGAAAGGATAAATTTTGTGTACAAGGATTAAGTTTATTATATGTCATTGTGCAAATAGTGATGGAAAATTGAATGAATCCTTGTCTATTCCATAGTATTTGGTCGATCTACGATCCACAATTTTTGTGCATATACTGTGTTGTTCCATAAGATTTCTTATGTTTGAGCACAACCGACTGAGTTGATCATTTTCTTATGAATAACTTAGTTGTAACTCCGTAAGTTTCTCTTATGTTGAGCATGACCAATTAAATTGATTGTTTTTTTTTTGGTTAATTTGGTTGCGTATTCCAATTGAATTAACCATGGGTTTTGTTGTGATTAATTTGGTTGTTATTTGTCGATTGAACTAACCATGGGATCTCTTGTGGTTATTTCAATTGAATTTTGTGGATACAAATTCATGTTTTCATATGATTTGGTTGTCCAAGGAAATCCTTCTTTTCTTGTGAAAGTAAGGTCTCCTTTGTTGTTCCTTCGGGGATGACATTTTATGGAGGGAGTTCTTTTGAACTTATGCTTAATTGCCAAACCTTTGTGGGGAGTGCGGCTGTGGAATTTTTAGGGGTTATCTTGTATCTTTATTAACTCCTTGATGAATGCATTTAGCTTCGGCTTTATGATTGAATCTGAATTTATTGGTATGTTAATACACCTTTTGGTCATGATGTATCTCCGTGGAAATTTCATTAGGATCCCACTAATTTTCGTACATTTGCCAATTTTTTTGACAAAAAGGGGGAGAATTAATGTGTAGTTCACACTACAAATACATATGGTTTACGGATCATTATGTAAGGGGGAGTGGTTTTCATGTTGATATATGCATTGACTAAGGGGGAGTGATGCATACCACCATAGTGTTATTGTCAAAGTTGTGATACAATTGAACTTTGATGCTATCTAATAATACTATGACACTGTATAACAATGATTGAGAGCATTTTGTTTTCTCATTGTTATAGCCACGGATCTTCAACAACTGTGATGCTGAACTACCTTTAGGATCATGGAGTACTTGGAAGTGACGAAGATTTCGAGTCGCGTTGAAGATGCCAAGGAGATCAAGCATGTGGATAAGAATCTACATTTTTTTTATCTTTTTTTGTAATCCATATGTATTGATAGTTTTGTCATTAAAATTGACAAAGGGGTAGATTGTTAGAGCATTTCTTGGTCAAACTCGCATGCGTTGCTATCTCAAGCATGTTTGTCAATGTTAGTGATCAAAACTATAAGTCTTGATTTCTAGCGTATTTGTAGATATCTAGGACTAGGACATAGATAGTGTAGTTGAGCTTAAATCTCTCGACATTCATCTCTTGAAGATGAAGAACTACTAAGGGGATCTTGTAGAACTTGTTCGACAAAAAGTATGTGGAGACTTGAACTTATCTATCATTTGGAAAGTCTATTTCTACTATCTCCTATATTGAGACATAAGTCGTGCTACGATATAGTTTTCCCTATACACATTTGAGATTTCGAAGTGAGTATATCTCGCTTACATATTTCTCGAAATATGTATTGATAAGCTTTTGCTTCGACCATGTTCATCTTATATCATGAGAAAATTGCCGAGGAACATCTTATATGGTTTGTGTGATACAATCATTTGATGTAGGCTTGGAATGTTTCGACAATGATTATTTCAATATCTTGAAAATTGCTTTGATGCTAATAGTGTGTGAAAACGACTATTGTCATTATAGAAGAATGTTTCAATGATTGAAATAAAGAGTTGATGATGTAACCATCTTTGGATATAAGCATATATAGTGTGTTCTCACATTAGTGTATAAATCCATAAACCGGAAGCCAAGAGTATGCATATGTGTGTATACGGAATTGGTGAAGGAGACAGGTTAAGTATGCGTACCCGTACGCATACTGGCGGAAGTTCTCGAACCGAGAATTTCTGCTGAGTTTGGTTTTGGCAAAACTCTTAACTAGTCACCTTAAGTATGCGTACCTGTACGCATACTGGCAGAAGCTTTTGAACCTAAAATTTCTGCTGAGTTTGGAAACTTAACAAACTCAAAACCGGTTGCTTAAGTACGCATACCGGTACACATACTTAAGCTGGTTACTTTGTCAAGTCGGTCAGTTCATGGACTTAAACATTTAAATTATAAGGAATGCAATCTTTGCAAGCCGTGGCTATAATGTCCATGATTGATTCAAGTGAATCAAACCGATTTGATTTCAATTGAACAACTCTGTAACTAGTTTCATTTGAATCATTTGAACTAGTTATGGTTAAGATGAATAAGGTTGATATGAGAGTGATCATATGGCTAACCTCGGTTAACTATTTGTGAACCAACATGGTGTACACGTTTGGGTACGGTTACATAAACCTAAATGAGGGTACATTCTATTTGTGTGTAACAAGCTAAGTTCGATCTAACAGTTGAAAGATATTAGCTTAGTTGAATCAGGTTTTTCATCTAACGGTGATATTGAATGATTTGTTACCAAGGTAACTTAGATTACAAACCCTGATTTGAAAACTATATAAAGGAGAACTCTAAAAACTGGGAAAGGTAATCCCCACACCTCCTGTGTGTTACTAGTTGCATAATTAGAGTCGATTCTCCTTTAACCTTAGGTTTCTTCTCGAGACCTCGTAGGTTAAGCAAGATATGCAATTGTGAAGCCAGACCCAACTATTATCTTTGTAGTTGCATGATCTGATCTTGATGTTTCTATCGTGTTGAGTGCAATTGAAATAATTGGCTCGAGATTTTATATCTCCGATAGGCAAGATAGAAAAGTAATCACAAACAAACTATTGGGCAAGGGAGATGAATCTATCCAGGAGATAGCCCAAAAAAGGGTAGTCGTCTCAACTCCAATTGCATCAGATATCAATCTGAAGTCTGCTCTGGAACTAACTATTGTTCTCGTATATCAATAAAATTTGGCTTAGATCCCCATTGAAAGATCATTCTTTTGATCTCGATGATCCTCTCTTGTTCCCCATCACTCTCCTATTCCTCTCATATCTCCTATTCCTCTCGATGATAACCTCATCTTTAGACCATATGTAAAGTCCCCTTATCCTAAACATGTATTTTGTTTAGTAGTAGTCTTGGTTTCAAATTTCCTTAATAATGCTACCAGCAGTTATGGTCGTGGAATTTTTAGAGAGAAATATTCCGACCGTTTTGGTAAATCAATTAAGACAATATATTATGCGACTAGGGTTTTTATTTCTCACAGATGAAAATAAAAACAAAACAGCCTCACTAAAACTCTTTTCTCTTTGAGACCTAGATGTTGTGAAAGAGGTAGAACAAGGTAGCCGTTTGATTTGAGATGAAAAGTACTGTTTCCGGTTGGAGGATTTTTCTTACTGCAAAATCAGGTAGGTTTTCTAACTCTTATACCTTTTTAATCTGGATCTAATGAGTTTAGAAAATTCTATAGAAATCTGTATGGAGAGGAAAAGTCTTTCATTGTGTTTGTTTCCTACCTGGTCTTGGCTTGTCTTCATACTAAATGAGCGGATAAGTGAACTACTGCAAAAGGGTTGCGTTTACAGTTTGTGCTTAGTCTAACGGGACCCAGACGATTGCTCTTGATGATTAGAACCCACTTTGGGTAGTCTGTGTAGCAGTAGTTATGGCTGAGATGAATGTTATGCATTTCTTTTAGGTGATTTAGATAGGTGCATAATCTTGGGATGACTTATAGTTCTCCTAATAATTTTTGGTCAGTTTCATCATTCGAATGACATTTTCAACTATATAAATTGCCTACCGTAATAGTGGTGTTAGGATTAGTTGTGTTATGGTGGATGGTTTAAGCTAAACAAAAGTAAGTGCCCTAAGTTACTATGGTTATCAAATTATTATCCTTAGGCATAGTAATTAATAACTAATGTATGAAAAGTGTGATAGGTGTGATTTGTCGATGATCGTTAGGGATTAGATTCCTAGACTAAGAACCTAAAATTTCAGTAGATCACTTGTATCAATAAGAGCAACTGCAGTGGACGACTAAACCCAAATTTGGTGTCGAGTGGGCTGGCGTAGTGGGACGGACCATCGATCAAAATTTGATCAAAGAGTAAAACTCGGACCAAATTTGGTCGGCGATTAAGACCAAATCCAAATATAGTCGGGCGTTTATATAATGTCCGCCTACCCGAAGGGCGTTGGTATAATGTCCGCCTGTAGCCGCGCGTTCGTAAAGTTAACGCCTGATGTAGGGCGTTGGTATAATGTCCGCCTGAATGGGGGCGTTGGTATAATGTCCGCCTGAATGGGGCGTTGGTATAATCAACGCCTGGCATGGGGCGTTGATATAATGTCCTCCTGGATGGGGCGTTGGTATAATCAACGCCGGACACCAAATTTGAATGGGGCGTTGATATAGTGATGAACCCAAATTTGAAAAGTTCATTTTTTTTTTTTTGAACCCGGGCGAACGTATAATCTCCGTCCCACACACCAGGCGTTGTTATAGTTCACGCCCCATACAGGCGTTGTCTTTATCAACGCCCCATACCAGGCGTTATCTTTATCAACGCCCCATGCCAGGCGTAATCTTTATCTACGTTGGACGATGAAGCGGACTTTATATCAACGCGCGACCAAATTTACTCGTCACCCGCTACGCCACAGGACGGACTAAACCTAAATTTGATCTTTTTTTTAGTCTTTGGTCTTTAGTTATGCTCGCACCACTGTGGACGCTCTAAGGGACCAAACTGTTAAATGAGTACTGGAACATTGGTGTGTGCTCCGTTGTTTAAGATTGGGTTTTGTCAATAGTTTTATTATCGCACGATTAGGTGCTGTGCATGGAGCTATATGCACTCTTTTTATTGTCTTAGTGGATAAATGGCTAGAGGAATGTGTGTAGTAAAAAAGCGGGGGTCTAACAACACCACCCAATATTTCGCTTAGCAATATGTATGGACAAACTCCAATATACTTTTTATGAGAATCAACTAGACAGTCAGACTCAATCAATAGAAAAGTATATCAAAGAGTTTATATCTCAATCTCTCGATTTGATCTTTACTCAAGCAAATAGAAATCTGCGAGTCTTTATCAAAGAGAGATAACCTTGGATGGTACCAAAGACCAATATCCAAGGATCAATCAATATCAATCAACAAACGTTAGGTCGGACTATCCAATTGATTTATCTAACGCACAGCCTGTATTATTTCTATAATATAAACAAATATAATGCGAAAAAGAAATAACACAGATACCAAAAGTTTTGTTAACGAGGAAACCGCAAATGCAGAAAACCCCCGGGACCTAGTCCAGATTGAATACACATTGTATTAAGCCGCTACAGACACTAGCCTACTCCAAGCTAACTTCGGACTGGACTGTAGTTGAACCCCAATCAGTCTCCCACTGATCCAAGGTACAGTTGCACCCCTACGCCTATGATCCCAGCAGGATACTACGCACTTGATTCCCTTAGTTGAACTCACCCACAACTAAGAGTTGCTACGACCCAAAATCGCAGGCATTAACAATAAACAAATCTGTCTCACACAGATAAGTCTATCAGAGGATCAATCTGTCTCCCACAGAAAAACCCTAAAGTTTTTGTTTCGTCTTTTGATATAAAATCAAGGTGAACAGAAACCAATTGATAATCTGGTCTTATAATCCCGAAGAAAAGCCTAGATTAATCAATTACCTCACAACAATCTTAATCGTATGGTAGCGAAACAAGACGTCGTGGAATCACGAACGATGAGACGAAGATGTTTGTGATTACTTTTATATCTTGCTTATCGGAGAACTCTCACGATCTAAAGCCAATCAATATGATTGTACTCGTACGATAGAAGATGCAAGATCAGAACACACAACTACGATAAAAGTAGTATCGGTCTGGCTTCACAATCCCAATGAAGTCTTTAAGTCGTTAACCTGGTTTTTGAAGAAGAAAACCAAAGGTTAAAGGAGAACCGACTCTAGCACACAAACTAGTATCACACATAAGGTGTGGGGATTATTTTGTAGAGTTGCTAGATGTCCCCTTATATAGTCTTTCAAATCAGGGTTTCACCTTGCTCACAAAGCAAACGCTATCCACCGTTAGATGAAAACCTGATTTAGATTCAAGCTAATATATCTCAACCGTTAGATCGAAATCTTAGCTTGTGATACACAAATGAAATGCACGCTTCTAGTTTTGATAACCATACCCAAACGTGTGCATTAGTTGGTTCAATAATAGTCAATCAAAAGGTTAGCCATTTGAGCATTTCATACCAACCACTTTCTTCTTCACCATAACTAGTTCAAATGACTCATATGAACTAGTTAGAGAGTTGTTCAATTGCAAGGAAATCTCATGTACTACACAAGACACAATTGAAGAAAAGATGATTTGATTCACATGAATCGGTTCATGAACTTTATAGCCACGGTTTGCAAAAGCATTCCTTAGTCTTTAAGATTTAAGTTCAGAAATCATCTTTAGATATATAACCTACACAAGTTCGCAGACTAGGTTCGCGGACTTGAGCTACTGGAAAGAGTTCACAAACTCCAGCAGAAATTCTCAGGTTTGAGAACTTCGCCGGTTCGCGAACTGGGTTCTCGGACTTGGCTCACGAAAAACAGTTTGTTAACTCAACAGAAATTCTCAGGTTTGAGAACTTCGGCAGTTCGCGGACTGAGTTCGCAGACTTGGATACTAGCCGATTTCCAGTATGGGACTTATGCACATATGTGTTTCCACAAGATACTAATGTTCATTATGGTTATGTAATATAAACTCTTATTCCAATCACTAAAACATTCTTAGAGGACGTTACATAGTTGTTATACTATTTCTCGTCAAAGCAATTTTCAAGATGACTGAAACATATCATGACTTGCGTCACTAGGTAAAGAAAAACATGATCGAAGCGAAACGCTTACCAACACATATTTCGAGATATAGATAGGCGAGGTATAATCGAATCGAAATACCAAATGTGTATAATCTAAGTCTATATATATAGCATACGACTTTTGTCTCAAGATGTAGGAGATAGAACAGATAGACTTTTGAGTGACAGATAAGTTCAAGTCTTCACATACCTTTTTGTCGAGAAGTTCCACTGATTCCTTGAGTAGTTCTTTCACTTGTATGATGAATAGCCATGAAGTCCTTGAGATCAACTACACTTACTATCCTAGTCCGAGACTTAGCTATAATATACTAGAAATCAAGACTTATAGTTTTGATCACTAACATTGACAAACATGCTTGATATAGCAACACATGTGAGTTCGACCGAGCAGTGCTCTAACAATCTCCCCCTTTGTCAATTTTAGTGACAAAACTATCAATACATATGGAATACAAAAAAGATAATGAAACTTTAATATCTCCTATTCCACATGTCTAATCTTCAACATTCCTTGAAATCTTTGTCCTTCCAAGTACTCCAATGATCCTAAAGGTTGTAAGTTTAGTATCACCGTTGTTGAATATTCGTAGCTATAACAATGAGAAAGCATAGGTCTCGATCATTGTTATACAATGTCATAGTATTATTACACAGTGTCAAAGTCCAATTATATCACAACTTCAACAATAATACTATGGTGATATGTATCACTCCCCCTTAGTCAATACTCCATCTCGATCATGGAAACCACTTCCCCTTACACAATGATCCGAAAACCATATGTATTTGTAGTGTGAACTACATATTAATTCCCCCCCCTTTTTGTCAATAAAATTGGCAAAGGTACAAGAACGGAATCATAATGAAATTTCCACAAGAGACATTTCATGACTAAAAGAAAGGACGCACATCATCTTAATTTAGATGCAATCATATAGCCGAAGCTAATAACATTCGTCAAGAAGTTTAAAGATACAAGATAACCCCTCTGAAATTCCACAGCCGCACACCCCTCAAGATATGACCATTAAGCACAATTTCAACAGAACTCTCCCCCATTAGATGTCATTCCCAAGGGAACAACAAGAGCGACCTTAATTTCGAGAGAAAATAAGGATTTTTATTGGACACCAAAAACCATGAGAAATGATTTTCTATATCCAAAAAACTCAATCAAATTAATCACAAGTAAACCCATGATTAATTCAATCGAAATACGCAATCAAATTAAACACACAAGGTGATCAACTTAATTGTTTATGCTCAACATAAGTAAACTTAGGAAACATATGACTAACATAACCATTAGAAAATGATTAGGATAGCCGTTCATATACTCGACACAAGAAAGATTATGGAATATATGAATACTCAACTAGACTAATTACAAGAGAACCCATAATTAATCTAATTGGAATACAAACAATCAAACTAATCACGAAAGTAATCAATTTAATTGTCATTTGTTTTGCTCGACATAAGAGAACTTACGGAGCAATAACTAAATAACCAAACAAGATGATTAAGTTAATTCACAAATGCTCAACATAATATACCTTACGGAACAACCAACCAAGCTAATCAAAAATAATCAACTTACTTGTATCGTGCTCAACATAAGACATATTAAGGAGCCTCACAGTATTACATAAGATATGAATCAATGAAGATCAATACTGTGGAATACGCAAGGATCTATTCTATTTTCAATCATTATTTGGATAATAATAATAGACTTTATCCTTGTTCACAAGAGATTTTAACCTATCTTCCATCAAAGAATTGACAATATAGGTTTAACTTTTGTATTTGTCAAAAGTCTATTCATCCTTAAATCAATACATGAATACCGATCATGAACGACTTTACTTTTGACAAAATATGGGAACACAATTCACGGACGCAAACACCAACATCTCATAACAAATTACAATATAACAAATCATAAGATTAAATACTGCAAACCATCATCCTCCAAATATTTTTAGAATTTAAACAAATAAACCTAAAAACATGAAGATGTAAACGTTGGACATAGATACGTGTAGTCACAATTATTGCTATTCCAAACTCTAGTAATCCTTCTCAAAAACAAGAATAAATTCTCATAAGAAGTATCATAGGCACAAACTCGTAATGCACATATAAGATGATTTGTCCTTAGAGGGTAGAATCAATCTTTTTCGCCCGGATTTATACCAAGAATAGCTACCGAAGGCGTATAAAAATATTTTATTAACAAAGAAGATCATACAAAGTCATTAACGACCATGCACCATAGTTCACATAAAATGATTGTGAACATTCAATAATTCCATAGTAATGCGTACTACTGCCCATTCTTGAACTCCCTTCTTTGTGATTCACTAACAACATTCTTGTAAAAGCTACAAATCAGCTTAGAAGAGTAGTACTCCAAGAATCCAAGTGCCCAATTCCAAGAGAAGTGGAACAATTGACGAAACGGAGCAAAACACTCAAAAACAAGAGACAAGACAAATACCAATCTTAACTCATACAAATTCAAGGTTTATCATCTCCATTTTGAATAGAATTAAAAGAGAAAGAGAACTCAAAAATAATGAGTTCATTCCGATTTCGTACGAAGAAATTACGGCCGAAACAAGTTTACTGAATATCGACTTCTACAGGCAAGTATGCATACGGGTTTGCAAACGAATTTTCATGACTTAGAGCAGTTTGCAAACTGGGTTTGCGAACTTAATCCCCTGAATTTTGATTTTAAATGATGGTATGCATACTTGGTATGTGTACCATGAAGTCCAAACATTCCGAACTACTATTTTCAAACCTAAACACAAAGGAACCTTAAACACAGATCAAGTTAAGTAGAAATGAACGATAAGAAAGGTACATGGATCATTATAAGTACTCTAAGAAAATACAAATACAAATATTGCTCAAGTTTATAGACATACCTTTTTAGAAGAATCCAAACGAATTCTACCGCGTTACCAAACATTCAAAATCATACCCAACTTCGTATGTATGCCCCAGTTCTCGTGCTTCCCTCACCATAAACAAACTGGGCATTTCTTATTGAGGATGCACTTTCAACACAATCAAGTTGTGTTGAGGTGAACAATGTCTTCCTCACCATGGCACCAAGAAAGAGTTTCTTTCCAACAACTCTTAAATCTTGTAGTGTTGAGAAACACCCAAGGAACTGTTTTTATAAGTCTATCAAAGAACTCCAAAAGAACCCAAAAAGATTTGTGTTTCTGATTTCTTGTTTTCCAACTTATAAAAAACAGTTTCTGCAGATAGTTTTTAGTACTGCAAAGGGAAACTCTTTTGATAAAAAGAGACGTCCTAGATCTTTCATAAAAGAAGACAATACTACTATCTTGATAGGAAGTATCAGGAATTGAGCAACGAATCAATTCATGCTTTGAGGTGATACACTCAGATGATTGAGATTTAAACTCCTCTTGTAATTCGTTTAGTTTATCACAACTAATTGGATTATGCAGAGGAGGAGCATTGGTCTCACTGATTAGTAAACCAATATCAACCTCAAAATGAATATTATTCATCATAACTTGATTTAGCCTGTCAAGAGATTCTTGCTCTTTATAGAGGTATAACTCAACATCAAGAGATAAGCTCTCAAGCTTCTTTTAAAGCCCTGAAAACACTTCAAGGGATTTTAAACCTGGTGAAGGTTTAGATAGAATTTCTTCTACAGATTTTATTAAATCAGTCATGGAACGGAATTCTGAAATCCCTGGATCTGCTGGTGCATTTATTGAGATAACACTATTGTCCATAGAGTCAGATCACTACGAACACAGACTTGTAAGGTCTTGAACGTGTTTGCCTGCTCTCTTACCAATTGAAAAGTGGGGGTCTAACAACACCACCCAATATTTCTCTTAGCAATCTGTATGGACAAACTCCAATATACTTTTTATGAGAATCAACTAGACAGTCAGACTCAATCAATAGAAAAGTATATCAAAGAGTTTATATCTCAATCTCTCGATTTGATATTTACTCAAGCAAATAGAAATCTGCGAGTCTTTATCAAAGAGAGATAAACTTGGATGGTACCAAAGACCAATATCCAAGGATCAATCAATATCAATCAACAACCGTTAGGTCGGACTATCCAATTGATTGATCTAACACACAACTTGTATTATTTCTATTATATAAACAAATATAATGCGGAAAAGAAATAACACAGACACCAAAAGTTTTGTTAACGAGGAAACCGCACACAATGTATTAAGCCGCTACAGACACTAGCTTACTCCAAGCTAACTTCGGACTGGACTGTAGTTGAACCCCAATCAGTCTCCCACTGATCCAAGGTACAGTTGCACCCCTACGCCTCTGATCCCAGCAGGATACTACGCACTTGATTCCTCTGATCCCAGCAGGACACAACTAAGACTTGCTATGACCGAAAATCGCAGGCTTTAACAATAAACAAATTTGTCTCACACAGACAAGTCTATCAAATGATCAATCTGTCTCCCACAGAAAAACCCTAAAGTTTTTGTTTCGTCTTTTGATATAAATCAAGGTGAACAGAAACCAATTGATAATCCGGTCTTATATTCCCGAAGAACAGCGTAGATTAATCAATCACCTCACAACAATCTTAATCGTATGGTAGCGAAACAAGACGTCGTGGAATCACAAACGATGAGACGAAGATGTTTGTGATTAATTTTATATCTTGACTATCGGAGAACTCTCACGATCTCAATACAATCAATATGATTGTACTCGTACGATAGAAGATGCAAGATCGGAACACACAACTACGATAAAAGTAGTATCGGTCTGGCTTCACAATCCCAATGAAGTCTTTAAGTCGTTAACCTGGTTTTAGAAGAAGAAAACCAAAGGTTAAAGAAGAACCGACTCTAGCACACGTAAGGTGTGGGGATTAGTTTGTAAAGTTTCTAGATGTCCCCTTATATAGTCTTTCAAATCAGGGTTTCGCCTTGCTCACAAAGCAAACGCTATCCACCGTTAGATGAAAACCTGATTTAGATTCAAGCTAATATATCTCAACCGTTAGATCGAAATCTTAGGTTGTTATACACAAATGAAATGCACGCTTATAGGTTTGTTAACCATACCCAAACGTGTGCATAGTTGGTTCAATAATAGTCAACCAAAAGGTTAGCCATTTGAGCATTTCATACCAACCACTTTCTTCTTCACCATAACTAGTTCAAAATGACTCATATGAACTAGTTAAAGAGTTGTTCAATTGCAAGGAAATCTCATATACCACATAAGACATAATTGAAGCAAAGATGATTTGATTCACATGAATCGGTTCATGAACTTTATAGCCACGGTTTGCAAAAGCATTCCTTAGTCTTTAAGAGTTAAGTTCGGAAATCATCTTTAGATATATAACCTACACAAGTTCCCAGACTAGGTTCGCGGACTTGAGCTACTAGAAAGAGTTCACAAAATCCAGCAGAAATTCTCGGGTTTGAGAACTTCGCCGGTTCGCGTACTGGGTTCGCAGACTTGGCTCACGCAAAACAGTTTGTTAACTCAGCAGAAATTCTCGGGTTTGAGAACTTTGGCAGTTCACGGACTGAGTTTGCGGACTTGGTTACTAGCCGATTTCCAGTATGGGACTTTGATGACTGCTAAAAAGTGCATATTTCTATATATTTTTCTTGGCATTTAACTCATCTTTTGTGCATTAATTCTACATTTTATCCCATATTCTGTATTTTCTTTGTTTTCAAGAATAAATATTTTTATTAATTAATTTTGCATTTTTAGGTAATAAATAAAGTTTGGATGAATAGCGGAGCGGAAAAGAGCAGAAAAGCAGTGAAAATCCGGGAGGAATTACACAAGGAAGTCGCGAAGAATGTTGTGCACAAGACCAAAAGGCTAGAAGTGGGCTTGAAGAGGAAGAATTGTTCTTAAAGAAGATATGGGCTTGGCATACCCAAGGCCCAAAACCCTCACCCAAATCCATTTCATATATCCATACCCGTTTCCCTTTCTAGCCGTCAGATTGGATCATCTCAGCATCTTACGGTCGCAGCATCGCCAGTCATCAAAGTCTGAAGCTCCTGTCTAACACTACAGCACCTAACTCCATCTTGAGCCGTCAGCTTCGTTGTACTTCAGCATCCAACGGTCTCTCCTCGCTCCCTTCCATCTCGCCGTTAGATCGATCTATCATTTCCGCATCACACGGCTTAGCTTCGCAAAACATCAAGATTTGATGAGCCCGCTCAACACCCAAACAACCAAATACCTATACCCGCAAAACAAACGCACCCTTCTTCCCAAAACCATCGACTCCATCTTCTCCATTCCTCTACAGCGACCATCACCACCATCATGTCCGCTACCAACTCCGCTCAACCACCTCCATCACTGTACCCCATCAATCAGCCACCCCCGCCATCACTAAAGGACACCACCATGATACCCTCTAGCTCTTTCTCTCTCAACCCTTTTATCTTTTCAAAAACAGTGAACCTAGAAACTAGGTTTGAGAGAAACAGAGTTAGTGAAATCAAACCACCAATTACGGAAGAGGAGAAGCAATAGAAGAATGGGTCGAGACCATTGATTGATTTCAGAGATTAGGTAAAGGTCAATTTTAGATTTTTTAGTAAACCCTAATTTTACTGTTTGGGGATTTTTTGGGGAAAAAGCTTGCATGTATAAATTGAAGACATGGGTGTTGATTTTGGGCATGCCCGGAGCGGTGCACCAAGTTGTAGTAGTTTATTTTCAGTATTGTGTTCATCATGTTACAATTTAATAACTAGGGTTTTGATGAAACCCATAATCATATGTTAAGATAATTCATGTTCATGTTGTTGTTCTTGTTGTGCTTCATTGCTTTAGGAATGATAGTTAGCTAATGGATCAAATTAGCCTGTGATCAATTGTACTGTAAGAAGACAGTTGATACTAGGGGTGAGTTAGTGAAGTTGGTTGATAAGTCATCCATTTGAGACCTCTCTGGAGGAAGAAATGTGCTTAATTGATAAAGGAATGACAGTTAGCTAATTGAACCAAATGAGCCTGTGATAGGTTGTGCTGTAAGAAGACAGCTTATACTAGGGGTGAGTTAGGGAGACTAACTGAGAGATCATTCATTGTAGTTTTATCTGGAAAAGAACAAAAACATAATTTGAATAGGCATTGCCTTAGCTTAGGATTATTGGGTGGATTCAAATGCCCTAGTGCTTTTAGTCACTGTCACTAGAAAGATTTAGAAAACAACACCAGCTCACTCCTTGTCCCTGTGGACTTCCCCTGCTTATTCATTATCTACTATCTGACCCTGTATACTTGCAGGTGTAAATATAACCATAGTTTTAGGTCTCATTCCTTGAGCTACCAGACTTATGCACATATGTGTTTCCACAGTATACTTATGCCCATTATGGTTATGTAATCTAAACTCTTATTTCAATCATTGAAACATTCTTAGATGACGTTATATAGTTGTTACACTATTTCTCGTCAAACAATTTTCAAGATGACTGAAACGTATCATGACTTGTGTCACTAGGTAAAGAAAAACATGGTCGAAGCGAAAAGCTTACCAACACATAATTCGAGATATAAATAGGCGAAATACCAAATTTGTATAATCTAAGTATATATATATAGCATATGACTTTTGTCTCAAGAAGTAGGAGATAAAATAGATAGATTTTTGAGTGACAGATAAGTTCAAGTCTTCACATACCTTTTTGTCGAGAAGTTCCACCGGTTCCTTGAATAGTTCTTTCACTTGTATGATGAATCTCCATGAAGTCCTTGAGCTCAACTACACTTACTATCCTAGTCCGAGACTTATCTATAATAGACTAGAAATCAAGACTTATAGTTTTGATCACTAACATTGACAAACATGCTTGATATAACAACGCATGGGAGTTTGACCGAGCAGTGCTCTAACATGTAGGGTTGTTGGAGACTGCTATCGTGTGGTACTGGCAGCAGTACTATCATCATTTGGGGAGAATGAATATGACGTGGTTATTTATTGTTTTGTGTTTTTCGCCCGAAGTTGGCTCGATACCCATAAATTGTATGGCGATGACCGAGGGGTCTCCTAAAGATATGAATCTATTATCTTAAGTTAGTTGGGTACGACAACAGAATGTTCTCCGGCGCACGGTAGAGGGACTAGATGGACTACACAAGAGATGTCACTTTTGTTTATCATACATTTAGACTAAGAGACTAGAGAGGGGCAGTAGAGTATTATAAGGCCAGGTGATGGGTGATCTTTTTATGAACTGGTTATTTTCAGTTAATTGTTTTGTTACTCGACATCATGTTTTGTCCTTATGGACTTGTTTTACCCGTTTAGCCACTACCCTTTAAGATGTTATCATTACTCCGATGAGTGCAAGGTCGTCTGTCTCATATTTTTACTACTACTTTTAGTCATATGAATTATTTTAGGGCTTGTTGGATCGTCTCTAATAGTTATAAGGGTGTGAAAGTCTACTTTTAGTTGGGGTCTGATCCAACTTACTTTTTTTTTTCTTCAGGAGGTCGTGACCATGGAGCAACCTAGCTTGTAGATTGCACTTCTGTTCCGAAAAGCTACTTCGTTATTATTTAAGGTGCTTAGCTAAATGTTTATTTTAATTCTTTTTAAAGACCAAACCTTGTTTATTTTAAATTTATTTTGGAGGCCGACCTGCGAGTCGAGGATTATTTCTAAAAGATTCATTTTAAATTATAATTTTCCTTATCAACTTTATTTAAATAAATTTGTTCATTTATGGATTACTGTCAATGTGCTCCATACAATAGCCCGATCTCCATTTGTTGGTATGACGGTTTGAGTGTGTAAAATGGTCCATGAGTATACCACACTTGGGATTTTAGGGAGGCCGACCTAGAATTCAAAAGTGGGGTGTTACAAAGTGGTATCAGAGCCCTGGTAACATAAATCCTTGGGAGAGGGTGTAGGGTCTTGTTTAATCACGTTAGGCACGAGTTGTAGGAGCACTTTGATTGTTTTCTTTTTGATTATGTAATGATAGTTTCTTGTTTTTCTTTCCATTCTTAGAGGATGGATGGTCGCGGTAGACGTAATGCTGAGGGTCGTGGCCGTGGTAGAGGTCGTGGACGAAGGGGTGAGGATTTTGTTGAGGATTCTGTTAGAGCATTACTCGGTTGAACCCACAAAGCGTTGGTATGTCAAGTTTGGTTGTCATATTTTAGTGAATCAAAACTCATGTTAAGAGTCGCTTGATTATGTACTAGAGTTAAACTTCTTATAGGTTAGCTTGAAAGCATTATGATATGAGACATTACAAGTATTGCGAAATCTTGAAGATGTGAAGAATCAAGGAGCTACAACGACAACAATCATCCTTCCACTTGAGGTTAGTGACATTTGGCTTGAACTGTTTCATTCCCTAACGTATCTTTCAAGTCGTGCATATTGAAAACATAACTGCGAAGCATATTTGAACTCTAGATAGACATAGTATTAAGGAATACAATACGAAGTTTATTGCTTAACCATTAGACTTTGTAGATAAGACATCGCCATAATCATTTGAATGCTATTGTGATTATGTATGGGTATAAGGTGAGAATTTCATCCTAGGGAACAATGTTTACATGTGTTCTAAGGAAGTAAGTTCATAAACTTGTTTGTGGACCGAAAAGGAAAATGCCAGGAGTTATGGTTTTGTTATTCATTTCATATCTTATGAACAACCAATATGTGTAATAGAGTATAACCGCTCACAACTTGTTGTGTTCTTGGTAGAACTATTCGCAAAGTCCTGACTTTTGTATTGGTATAACTTTTATTAGTAAAACCAATCTTAAGTAATTACCTTGCATGATCGGATTGTATGTGCCTTGGGGAAAGGGAACCGATCGTTTTTGGGGAAAGAAAACCGATCCTTGTTGGGGTTAGGGAACTGATCCTAGTGAGGGAAAGGGAACCAAACCTAAAGGGTGCAGTGAAATAGGGAACCGATCCTTGTATGGGGTGCAACAAGGTTTATAGCAGAAAGGGGAACCGATCCTATGGACATGTGCAACACATATAAGTTTAATACCATATATATGTGGGGAACCGATCCTAGTACCTAGTCAACCGAATCTTTGGAAGCTAGTGTGACTATGCGTAGTACTCACATGGAGGTAGAACCAAAACTTATTTTGGTAGAACCGTAAACCCATGATTGTGATTGAATGTTGGTTTGATCAATCACATAGTTCTTGAAAGTCAGATGAACCAATTCTAAACTTGTTTGAAAGTGTGGCAAACCGGTTTCAAGATTGTAAGTGTGAAAGAGAACTTACAAAGTAAAGATGTCGATAAACTTTGAACACATGTTGTGAATGTTTATTTCTATAATTGTTCTAAGATATTCCTTAAAGGATAAGGGAAGAGAATCCCAGGATCGAAACATAAGTAAGTTAAGAATATTTTAATTAAGGTTATTAATTTAACTTTGTAGGGAAATTATGGAATTAGTAGTGTGCATTTACTAATTAGATTTTCCGAGAGATTTCGATTGTTATTTTTGGACAGAGCATTTCCAGGAATTATGAAAACGGAATCTGTGCATTTATGAATATCTTGAGAATATTTTAGGTTTTGGAAATTCCTTGGTGTCCAAACTTCCTTGTCTATAAATACACGAAGTTTTCCTTTCTAGCAAACTAATCCTTTGTAACAATAGACTTCCTCTTTTGTCTTTGTTACTAGTGTAGCCGCCTATCGGAGAGGAGAGTAATCTAATTAGGTGAAATCTCTTACGGCCGCTCGTATTAAAGTCTTCTTTGGGATTGAGAAGCTCTAGCGCGACCCGTTGGTGGGAAATTAGATAATTGTGGTTTATCTTTGTTTTCGATTTATTTGATTGAATAACAGTGGTTGAAATCTGATTGCACCTAGTTTGTTTATTCTTGAGAATCTTCTCTTCTGATATAAGATTCACTCAAACTAGTTCAGAATTTCGACAGAGATCTTTAGATTGTTGTTAGTTCTAAAGACGATCTTGTCATAATCCATTGTTAACAGACTCCGTTTTGTGCGTGATTGATCACAAGAGATTCAAGTGATTGTGCATGTATTTATTGAAGATTTAAGAAGATTTGAAGACAAAGAAGATATTGAAGATCTGACTTGGGTTTTATAATCTTTGGTGTGCACAATACTTGTTTGGGAAAAGAGGATCCAATTAATAATCGGTTTATCCTTGTGGTAGATTGGATTGATTAATTGAGAAGATCGGCATCAACACGATTCTTCGGATTAAAGGTGTTGTTGGCTTAATCTTAATCTATTACCTTTGGGTGATTGAACATAAGATAGATCTAGACCCGATGAAGGAGTTTATGTTGAGATAAACGGAAGAGCCTTTGTCTGACTCATATCACTTGGTTGAATAGAGTTGATACCAAATAGATTTCTTGTTTCTTTACTGTTTGGAATACGAACCAAAGGGATTGTTCCAAGTACGTGACTTATTCACAAGTTGGAGGCGTGGGAATACAGACAGAACTAGGTAAACTATAGAGTTAGTTACTTGGTCTCAACTATACGAAGTTAGGTGTAATTTTGTGTAGCGGATTAATCCTGAGAGTATTCAATTATGGACTAGGTCCCGAGGTTTTTCTGCATTTGCGGTTTCCTTGTTAACAAATCTTGTTGTGTCATTTACTTTTATTTTCCGCATTATAATTGTTTTATTATAATTAAAGTAAATTACACAAACGTTAATTCCTATTTACTTGATAAGCAATCCTATTGTGTTTGGTTAAGTACGAACCTTTATATCAAGTAAACATACTTCGTTGTTGTATTGTCTCGATCTCGTATCCATAGACGATCATACGAAGTGTGAACCGATTAGTTGTATTGTATCGAATCAGTCCATACACAATCACTTTCGAAGAAAGGACTTATAGGTAGGAAAAGTTTTAGCTTGAGGTATATTTGGGTACCCTCGCCTTTTCAATTGGTATCAGAGCAGGCAAACACGAAAAGATCTAACAATCTGTGTTTGGTGCGATCCAACCTATAAGAATGAACTCGAGTTCTCATGAATCGACTTCAATTAACGTACTGCCAAGATTTTACGGAACAAACTATCTATGGTGGCAATCTGCTATGAGATATTTTTTTCAATCACGAGAGTTTAATACTTGGCTATTAGTCGTCGATGGTTATACTCTTCCAAAGAGAGAAAACTCAGAAACCGCACTTAAACGTTTAGCAGAGTTTTCGAACGAAGAAAAGGCTCCTGCAAAGCAGAATTCGGATGGCTTGAATGCTATTATTCATTTTGTAAGCCGTGACTTACAACATCATGTGTATACATGTCAAACTTCAAAAGAAGCTTGGGATAATCTTCAGATCCTATTCGAAGGAAACTCTTCCGAGAAAGAAGCTAGACTTCAATCTCTCACTTCCGAGTGGGAAAACCTTCGAATGGATGACAACGACACCTTTGAGGAGTTTCACATTAAAATCTCTGAGATAATTAATGCTTCTTTCTCGTTAGGAAAGACTATTTCTGAAAAGGATACAGTATGCAAGATTATTAGATCGTTGCCATCAAGATACGATTCTAAGAAACATGCAATCATAGAAGCAAATGATCTTTCAACTCTCACACGAAGCACACTCGTTGGTAAGTTAAAGATCTTTGATCACGAATCACAGTCTATTCAAAGTAAAGGAATTGCTTTTAAGACAAAAATTCCAAATACTCAAATGGAAAGGAATAGACAGTCGGATGATTCGAATGAAGAGATTGCAGAAAATTCTGATGATGAAATTGAACAATCATTATCATTAATTACTAGACAATTTCGAGATCTCTTGAAGAAAAGAAACAAGAGATTCGTTAAGGATACTTATTGATCTTCTCGATCGCATGATCGAATACATGTAAAAAGGGATCAAGAAGAAGATGATGAATATCATCCGCAGTGCTTCAAGTGTATAGGGTTTGGTCATATTGCTAAAGACTGTCCCAATCTTAAGAAATACACTGGAAGCAAGGCATTGGTTGTAACTCTAGATGAGTCCTCTGAGTCATATGATTCTGAAGATGAGGAAACAACTAATGTTGCATTAGTTGTCAATCTTATTCCTTCCTCCACCATTAATGATTTACCCATTTTAAGAATGGACATGTCTTCCGATGTTATTAAATCATCTAATGGTAAAGGGAGAAATAAGACAAGATGCAAAAACTGTCTTGATAAAACTGCTAAAAGTTGCATATGCAATTTCGGCTTATCCAAAGATACTTCGTTGGTTTGAGGTAATAGAAAGAGATCTTTTCATACTATACTATATCAAGAACACTCTGGTTGTTCAAAATTCCATAATGAGAGAAAATCTCATACTAATGCCACTTGATCGGTATTAGAATTCTTTCCTCATCTTGTGTGCCAATTTTTGACTGAGGAAGAATAAAAATCAAGGCACTTCTGTGTAGTTTATGGAAATAATATCTAGTATTTGAAGACATTTGATATATTCATATTTTTAGGAATATTATATTTTCGATAGTATGAAAAATATAAAAAGACTCTTCTCCCATTTTGATCATTCCTTGTCCGAACTATGAGTCTGGATCAAATGGTTTCTCTGGAGAATATGCAAGATCAGAAAGATCATCTTAAAACTAAGTTCCGTTTATCTCTCGACATTAAGGGTAAAATCAGAAAGGGAGATTGGCTCAGAAAGAAGGAGAGAGAGAATACTCTGAAGAAAGATCAGTGTATTGAGGCATTGACACACTTTTGTGTTCAATCGAAGACAGAATTACATGCTCTTGCAGAATCCTTCACGAAGATTTCTCATCTGCAAGAGATTCTGGTCAACCAACAAGGTTTTCTACTAGAAGAAATTCAAAAGCTGAAAAGTAGTAATGCACCTTCATTCGGTTTTGATATGAAGGACTAGGTTGCAAAGATAGAATAAACATCAATTTGTGATTTCTTTCATTGATTGTATTGGTCTATTATGAATAAAACTATTATGAATAAAATTATTTGATTTGAGTAATTTTTCTTGTGATAGTTTTCGGTTTACATAGCCCGTGCTTAATTGCTTTTATCTTATTACTATGTATGATTATGAGATGTATGTTTATGGTTTTATTACCTTAATGTTCGATCTCATATATTGTGAACCCTCATGGTTTGGGTGACTTTTTGATTTAGCGGGATTAAGTTCTAGCCCTAGTAGGTAGGCTTTATCAAAGGATTATGAGGGGTTCTAATGGAAACAATATGTGAAAAAGTCACAATATGTTGAATCAGTTTTGGTTTAGCATAAAAGCATATGTGTTTCAACAGTTTCAACTTTTGCTTGCAATAGTTAAAACCGGTTTTCAACCTTTCTCAGGTAAAGGTTGAGGTGTATTGTTATTCTTTTGTTTACGCATAAGGATGACAACGTGGTGATATTTTGATATCAATTCTCCCTGGACGAAGATGCTATCATATTGGAGAAGTGGATGCGAAATTTGAGGTAACAATCTTGTTAGTTAATTGTTTTCGTGTTTAGAAAAGCCTGGGTTTATATTATATATATATTTGTTGCTTTTGCTTAACGAAATTTAGGTTCAATTGATATTTATTCCATGATGTGTGTGTGGATGTGTGTTTCAATTGGTTCCTGTTAAGAAAAACTATTGTTATCTTTCTTTATTGCGTGGTATTAATTGTTTAGGCTTACAAAATTTCGGTACAATTGATGTGTGTTGTGATTCAATTGGTTTCGGTTAAGAAAAACTATTGTTATCTTGCTTTTGTATAGTTTCAATGGTTTAGGCTTACAAAATTTCGGTACAATTGATGTATGTGTGATTCAATTGGTTTCGGTTAAGAAAAACCTTTGGTATCTTTATTTTGTATAGTATCAATGGTTTAGGCTTACAAAATTACGGTGCAATTGCGGTGCTTTTAATGTCTATGTTGATTCAATTGCTTCCGGTTGAGGTGAATAATTTTGCAAGTTGATTTATTTTGGTTTGTATGAATTATTTATGGCTTAACGAAATAATATGTGTACGGGATGAGTTGTTTAGTCCAACTCGATTCAGGATAAGAAACTAAGTTAATTTTGATCTTAGTTTTTCTTATCGAAGTGAGGTTTCGATTATTCAAGTCTAATCGAATGCCTAAACAAAGAAATGCTAGTTAACTAACCTAATATTTGGTTTGTTTAAAATTGAAAGGTCCAAGTATATGGATAATTAGAACCTGATGAGAAAAATGGAGTTTATCTTTATTTTGATCTTATCGAATTAAGTGGTTGTTCTTGAACAATCGGTTTAGCAAAGGGACTATTGTGATTAGTTGTTTTTTGGTTTGCTAAACTAAATGGGAAAAATTATTTCGGGCAATTGTTTCCTTGGTAACATATCAAAATAAGAATACTTGTAGTTTCGGTTTTAATATTGGTTATCATAACGTGATGTGTGGAACCCTCGTGCGTGACTCTACAGGTTTGCAAGTCTATTCTGAGATTTGTAAGATTTTTTCGTGTTGTCCTTTATTTTTTCGTTTCTTTGTCATTTTTGTGACAAAAAGGGGGAGAAATATATGGAGTAAACAAGTGATACTGGCATTGATTTTATATTAATTGGTATCGCTAAGGAAAGAACATTGGTACTTGAATGTTATATCTAACGAAAGAGTGAAAGCACAGACTAAGGGGGAGTAACATGTCACATTGATTGGTATAACAAAGACGTGCGGATTGAATATCTACCTATCTTCCTTAGGGGGAGTAATAGCTTTGTTATTATAATGTCAACAACGACATTTTCAAGGATTGAATGTAAGCAGTTTTACTGGTCTATTGAATCGGGAATCAAGCGGAGTGTAATGAATTCTTGTAATTTGTTTATCCATATGATGTAAGAGTTTTGTCAATAAAATTGACAAAGGGGGAGATTATTAGAGCATTGCTCGGTTGAACCCACCAAGCGTTGGTATGTCAAGTTTGGTTGTCATATTTTAGTGAATCAAAACTCATGTTAAGAGTCGCTTGATTATATACTAGAGTTAAACTTCGTATAGGTTAGCTTGAAAGCATTAGGATATGAGACATTACAGGCATTGCGAAGTCTTGAAGATGTGAAGAAGCAAGGAGCTACCACGACAACAATCATCCTTCCACTTGAGGTTAGTGATATTTGACTTGAACTGTTTAATTCCCTAACGTATCTTTCAAGTCGTGCATATTGAAAACATAACTACGAAGCATATTTGAACTCTACATAGACATAGTATTAAGGATTACAATACGAGGTTTATTGCTTAACCATTAAACTTTGTAGATAAGACATCTCCATAATCATTTGAATGCTATTGTGATTATGTATGGGTATAAGGTGAGGATTTCATCCCAGGGAACAATGTTTACATGTGTTCTAAGGAAGTAAGTTCATAAACTTGTTTGTGGACCGAAAAGGAAATTGCCAGGAGTTATTGGATTTGTTACTCATTGCATATATTATGAACAACCAATATGTGTGATAGAGTATAACCGCTCACAACTTGTTGTGTCTTGGTAAAACTATTCGCAAAGTCTTGACTTTTGTATTGGTATAACTTTTATTAGTAAAACCAATCTTAAGTAATCACCTGGTATGTTCAGATTGTATGTGCCTTGGGGAAAGGGAACCGATCCTTGGTGGGGAAAGGGAACTGATCTTTGTTGGGGGTAGGGAACCGATCCTAGTAAGAAAAAGGGAACCGAACCTAAGGGGTGCAGTGCAATAAGGAACCGATCCTTGTATGGGGTGCAACAAGGTTTATAGCAGAAAGGGGAACCGATCCTATGGACATGTGTAACACATATAAGTTTAATACCATATATATGTGGGGAACCGATCCTAGTACCTAGTCAACCGAATCTTTGGAAAGCTAGTGTGACTATGCGTAGCACTCACATGGAGGCAGAACCAAAAATTGTTTTGGTAGAACCGTAAACCCATGATTGTGATTGAATGTTGGTTTGATCAATCACATAGTTTTTGAAAGTCATATGAACCAATTCTAAACTTGTTTGGAAGTGTGGAAAATCGGTTTCAAGATTGTAAGTGTGAAAGAGAACTTACAAAGTAAAGATGTCGACAAACTTTGAACACGTGCTGTGAATGTTTATTTCTATAATTGTTCAAAGATATTCCTTAAAGGCTAAGGGAAGAGAATCCCAGGATCGAAACATAAGTAAGTTAAGAATCTTTTAATTAAGGTTATTAATTTAACTTTGTAGGTAAATTATGGAATTAGTAATGTGCATTTACTAATTAGATTTTCCAAGAGATTTCGATTGTTATTTTTGGACAGAGCATTTCCAGGAATTATGAAAACCGAATCTGTGCATTTATGAATATCTTGAGAATATTTTCGGTTTTGGAAATTTCTTGGTGTCCAAACTTCCTTGTCTATAAATACACGAATTTTTCCTTTCTAGTAAACTAATCCTTCGTAATAATAGACTTCCTCTTTTGTCTTTGTTACTGGCGTAGCTGCCTATCAGAGAGGAGAGTAATCTAATTAGGTGAAATCTCTTACGGCCACTCGTTTTAAAATCTTCTTTGGGATTGAGAAGCTCTAGCGCGACCCGTTGGTGGAAACTAGATAATTGCGGTTTATCTTTGTTTTCGATTGATTTGATTGACTAACGGTGGTTGAAATATGATTGCACCTAGTTTGTTTATTCTTGAGAATCTTCTCTTTTTATATAAGATTCACTCAAACTAGTTCAGATTTTCGACAGGGATCTTTTGACTGTTGTTAGTTCTAAAGACGATCTTGTGATAATCCATTGTTAACAAACTCCGTTTTGTGCGTGATTGATCACAAGATATTCAAGAGATTTGTGTGCAGGTGTTTATTGAAGATTTAAGAAGATTTGAAGACAAAGAAGATATTAAAGATCTGACTTGGGTTTTATAATCTTTGGTATGCACAATACTTGTTGGGGAAAATAGGATCCTGTTAGAGCATAGCTCGGTCGACCTCGCATGCGTTTCTATCTCAAGCATGTTTGTCAATGTTAGTGATCAAAACTATGAGTCTTGATTTCTAGCCTACATAGCTAAGTCTCGGACTAGGATAGAAAAGTGTAGTTGAGCTCAAGGACTTCATGGCGATTCATCATACAACGACGTAGATCTATACAAGGAACCATGGAACTTCATCAACAAAAAGGTATGTGGAGACTTGAACTTATCTATCACTCAAAAGTCTATCTCTTCTATCTCTTATTAGATAAAATTCATATGCTATATAGACTAGATCATACACATTTCATATTTCGAGCCGAGTATATCTCGCCTATCTATATCTCGAATTCGTGTGTTGGTAAAGCGTTTCGCTTTGATCAAGTTTATCTTCACCTAGTGACGCAAGTCATGAAAAGTTTTAATCACTTGGAGAATTGCTCTGACGTGTATCGGTCTGTGAATAACGACTACATAGCGTCCTCTGAGAATGTATCAATGATTGAAATGGGAGTTTAGATTGCATAACCATGTATTCCTTGAACCGAAGTTTTCGAATTTGTTGATCAAGAGAAATCAGAAGGATTGTGGAATTGGCTTGCCAAGTCTGCGAACCCAGTCCGCAGACTCAGTCCGCGAACTTTCGGAAGTTCTCGACCGAGAATTTCTGTTGGATTTTCCAAAACTCGTTTGTGTGATTAGTCTACGAACTCAGTCCGCGAACTGGCGGAAGTTCTCTTTCCGAGAATTTTTGCTGAGTTTGGAAAACTCAACCGGTTTACTTAAGTCCGCGAACTTGTTTGTGAACTTAAGAGGTTATGATCTAAATATGTGCTCTGAACATGAAACATTAAATTACTAAGGAATGCTTTATGCAAACCGTGGCTATAATGTTCATGAGGCGATTCAATCGAATCGAATCATCTTTCTTTCAATTGTGTCTTGTGTAGTTACATAAGATCTCATAGCAATTGAACAACTCTCTAACTAGTTCATTTGATTTAATTGAACTAGTTATGGTGAAGAAGAACAAGGTTAATATGAAATGCTCATATGGTTAACCTTTTGGGTTACTATGTTGAACCAACATACACGTACACGTTTGGGCATGGTTTTCACAAACCCAGTAAACGTCTACCCAAGTGTGTGTGACAAACTAAGTTTTCGATCTAACGGTTGAGAAATATTAGCTTGAATCTAAACCAGGTTTTCATCTAACGGTGAATATGGATTGCTTTGTAACTAAGGAAAAACCCTGATTTGAAGGCTATATAAAGGAGACATCTAGCTTTGAGCAAAACTAATCCCCACACGTCTGTGTGATACTAGTGTGCTCGCTAGAGTCGATTCTCCTTTAACCTTTGGTTTTCTTCTCTAAAACCAGGTTAACAACTTAAAGACTTCATTGGGATTGTGAAGCCAGACCGATACTACTTTTATCGTAGTTGTGTGATCTGATCTTACATCTTCTATCGTACGAGTACAATCGATTGATTGGCTTGAGATCGTGAGAGTTCTCCGATAGGCAAGATAAAGAAGTCACAAACATCTTCGTCTCACTATTTGTGATTCCTCGACATCAGCCTATGTAGTCAGGAAGGATTGTAGAGAGGTGATTGATTAATCTAGGCTGTTCTTCGGGAATATAAGACCGGATTATCAATTGGTTCATGTTCACCTTGATTTCATATCTTAAGACGGAATAAAACCTAGGGTTTTTCTTTGGGAGACAGATTTATCCTTTGATATACTTTTTTGTGTGAGACAGATTTGTTTATTATCAAGTTTGCGATTTTGGGTTGCAGCAACTCTTGGTTGTGGGTGAGATCAGCTAAGGGAATCAAGTGCGCAGTATCCTGCTGGGATCAGAGGCGTAGGAGTACAACTATACCTTGGATCGGTGGAAGACTGATTGGGGTTCAACTATAGTCCAGTCTGAAGTTAGCTTGGAGTAGGCTAGTGTATGTAGCGGGTTAATACAGTGTGTGTTCAATCTGGACTAGGTCCCGGGGTTTTTCTGCATTTGCGGTTTCCTCGTTAACAAAATTTCTGGTGTCTGTGTTATTTCTTTTCCGCATTATATTTTATATAATTGAAATAATACAGGTTGTGCGTTCGTGATCATCAATTGGAAATCCAACCTTTGGTTGTTGATTGATATTGATTGATCCTTGGACATTGGTCTTTGGTACCGTCCAAGTTATCTCTCTTTGATAAAGACTCGCAGATTTCTATTTGCTTGAGTAAAGATCAAATCGAGAGATTGAGATATAAACTCTTTGATATATCTTTTTATTGATTGAGTATGACTGTCTAGTTGATTCTCATAAAAAGTACATTGGAGTTTGTCCATACAGATTGCTAAGCGAAATATTGGGTGGTGTTGTTAGACCCTCGCTTTTTCAGATCCAATTAATAATCGGTTTATCCTTGTGGTAGATTGGATTGATTAATTGAGTAGATCGGTCAACATGATTCTTCGGATTAAAGGTGTTGTTGGCTTAATATTAACTGATTACCTTTGGGTGATTGAACATAAGATATATCTAAACCCGACGAAGGAGTTTATGTTGAGATAAATGGAAGAGCCTTTATCTGACTCATATCACTTGGTTGAATAGAGTTGATACCAAACATATTTCTTGTTCCTTTAATGTTTGGAACACGAACCAAAGGGATTGTTCCAAGTACGTGACTTATTCACAAGTCGGAGGCATGGGAATACATACGGAACTAGGTAAACTATAGAGTTAGTTACTTGGTCTCAACTATACGAAGTTAGGTGTTATTTTGTGTAGCGGCTTAATCCTGAGAGTATTCAATTCTGGACTAGGTCCCGGGGTTTTTGTGCATTTGCGGTTTCCTCGTTAACAAAATCTTGTTGTGTCATTTACTTTTATTTTCCGCATTATAAATGTTTTATTATAATTAAAGTAAATTACACAGACGTTAATTCCTATTTACTTGATAAGCAATCCTATTGTGTTTGGTTAAGTCCGAACCTTTATATCAAGTAAACATACTTCGTTGTTGTATTGTCTCGATATCGTATCCATAGACGATCACTCGAAGTGTGAACCGATTAGTTGTATTGTCTCGACTCAGTCCATAGACAATCACTTTCAGAGAAAGGACTTATAGGTAGGAGAAGTTTTAGCTTGAGGTATATTTGGGTACCCTCGCCTTTTCAGATTCTGCGGCAGAAAGTAACTCAAGCATTGATGATAGTGGGTCTCGTAGTGAAGATGAGACTAGGTCCACAGATAGCTCTCGATCTCGTAGGACTAGGTCAACTGGTAGCTCTCGATCTCGTAGTACTAGGTCAACTGGTAAATCTCGATCTCGTAGGACTAGGTCCAGAAGTGGCTCACGATCTGTTCATACCGAAGGAAGAGAGGGTGGGTCTAACGCTTTAACATTATAGAACATTCAGACAATGCTGAATACTGCGATCACAGTGGCATTGGATCAAAGGCTTGGTACACGTGGATGTCCAGAAAATGTGGCACCCTCGGAAATGAATGGGCCTGCAATTGTAAAGAGAAACGAGAAGTCTTGGGTTCAGTATTACCAAGATTTTTCAAGATGAAACCCCCTACGTTCACAGGAAAGGGTGGTGCAAGTGAAGCACATCAGTGGTGCACAAAAGTTGATAGGATACTAGCTCATTTTGATTGTTCCGGGGCTTATAAGCAGAGGATGGCCGCTTATAAGCCCCGGAACAATCAAATTGAGGTAGTTAAGACGTTACCGGATTTTGATAATGCGAGCATACCATGACTTGAATGAAGATCTCAGTGGCATGATAGAGCATCGTATGATGAGCATAAAGTGGCGTTGAACCGCTAGTTTGGACGATGGAACCTTGGTCGTTTAGGATTCGCGGGTCGGGCCCAAATAAGGAAATCCTTGTAAAATTAGGTTTGGGAAATAAAAATTGATATAAAAGGGAATTAATCCCTTTCTTTTTTTATATTTTCCACGACCAGCAAATTCATCACCTCTCCACCACTTTCACGCCAGCAACAGGAGGAGAAAGGTTTCACGCCGGAGCACCGACCGCTGCCGCCACCGTCCGACCAACTTCCGGCCGACGCCGACCATGTGTGGAGTTTTTTTTTTGCTGATGTTTATATGAGTTTCATGAAGTGATCATGTTGAAATCATATATGTGCGTAGGTGAGTAGGATTTTTGTTGAAAAACTCTTGTTTTTTGAAAATGTATGTTCGTTTGATCGTTAGTTTTGAAAACTAACAATAATCCCTGATTTAGGAGAGATTTTTAATATATGTAGACCTAAGTCCAGTGATAAAGTTTAGTTTATGAGCTTTCATGTGAACCAAAGTTTTATCATAAAAGAAGTGAGTTTTCACAAAAACCGAAATAAACCTTCGTTTTAGAGGATGACAATAGTACGAAGGAAAAGTTTTTTTTTTATACATGAACTTGTGTCCAGGGATAAAATTTTGTTTATAAGCTTTCATGTAAATCAAAACTTTATCTTATAAGGTGTGAGCTTTCACAAAATTGAAATAAACCTTCGTTTTAAAGACGAACGACGATACGAAGGAAAAGAGTTTTTTTTTTTTATAAAATCGTGGTATGTCCATGAAAAATATATTTGCATACAAAACTGTGGCATGCTTTCACGAAAAAAGGAATACTCTTTTTTTTTGCGTGAGTTATTATTTCATGTTCTGTAAACATATATTTTCAACACTGATTTTTGAATAATGTTCAAAGTAAACAATTATTTATGATGAAATATTGTTTTAGTTTTCATAATTCCATGGTAAATGTTCATGCAGTGGAAATGTTCATGATTTTATGAAAAATCTGAGTTTCGTTCGTCTTTTGTAGGTTTCGAAGAAACAAACGATTTTTGAGGTGTTAACTCTAGCATTACTATCACTATCGTTAGTGGAAGCGTAAAAGGTAAGAGTTAAGAGTTACCATTAGATGCCTGTACTACCTTGATTTATATCTAGGTGACATACTAAAGTAGAATGTAGTGTGAACTTTACAGCTACTCCGCAAAGATGTCCAACTCCCAAGCTAACGACACTCCAAGGGACGAAATATGTATTGATGATGATACCTCCAGAGATGAGACATGTATGGATGAGACTTCCGTTGGAGAACAAGAGGATGAAGCCTCTGGAATTAAAAATGTCTCGAATATAGATAATGCATTTTTTGCGGAGGTTGAGCAGGAAACTGAGAATCATCTCAAATCTCCAGTGTATCGTCTTCTGATAAATCCCAGAAATGTTACTCAGAAGAAATTGGTGACTCCTAAGACAGTGATTCGGTTTTGTCTTGAACGAGGTATCTTCCTTGCATCAATCATAGAGTTTAATCTTTCTCGACGACCTTTGGAAAAATTCTCTGGATGGGCGAGACATATGCAGGGTTTCCCTCATGTCAGGGCTATGCTCGATCAGGCGCAAGTGACTAGAGCTATTCAGGCTTCTGGAGACTTATTCATTTTCCATGATGCGAGAGGTATTGTGGCTCTACTTGATCGTTGGTGTATTCCCACTCACACCTTTATATGCAGATGGGGAGATTTTACCGTTACCTTAGAGGATGTGGCTTCTCTGATGCATCTCCCAATCACGGGCAATCTCCCTGGAGATCTTTCAGATGAGGAGACTGCAGTTTCTAACATCTTGACAGCCGCAATGGAGGAAGTGAATAAGGCGTCTGGCAGTAAAGGATGTTATGCTCACTGGCTAACACGCTGGTGGCCAAAAGACGAGGTTTCTGATAGTACCATCGACGGTATGTTTTCCATTGCTGTTTTCTTATGTTTATGGATGTCCAGAGACATATTTGAAGACAGTGGAAACTTTTTGAAACCCTTCGCGATCCCCTTTGCTATCAAGATGGCTCAAGGTGAGCAACTTCCGATAGGTAGCTTATTCCTGGGTTCTTTGTATTCTAACTTGGACTCCTTGATTATAGACTCCAGTGTGTCGAATGGCTTTATGAAGATTGAGTGCTATGCCAACACGATGTTTCTTCAATATTTGATGTGGGAACACTTCAAGAACTATGCACCTATTCCACGTTATATTTTGCAAGGACCGAATGTTGATGCTTGTCACATCTTCTCTGAAAAAGATAATGCCAGGATCATGTGTTGGTATACAAAGCAGGCTCGGTCCAAAGCACGCCTCATTGATGTGTTGGATGATGAATCTGAGTTCAACTTCCGCCCATGGGTGTCTGTTCCTGCTTATGTTTCCCATCCAACGACTTTCAATACTGGAGAGAGTGTGATGCTGATGTCCGGTGCAAATCTGAGTGATGGCGAAAGATCTTTTATGTTGAGTTGCACCCCTGGTCATTTGATATCGGTTATATACGGAGAAATTTCAGTGGAGGAATATAATATTGACAGAGCATCTCGACAAATGGGTATGGATCAGTGTGTTCCAACTTTTCGAAGGAGGAAGCCATCAGTTGAACAACTTAGAACCCATTTAGACCATACTCATGTGGAATGAAGTAATTACTGGTTCCCTTTCTCTGAGAGATTTGCATATGTAACTCCAGGTTATGTAGACTTTTGGGATCAACAACTTCAGCGATTGCGTGATTACGTGATGGCTGATCAGCCTCAAGTGAAGGATCCTCCTTCTACTGAGATGATTTATGGTCGACCAAGATTGAAGTATCTCTCTGGTGATAAACAAAAATCGTCTCCAGGATCTTCTCAGGTATGTTTCTTGGTATAATCTTCATGAAATTATGAGAACTGTATTCTAATTATGTTACTGAATTTTACCATAGGACGGTCGTAATGTAAGACCTCGAATCCGTGTAGATTTCTAAGAAACTGAAGCGATTGTTCACGGTGGAGAAGGAAGGAACAAGAGTTATAAGTTGTTACCTAATACCATAAAGCCCCCAGTTGGTTCTTTGGTGAGTTCTCGGTATTCCCCTTGTCGTGACTTTTTCTCGCCCACATTATTAGGATCATGAAACTGTAGATGGTGGATTTTCAACAAGGGCTAAAATCGTAAACTCGTAATTATACGAAGCTCTGATCCAGCAATCAGACGTGAGTATTGAGACACGGGTCTCTCATCGAATTCTCAACGGTGAGTAATTTCTCTCAGAGTACATGTAGATATGTAGTCTCACGACTGGACAACGGCATATCTCATGAATACTTAACACTTTCAGTGATTATTTCTATATAGTATCACGAGATGGACGGCTCCTAGACAGCTTGCTATGCTAGTATAGAGCCATAACGTCTTCAAGAACAAACAACGAGTTTACCCTGACTATATAAAGGATATGACTTACCTACAAGCTCATATCGGGATAATTAATGCTCCTAGACAGCTTGCTCTGCTAGTATAGAGCCACAAAGTTAATTATTCCTAATTAAGATTAATTCTTCCGTGACATTCACTACTGAATTCCCAGAATAATCTATTATTAATCCTATTCCATGGTCGAATCCACGACTGGTCCCATGGAATGGCAATAACAATTGCTCCTATTCCATGGTCGAATCCACGACTGGTCCCATGAAATGGAAATAAACAATTGTTCTGATTCTATGATCGAATCCACGGCTTGATCTCATAGAATAGCAATAACTATATTATCTCATTACTCTGATTTCATGATCGAATCCACAACTGGTCTCATAAATAGTAATAGATAAAACTTAATTACTCTGATTCTATGGTCGAATCTACGATCCCATGGAATGGTAATGCTCACTTTATTATTCTGAATTCGTAGTCGAATCCTCAGCTGATCATATGAATTAATAATAAACATCTTATTACTCAGTTTTGTGAATTATTCTCCACTGAATTCCACAATTAGTAATAAATAATCAACAACCGGGCGTCTGAGCTACCTCTAAGTAAGCCCCGATTCAAATGGTGAAGGTGTATTCAACGACGATACACTAACAGTCACCGCACGAACGAGTATTTCAAAATACAACGAAACGATGAACCTATGCAAAATAGGGAAGAAAATAATAAATAATTAAAAATATTGACCAGGGTGCTGGGAGCACGGACACACGACCGACCGACCGTGTCGTGGTAAATCCCATGCCAGTTTTATATTTTTAATGCATTTATATTATTTTCCATGATTTGATGAAAATTCTCTCATTTTATCAAATCTCCTTCGTCTCGAGGAAACTCCTCGGTTTCATGGTATTTTCATAAATTCGTAAAAAATAATATAAAATTAAGGAAAGAAGTGTTGGGCATGACCGTTGGCCAACTGGCCATGCCTTGGTCCCAGCCGGCCCCACACCTCACGGTTCCTCATTATTTTATTATTATTATTTCTCTAATTTCATGAAAAAACTCCCTGATTTCATGGTGTTTTGCACAAATCATCAAATAATAAATAAAATTATGAAAACTTGTGGGACCGGGCCACTAGCCGGTCGGCCATGCCCTAGCCCGTCCCACACGCCCCTTATTTTTTATTTTATTTTTCCTTGAATTCATCAAATTCCTTGATTTCATGGTATTTCTCTCAAATTAGGAAAATTCCCTCAAATCATGAAAATACTTAAAAAATATAAAAAATTATGAAAACTCGTGGGACCGGGCCCCTAGCCGGCTGGCCACGCCCCAACGGTCCCACACGTTGTGTTTTTATTATTTTAATATTTTTTGCTTCCTTGAACTCATGAAAACTACTTCAATTCATGGAAACTCCCTAAATTCATCAAATTTCTTAAAATTCATGAATTCTTCATAAAATCATCAAAAATATTATAAAATTAAGGAAAATGGCACCACGAGACCGTGGTCACGACCGGCCGACCATGCCTTGGCCTCGGCGGTCCCACGCCTCATTATTCCTTATTTTATAATTATTTTCCATCATCTCATGGTGTTTTCTCAGTTTCGTCGAAACCCTAATTTTGGCATATTTTCTCGAATGGATGCTCAATTGCACGCCAGAAAATATCAAAATTCTCAGGACTGAGACGCGGACGCCTTGGGGACACGAGCACGCTATCTTGACCGACCAAGATTGGCTCTTTGGCTCAGAAGCCGGTCCCATCAATTTTCACAGTTTTGACCTAATTTGCACAATTGCTCGTATTAGGTCCAAAACTCTTCCAAACACTTTGGATTTTCATGAAGTGATCGTCAGGCGGTCACGTGACAACCCAGGGCCGGTTTCATGACCCATGGTCGGTCCCTCACTCGTCATAATTAATTAGGTTTTCTCACCTAAGGCTCAGACGAGCATTTTCGAATAAATGATTAAACCAGCATTTAATCATTCTTTCACCAACAAATCGTCAACTCTTCAGGAGTTCTTTGTATTTGCTCACGTGAGCATATGGACACTACATGGTTGATCCACGGTCCCATGTAGTCGCTCCCTCCTTCGTCCCATGGTTAAACTTCTGACGAACCATGAATTGATCATCAATTGATCAAATTAGGGTTTCTGAATCCAAGGATCATCATTCCAGATTCCAACCTTAATAATTTTACGACGACCTCATGGTCATTAATTTTATTAATTATGCTCGGTTCAACGACCAGTATTCTAATTAATATTTTTGGTACGCTGCCAATAATCCATCAGATGAGCAACACATGCTCAGACGATCAAATATTCAACAATTCATCACATGAGCAACACTTGCTCAGATGATAAATATTTGCTCAAACCAAGGAATATTGGTTCAACAATCAATATTCAACGATCCATCGAATGAGCAATACTTGCTCACTTCATCGTAAGAACTATACCTCTGTCTCATGACATGTTCAATTCATGAGTTTCAGAACATCATGTTCAACTCAGCAACTACATGGACTCATCGTCCCATCAAACCACGAAGTCATCAATTGACTAACAACCACGAGACGTCAATCGTGTCACTTGGGGGATATCACTTAGGGTTTTGGTCTGGCGGTCTACGCACGTGTGTTCAAACACACGATGGAATGTGAGCAAGTCGTGCAATCAGTTGAAGGAATTCACGAGGTAGTGGGTGGAAAATCGACCAAGTCTCCACACGTTGAGCAACTGGTTTCAAACACGATCTCCACTTCCCCACTCCTTGATTCCATCAACTGTCACACTTCATGGGTCATGGTGTCTAAAATTCCAGCAATATAAATAAGTCTCTGAATCATGATTGAATCACATCAACAGTATCATCAATCTCACGTCTCATCGACAACACGAGATCATCAACTCATCAATTGAGCAACTACTCTCAATTGAGCAATTTCAATCATTCAGAGCTTATCATATTCAGAATTCAACCCACAATCTTTGATTACCATTGATTCCACACATTTCCAGCTTCCCTCCTACAGATCAACCCATCCTCTCTTGTGACCGAATTTACTCTGGAACGGTCATTGTCTTGATTTAGGCCGGAGTACTACAGATTGATCTCTCGAATCTAAAGCACCCCCTTTGCAGCGGTGCATCTTGTGAGGTTTAACATTTCGGTTCGAGGAGTCTCCTCCGTACGGTCGTCTCCTCAATTCCTTAAAAACCAGCAAATCGTTTTTCCCCATCTACAGATTGGCGACCACAGTGGGAGATTAATCTCTCGGTTGCAATCTAACAATTCACAAGATGGTTGGTCTTAGGACTAATTCAACTAATTCAGATCAGAATATTTCAAACGGCAACATTCCTCATGTTACACCTGGCGGCATGGAAGGCAGAGGGATCCCGACTTTGGCAGAGTTGGCTCAAATCCTAGAGGTCCATACCAGGAACATGGACCTGATGGAAGAGACGAAACCACATCCTCGACTTTCTCATCAGATTAACATCCGAGTTAGGCGGTATCTCCGCTCCAGAAGCCTCAACACCGGGGACTGAAGCGTCATCTGACCCTCAAATCAACAGCTTCACCACATACGAGAAGCCGGTGGAACAAGAGGTCACACATTTGATTGAAAATCTATGTGAACTCCTACTTCTCCAGGGATCAGCGCACAACACATTTTCAGCACTCAACCAGATATCATCCAGCGTGCAAATAACGCCACCAACACCATCAGTTGAAGAAGTCTCCCTAGTGCCTGGGCATTCGATCGACAACATCTTTTGGAGAAGAAGATCGCATGACGGATGAAGGACACAACCGAGCATTGTATGTCACTGGTTTCATCAAAGGCACCGAATTTAGAAGAGCTCTTGTCGACACCGGTGCTTCCACCAACATTGTCACTATGAAGACTCTCAGGATGGCCAGATTCCCACAAGGTAAAATCGTTCGCTATCCCATCCTAATGACAGGATTTGAAGGAAGTCAAAGCCATACATATGGATATGCATACATAGATTTGAGGGTGGGGCCGATTCGATCGAAAGCAAAGTTTCATGTGATCGAGCAAGAACCTGACTACCACATAATACTGGGACGCCCATGGCTCCATGATAACAAGGTGGTTCCTTCAACATACCATCAATGCATGAAGGCTCTGCTCGACAACAAGATCGTTCGCATTCCGGCTTCATCATCTCCTTATGCTCCCGTCTATGATACTGAGTTCCTTGAATCTCAAAAAGGCGTCCCGGAACCTCCAAGCAGGATTCGCAGTACTCCACTTCCAAGCTGGAAGACTATCGAGAAGGCTGATAACGATCCGTCATCCTCAGCTGCTAAAATGATCAAGTCACCTACTACACCGACTAAACGCCATAATGATCAAGTCTCAACTCCAGGGTCAAACTTCACGACCGATCGAGATGTAGAAGGGAGAGTCATTTATCGCCGACGGAAAGATTAGCAATTAATCGGGGAGAACGATGAAAAGTCTCCCCACCATGAAGAATCGTGTCAGAGTGAGCTATCACTTGAAGAAGAAGTCCAGGATGCCCCACGACAACTACAGGACGACACTGACTCTACCACTGACGATCTTGAAACAATCAACATTGGGACTGAAGACGATCCAAGGCCAATCCTGATCAGTTCAGCACTATCACCAGAGGAGCGGACCGAGCTGATAAAATTATTGAAAGAATATCAAGATGTCTTCGCCTGGACGTACGAAGAAATGCCGGGTCTGGATGACAAACTCGTCACCCATCACCTGCACATCGTCCCTGGTTCCAAAGCTGTCAAACAACCGCCCAGACAATTTAGACACGAAGTCGAGGAGCAAATCAAGGTCGAAATCCAGAAACTGTTGGCAGCAGGGTTCATCAAGCCTATTCTTCATCCAACGTGGCTAGCAAATGTGGTACCTGTTAAGAAGAAAAATGGTCAAATCAGATGTTGTGTCGACTTCAGGAACTTGAATAAATGTTGTCCAAAGGATGATTTTCCTCTACCCAACATTGACATGCTCGTCGATGCAACCAGTGGTCACGGTATGTTCTCATTCATGGACGGCTATAGTGGGTACAACCAGATCAAGATGTATGAACATGACGCCAACAAGACTGCGTTCCGTACTCCCATTGGGAATTTTCACTACACTGTGATGCCCTTTGGATTAAAGAATGCTGGTGCCACCTATCAACGAGCCATGACTGCCATATTCCACGACATGATGCACAAGCAAGTAGAAGACTATGTTGATGATGTGTGGTGGTAAAATCGAAGACTCGAGCATCTCATCTCGAAGTTCTAAGGCAGGTGTTTGAAAGATGCAGAGAATACAAATTAAAAATGAATCCTTTAAAGTGCGCATTCGGAGTTTCTTCCGGAAAATTCTTAGGATTCCTGGTCACGGCTGAAGGGATCAAAGTCGACCCAGACAAGGCAAAAGCTATTACCACCATGCCTCCTCCACGTACCGTGAAGGAACTACAGCTTTATGGGCAAGGTAAATTATATTCGACGCTTCATTCCTGGATTAGCTCAACTCATTGCTTCGTTCACACCTCTGCTGAAGAAAGGAGCAAGCTTCACCTGGACAGCTGTTCAACAAGAAGCTTTCCATAAAATACAACAGATATTATTGTCACCGGCCGTCATGAGGTCTCCAGTGCAGGGACGACCTCTGATTCTTTACACAGCCTCCAGTGACGTCGCCATCGGCGCACTCCTCGCTCAGGAAGACGACGAAGGCGTCGAACGACCGATTTACTACTTCAGCCGCACAATGAGAGATGCTCAACTCCGATATCCAAAGGCCGAAAGGGCATGCCTGGCATTGGTACATGCAATCCAGAAGTTCAGACATTACTTACTATCTAACAGGGTCGTACTCATCTCCAAAGCTGATCCCATAAAGTTCTTGCTATCAAAGCCAGCCTTGATAGGGAGACCAGCGAAGTGGCTACTCCAGATGTCAGAATTTGACATAGCTTGCACGCCACCTAAAGCCATCAAAGGTCAAGCGGTCGCAGACTTGCTCGCTGCTTTTCCAGGGGAAGACACAACAACACTACATGAAGAAGTGCCCGGCGAATTCCCAGACATCTTGGTCATCAAGGAAGAAACATGGCTTCTATACTTTGATGGATCTGCCACCCCTAGTAGTGACACCGGAGGAGCGGGCATAGTACTGGTGTCTCCATCTGGTGAAGTTTTCTCACATTCGTTCAAGTTGGATTTCCACTGCACCAACAACTCAGCAGAATATGAAGCCTTCCTATTAGGATTATCCTTGGCCAAGCAAGCAGGAGCAACACACCTGAGATAAGGGGAGATTCAAAATTATTGGTCAACCAGATGAATGGAACGTATTCTCTCAAGGAAATCACACTTGCTCCATTCAGAACCGAAGCTCAGCGACTGTTGACCTATTTTGCTGACGCAACGATCGTCCATACTGGACGGACTAACAATAGGCATGCTGATTGCCTAGCAACTCTCGCCTCCAAGCTGCAATTGAAGGAGCAAGAAAACGATCACTGTACAGAGGCGTACGTATCTTCAACTTGGCTCACTCAGATAGAAGACATTCCAGCAAACGATTGGCGAGCACCCATCATTCATGAATTGAGCAGCTCTGTTTCAGAAGGCCAAGTCAGCCTCAAGAATTGAAGAACTACTTCTTGCTCATGGAGGACTATACTATCGAAACCCTGATGGATCTCTATCACGATGTCTTGGGAGCGACGAAGCGGAAGAACAACTCAAGCGCATACATGAAGAAATCTGCGGGCAAACGTTAGTGGTAACACTTTACAGAAAGCTTCAAAGAATGGGTACTACTGGCCATCCATGGAACTCAGTCAAGAGCTTTACAAGGATCTTGTCCTGATTCCAAACACCTCCTCATCACTGGAGGTTTTGACAGTCCACCACACTGGGGACTGGAGGAGCCTTACATCAAATACCTCCGGGATAACGAACTACCACTGGAAAAGAAGCAAGCAGTCAAACTCATTCAGAAAGCTAAGAGATTCGTCTATCTCGATGGGATCTTATACCGCAAAAGCTTTGGTGGAATTTACTGAGGTGCTTAGCCGAACATGAAATCCCTACAATCCTGAAGGAAGTACATGATGGAGAACATCAAGGAAAGAGGAAACTATTTCTTCAAATTCATGAGAAATATTATTGGCCAACCATGGAAGATGATGCAGCCGCACACGTTCAGAGGTGTCACCAATGCCAAACCCATGGTAATCTCATCCACACTCCTTGTCTCCCGTTGAATTCTGTGAATAGTCGTGGCCTTTCTACAGCTGGGGACTAGATATCATTGGGAAGATCAATCCAGCATCTTCAAAACAACATGAATACATCATCACTGCGACAGAGTACTTCACCAAGTGGGTCGAAGCTATTCCTCTTCGAAGCACCACTGGAGTTACGATTGCCGCCTTCATCAAAGAGCACATAATATGCAGATTCAGAGTTCCTAAGCATATCATCACAGATAACGGAACTCCTTTTGCCAATCAAGATGTTGAGAAGCTTCTCAATAAATATGGGATCAAACAAATCTTCTCCACGCCTTACTATCCACAAGGAAATGGTCAAGCAGAAAGTACCAACAAGACTTTGATCAGGATTATCAGTCGGACGTATCATGACAATCCTCGATCATGGCATGAGCAATTACCCATGGCTCTATGGGATTACAGAACTGCACCAAGGAGCTCGATCGGTACTTCGCCATATTCCCTTGTCTATGGAGCCGACGCCATACTTCCAGCAGAAATCAAAGTTCCCTCAGCCAGGATTGCAGCATCCTGTGGTGTACAATGGGATGAGGCTGAAATCTCTAGATTAAGAATCGCTGAGCTAGATATGCTTGAATCAAGGAGAGCCAAGGTGGAAAAATATGTGGAAGCTTACAAACAGAGGGTCTCCAGAACCTACAAAAAAATGGTAAGACCTAGAACATTTCAAGTAGGAGATTTGGTATTAAAGACGGCAAAGCACATTCAACAAGACATGTCTTCTCTTAAGTTCTCTCCTAAATGGGAAGGGACGTATATTGTTATCAAAGTAGTGTCTAGCGGATACTACAAAATTTTTGCAATCAATGGAGGAAAGGAAGGAAACATAATCAATGGAAAATGGCTCAAAGCTTATTATGCCTGATCCATGAAACAAACTACCTCTTCATCATTTCAAGCATTTTCAAAAATGTAATTTCATTCCTCCAAAGAGCATGCGAATGCTCCTTTGTTCATTAAACATTTCATAAATGAGCAAAATTCGTTCATACCATGATCAACTGTTTCACCTAACTAGAAACTCAGATTCATTCAAAAAACAACAACCACAAATGCTCACTCAGAGCAAACTATCCAGCAACGGATAATCCCTGTAAGAAGCCCCGTCAAGCTTCTTCTGAAAAATCTTGGTCTTTGCCTTCAAGTCTTCGACCGCTTTCTCAACCCTTGCTGACTCCAGAGCCAGTATCCTCTCCTCATCCAGTAAAGCAGCATTCATGGAAATTGCATAGGCAGCCTATGCCGCCTTATGAACCTTGATTATCTCAAGACGACGACGGAGCCATCTTACATTGAATCGCAATATCTCAAAATTCGATATCATTTCATCCCATTTGTGCAGTTCATGGTTTTTGACGTCTCGCAAATGCATTTGGTTCATTTTCTCGATGATCGGCAATAGCCCAGCTACCGTGGTTAAAAGAGTTGGAAGAAAACCTTTCCACACTTCTGTGGTAGCAATGTGACCATACCTCTTCCAAATATTGGTGTATAGAGGCGCATGACATTTGGGAATCACGAATCCACCGACCACTTCATTGTCTGGGAAGGTATTAATCAATGGAGCTTCGAATAAGAGTTCAACGGTTGGGTATTCACGAACATGGATACTGTCTCCAGTCTCCACGGATCCTGCAGAATCTTCACATGCCTGGTTGCTGCTTTCCTCAACCTCAACCACGTCATGGACTTTACACTCTTTCTTCGTCTAGCATCGATGACGACACGGACATCCTCCTATGATGAAACAAAGGAGTGTTAATCCCGGGACTCAGTACAATCTCAAGAGTTATAGGTTTACTTACAGACGATCCAGCTTCAGCACGAGCCGTTCCATACCGGGAAGGATCTCTAACAGTTCGCTTAGGCCTTGCATTATGAGGAGTAGCATTCTTCTTTCAGTCCTACGACAAATCATTCTCTTGTGATCAACAATCTCGATCGAACAGAGACAAGAAAGGGGAATAAGAAGAAGTGTACAACTTACTGAGATAGACGTTGCTATTTCACGCTTCGACTGAAGATCATCTTGAGAAGAAATGCTATTGCTCGACATGACGGCAAATAGGTAGGATCAAAACTTCTCTGTACTATGAAACTGACTCAGGAATGGAAGAAATATTTGCGTGGATCATAGATTTGGAGTCTTGAAGATATATATAACAGGCGATAGTCATCACTCGCGAATAGTCAATTTAGTTACGAGTTTCACTAAAACCCTAGGCTTCAAAGATCGATACTGAAGACGCGGAGGAAAATAACGCACTAGGGACTGACCATCACGGGTCAAAGGATAGGCCAGGCGGCCTTGTACACGTCATGAATTCTCAGCCGTGTGTTATGTTACTTCTCTTGAAAATCGACAAGTCATGATGAATTTGGATGTATGGACATTGGTCCATGTCATGGATTAGAAGAAATCGACGTTAACAAAATGTTCATCATTCAAAAGAAAAGTCTAATTGAAGTAAAGTCATTTAAACAGTCAAAAGAAAGATATCCACTATGAATACTAAAAGGGAATGCTCTAACGTTTAAAGAAGATGGAAGTAAAACTACTCGTCGGACTCATTCGAATTGTCAGATTCATCGTCACTATCCTTCTCGGAATCATCTTCTTCAGAGTCACTGTCAGAATCATTGGTGAAGTCCGGTGGACAGAAGATAATATCATCATCATCTGAATCCGAGTCATCTTCTGCTGCATCTTCAGCTTCAATTTTCTTCATCATCCTCTGATGATCTCTTTCATATAGATCGGGCTTAATGTAACGCTCGGATGGTTCCCATGTGATCTCTTCTTCAGAAGCATCAGAATCAGAAGGCACTCCATCCAAGAATCAACGCTTCTCCTCAACCTTCTGTCTCTTACGCCGGGTGATATCTTTCTCACGTTGACGGGCATCTTCCTTTTTGTCTTCAGCTCCTCTTTTCTTGAGTTCAGCAAAAGAGACTCTTCGCTCACCCAAGGGAACAGTAGGCTTCGCCCCTTCATGGGAAACCCTAGCCTTTGATTTCTCTACAGGAGCGTCGGAATCCTCATCAGAAGAGCCAGAGGAAGAAGAAGAATACCAGTAATCGTAATTGCTGTTGTTGTTGGTCGACATTTTCTGGAACCGGAAGATCAAAGATTACTACTATGTAAACAAACCAACATCAGCAAAAAAAGGTAACTCTGAACTCTTACCTCTTTACAATTCTACTAATGGTATTAGTTATGCCGTAAGAGTTAACACGATAAAGTTAGTTCGTTTCCTAAAATTTGCGATAATGAACGAGACTTTATTAATTTCCGAAACTGATTTTTCATGAAATCACGGACACAATTTTCATAATGTGAATATTCACACAACTGACCTATGAAGTTCATAACAATACAATATTCTATCATAAATATATTGTCTATCTTCGAAGAATCCTCAAAACCCACATTTTGATTTTTCAAAAAAAAAACAGCAATTAATGCAACTCGCATACATAAATTCTCAAGGATTTTATCTAATGAAAACAAATTCATGAAAATAAAATATACCATCATATTTTACACAATATATGTCACGGCTGCATATAAAAAAAACTATTTTTCCTTTGTATCGTCGTTATTTGTCTTTAAAACGAAGGTTTATTTCAAAATATTGTGAAAGCTCACATCTCATACATATGATAAAGTTTTGTATTTACATGAAAGCTCATAAGCAAAATTTTATCACTGGACACAAGTTCATCATATGAATTTTCCTTCGAGTCGTCGTAATTTGTCTTTAAAACGAAGGATTATTTCAATTTCGTGAAAATTTACTCCTTTTATGATAAAACCGTGGTACACATGAAAGCTCATACACTAAGTTTTATCACTGGACCTAAGTTCATATATTAAAAAAAAAAAATCTCTCCGAAATCAGGGATTATAGTTAGTTTTCAAAACTAACGATCGAACGAACATACGTTTTCAAAAACGAGGGTTTTTCATAAAACTCACACCAATATATACACACATGTATATGGTTTCATCATGAACAACTCATGAAGGTCACAACATCAGCAAACATCAAAAAAAAAACGCTCGCACCTGGTCGGCCGGAAGTTGGCCGGCGGCAACGGCGACTGGCGGCGACTGCGGTGACGATCAGGTGGCGGCGCAACTTCAAGCTTCTCCTGCTGGCGTGAAGGAGGAGAGGTGATGGAGAGCTGGACGTGGAAAAATTAAAAAAAAAAGGATTAATTCCTTTTATACAATTTTTTTTTATTTCCAAAACCTAATTTTCCAAGGATTTCCTTATTGGGCCAGGCCCGCGAATCCTAACCGACCACGGACTCGTCGTCCAAACCAGCGGTTCAACACCAATTTATGCTCATCAAACGACGATCCAATCATGACATTGAAGCCTTCATCAAGTCGTGGTTTGCTCATGCTCTCTAAATCCGGTAACGTCTCAACTTACGACTAAGTTCAATTACTGGTATTATTATTTATGGCCGAAAAATCACCATTTAATGCTGACTGAGGAACACAGCTTTCCTCAGTAAGCAGGGGACTTAATGTAGATGGTGGATTTTTTACAAGGGCTAAAATCGTAAACTCATAATTATACGAAGCTTTGATCCAGCAATCAGACGTGAGTATTGAGACACGGGTCTCTCATCGAATTCTCAACAGAGAGTACTTTCTCTCAGAGTACATGTAGATATGTAGTCTCACGACTGGACAACGGCATATCTCATGAATACTGAACACTTTCAATGATTATTTCTATATAGTATCACGAGATGGACGGCTCCTAGACAGCTTGCTATGCTAGTATAGAGCGATAACGTCTTCAGGAACAAACAACGAGTTTACCCTGACTATATAAAGGATATGACTTACCGACAAGCTCATATCGGGATAATTAATGCTCCTAGACAGCTTGCTCTGCTAGTATAGAGCCACAAAGTTAATTATTCCTAATTAAGATTAATTCTGCCGTGACATTCACTACTGAATTCCCAGAATAATCTATTATTGCTCCTATTCCATGGTCGAATCCACGACTAGTCCCATGGAATGGCAATAACAATTTCTCCTATTCCATGGTCGAATCCACGACTGGTCCCATGGAATGGCAATAAACAATTGTTCTGATTCTATGATCGAATCCACGGCTTGATCTCATAGAATAACAATAATGATATTATCTCATTACTCTGATTTCATGATCGAATCCACAACTGGTCTCATAAATAATTAAAAATATTGACCAGGGTGCTGGGAGCACGGACACACGACCGACCGACCGTGTCGTGGTCAATCCCACGCCAGTTTTATATTTTTAATGCATTTATATTATTTTCCATGATTTGATGAAAATTCTCTCATTTTATCAAATCTCCTTCGTCTCGAGGAAACTCCTCGGTTTCATGGTATTTTCATAAATTCGTAAAAAATAATATAAAATTAAGGAAAGAAGTGTTGGGCGTGACCGTTGGCCAACCGGCCATGCCTTGGTCCCAGCCGGCCCCACACCTCACGGTTCCTCATTATTTTATTATTATTATTTCTCTAATTTCATGAAAAAACTCCTTGATTTCATGGTATTTTGCACAAATCATCAAATAATAAATAAAATTATGAAAACTTGTGGGACCGGGCCACTAGCCGGCCGGCCATGCCCTAGCCGGTCCCACACGCCCCTTGTTTTATTATTTTATTTTATTTTTCCTTGAATTCATCAAATTCCTTGATTTCATGGTATTTCTCTCAAATTAGGAAAAATTCCCTCAAATCATGAAAAATACTTAAAAAATATAAAAAATTATGAAAACTCGTGGGACCGGGCCCCTAGCCGGGAGGCCACGCCCCGACGGTCCCACACGCCCATTTTTTATTATTGTAATATTTTTTGCTTCCTTGAACTCATGAAAACTCCTTCAATTCATGGAAACTCCCTAAATTCATCAAATTTCTTAAACTTCAGAATTCTTCATAAAATCATCAAAAATATTATAAAATTAAGGAAAATGACACCACGGGACCGTGGTCACGACCGGCCGACCATGTCTTGGCCTCGGCAGTCCCACGCCTCCTTATTCCTTATTTATAATTATTTTCCATCATCTCATGGTGTTTTCCTCAGTTTCGTCGAAACCATAATTTTGGCATATTTTCTCGAATGGATGCTCAATTGCACGCCAGAAAATATCAAAATTCTCAGGACTGAGACGCGAACGCCTTGGGGACACGAGCACGCTATCTTGACCGACCAATATTGGCTCTTTGGCTTACAGAAGCCGGTCCCATCAAGTTTCACAGTTTTGACCTAATTTGCACAATTGCACGTATTAGGTCCAAAACTCTTCCAAACACTTTGGATTTTCATGAAGTGATCATCAGGCGGTCACGTGACTTCCCAGGGACGGTTCCATGACTCCATGGTCGGTCCCTCACTCCGTCATAATTAATTAGGTTTTCTCACCTAAGGATGAGACGAGCATTTTCGAATAAATGATTAAACCAGCATTTAATCATTCTTTCACCAACAAATCGTCAACTCTTCAGGAGTTCTTTGTATTTGCTCACATGAGCATATGGACACTACATGGTTGATCCACGATCCCATGTAGTCGCTCCCTCCTTCGTCCCGTGGTTAAAATTCTGACGAACCATGAATTGATCATCAATTGATCAAATTAGGGTTTCTGAATCCAAGGATCATCATTCCAGATTCCAACCTTAATAATTGACGATGACCTCATGGTCATTAATTTTATTATTTATGCTCGGTTCAACGACCAGTATTCTAATTAATATTTTGGTACGCTGCCAATAATCCATCAGATGAGCAACACATGCTCAGACGATCAAATATTCAACAATTCATCACATGAGAAACACTTGCTCAGATGATAAATATTTGCTCAAACCAAGGAATATTGGTTCAAAAATCAATATTCAACGATCCATCGAATGAGCAATACTTGCTCACTTCATCGTAAGAACTATACCTCTGTCTCATGACATGTTCAATTCATGAGTTTCAGAACATCATGTTCAACTCAGCAACTACATGGACTCATCATCCCATCAAATCACGAAGTCATCAATTGACTAACATACCACGAGACGTCAATCGTGTCACTTTGGAGGGATATCACTTAGGGTTTTGGTCTGGCGATCTACGTCACGTGTGTTCAAATACACGATGGAATATGAGCAAGTCGTGCAATCAGTTGAAGGAATTCACGAGGTAGTGGGTGGAAAATCGACCAAATCTCCACATGTTGAGCAACTGGTTTCAAACACGATCTCCACTTCCCCACTCCTTGATTCCATCAACTGTCACACTTCATGGGGTCATGGTGTCTAAAATTCCAGCAATATAAATAAGTCTCTGAATCATGATTGAGGGATCAACATCAACAGTATCATCGATCTCACGTCTCATCGACAACACGATATCATCAACTCATCAATTGAGCAACTACTCTCAATTGAGAAATTTCAATCATTCAGAGCTTATCATATTCAGAATTCACACACCCACAATCTTTGATTACCATTGATTCCACACATTTCCCATCTTCCCTCCTACAGATCAACCCATCCTCTCTTGTGACCGAATTTACTCTGGAACAGTCATTGTCTTGATTTAAGCCGGAGTACTACAGATTGATCTCTCGAATCTAAAGCACCCCCTTTGCAGCGGTGCATCTGTGTGAGGTTTAACATTTCGCTCGGTTTGAGGAGTCTCCTCCGTATGGTCGTCTCCTCAATTCTTTAAAAACCAGAAAATCGTTTTTCCCCGTCTACAGAAACCAATGTTGTTATTCCGTTGCAGAATTTTACTCCATCAAGTATCGACGGTCTTCGATTTTCTGCTACTGAGCAAACAATTCCTGATTTAAGCGATGAAGAAGAAGCCGTAAGTATTTCTTCGCATATTCAATTATGATGCTTTATAGATAAAATGTTGATTGTTAAAGATGTATCCAGGAGGATGTCGTCATGGATACGGAGAGTGCTGATACCCAGCCATCCTCTGAGAATAGAGATGAAAGCACTTCCAAAGATTCGGAGCCGAATAGAAGTAGTGAGCCTTTGGTCATTAACACGGACAATCCCAATTCCTTGAATACTTCGGAGACCCCCTAAGTAAGTACATGTCCTGTATCCTCTTCATAGAAGTATGAAAGTGCTGATTTTTTAATGAATGAATGAGAATCCATGTGTACACACGAAAAACTTAGTCGAAATTCGTCGTCAGAAAATTCAGAACTCGGTGTTTTAGCAAAAACGCCGTAAAACCTTCATCTGGAGTCGGATTTTCATGATATGCATATGCATATTCAAGCCCGGAAAATTTCCAAGCTTTGCTAAAGAAGATTTTTAAGTTTTGAGCACGTTCAAAGACTGAAAAAGGCGAAACAGTAAACTTCCAGGAGACTTTCTGAACTTTTTCAGATGGTATGTTGCTCAATGTTTTGACCACATCTCCTTACTTGTTCATAATATTGTCATGAAATTTTGACACGCTGTAGAGGGAATCCATACGAAGAGAATGGTATATAACCCATCCTCAGATTCCTTGGAGATTGCTCCCAGTTCTTATTCTAGTACAGGGCAGAGTACAGTTTCTTCAGACGAGGTTACCGTAAAACGTATTTTCATGACTTTCATGCCATTTGCTCGTGCCTTGAGTATATGATGTTGAACTTTGATGATGTCGTATTATTTGTATACTGTATTTCGTAATCTTCTCTGGTTTCATGCTTATGTGACTCTAACCTCATGTAATCTTCGTATTAGGTTTCAAATACCGAAGTTGAGGATATTGAAACCAATGAGGATAACTCGAACTGCCCTGAAGTTATTGATGAAGAGACAAACATCCCTGCACTTAAAGACCATGAGAAGGTTGTCACTGAAGTTGTGGAAACTCAGATTGTTGCTGATTCAATGATAGAAGAAACTGAAACACCGGAGAATGATGTTGCTCCGATTGTAGAAGATGCCCCAGTAATTGAGAACCGTATAGTGGTGCATGAATATCCAAGTGAAGGAGTTGCTTTTCATCCTCCATTTGATGCTTCACTCCCGTATCATGAACTAGTTGGTGGATTCAGCGTTCCCATTGGATATGCAGGCTTGTACGAGAAAATATGGAAGAAGTTTGGTCACATAATTGTCGACAGGAATCTTGGGCGTGCTTATGCCTCAACAATGCAAGTAGGTATTATATTGCGTGTTGTAAGTGATATATGCACTAAGGCCAGAAGTATTGTGACCCCAGATATACTCTTTGATTGGGAGTTTAACTTGGAGAATTCAGAAAGACTTGGCTTCAATGTGAAGTGGCTTCGTAAGCAAATGAACGCTATCAAGGAATCATGTGAGAACAACATTCCCTTTCCCAATGATGATGTGATGGAGAAAGAAGACAAGATTGCCGGGATGACTAAAGAGTTGAACAAGGAGAAGGCGGCTTTACAAGCCTTGAAGGATGCAAAGGAGCGAAAATCCTTTTTTTCTGATTTTCTTTGATTTCCTTTTTCATGATCTCTTGAGCTTCTGAACTTCTGAGAGATGTGAGGTTTTTATTTGGGTTTTGATATTAGCTGGTTTTGAATTGGTAGATGGTTAAGGATTTTCTTTTGGATTTGATAGAGATTTTCCTTTAAGAAATATGAATTGAATTTTAATAAAATTGCTGAATTCAAATACTGATTGCAAGTATTGCAAACGTTTTGGAGGAATTTAAATACAATGAAAGAAAATCCTAAATGCCAAATCCAGATGTCACGAATGCTTCAAACGCCCAGTATCTCAAATGTTTGATAATTTCAGACAAACGCCTTAAGCCAATTCTCGTGAATTACTGATAGGGTTCTGCCATATGAGTTGATCAGTTTGTGTATCCTCCGGTTATGGGCTTAGCAACCATAAATGGTCCTTCCCAATTGGAGTTCCTTGTAGAATGAAGACCACGCTGAGATGCTTTGAGAACCAGGTCCCCTTCATGAAATTTGTTAGGTTTGGTCGACCGCGCTTTGAATATCTTCTGTTGATTCGGAATTCCTCGTGTGACGAAATTCCGTGGTTGTGGCACATATGGACATTCATGCATAGAGGAGTATCCTTCATAATGTCTGTCATGCTTAGCCACATCCTCCGCAATGAATCTCTTGATTGGATGATCAACCTGAAGAAGTTCTGAATCCAATCATTGGGTGTAATATTGCTGAGGAGAAATTATCCACTCATAGCATTTTGCAATTGCTAAATTGTTTGCGGAGTGAATCCCTTGAACCAAATAAGCATATTTGAAAACTGAAGATATGGGAACATGATAAGGAATAAGACTTGCCTGAGTGCGAAATCTCTTGACGAAAGCGTTTGGATGTTCCTCAGGATTTTGTGTAAGTTCTGTCAAGGCTTTGACCTCCTCCAGATACTCGAATGGTGAGATATCTTCTTTTTCTTCCTTTGAGTCAGAGGTTTCTTCAGCGGAGAGATGTGTAATTGAATGTGTCAGTGTCACCTTCCCATCATGAATCCATGTGCGTCCAAGAATCATGTCATATCCTGGATCTTCTCGGATTATGTAAAACTTGGTCTCAGTGCAGACCAATTTTATTTGACTTTGAGTATGATGTAGCCGTACGCGTTTCTGGAAACTCCTTCGTGATATCTGATTGCCATGGGGGCATGAGTAGCTTCCTGTCGAGTAATGCCAACGGCTTTGAGAGTTTTCAGAGAGATGATGTTGACGACAGTGCCGACATCAACAAATGCTCTCTTGAACTCGTTTCCTTTGATATGCATTGTGATGAGCAGTCCCCAGTCATACATTTCTTTGTCTGTCGCTGGAGGCTCAGTGAATGTCTCTTGAATCACTAGATGCTTGTCTGACACGATGTGGTTTAATTCCGCAAACATGTCTTTCCTTTGAGCCTTTGATAAGTATAGCAATTCGCAGACATGCTCGATCAAGGATTGAACTGCTTCTTTGACGGGAGGTTCAGAGATGGTAAAGGCCCTGACTGGAAGGGGGTTTCTGTGTACTCCTTCAGTCCCCAAGTTGAGTTCTCCCGATTCGACCTTTTCTTTAAATATGCGCTTCAAAGTTTTACAATCACTTGTGGGATGACTGACGAACCTATGAAAGCGACAATACCAAGGATTTTCCATGGCCTCTTCAGTTGGTTCCCTCTTGACATATGGCAACTTGATTGCAGCATCCTGAATCCAGGCATCTAACAATTCGATGACTTCTTCAATGGAGCATGGGAAATCAGGTGCTTCTGGATCTTCCGCGAGTTGGGGAGGAGTTTTCCCATTATCTTTCTTTTGTGCCTTTGGAGGGGCTTAGGAAGTATGCTTATGTTGTGGATCAGCTTTCCGTTTGCTTCCTTCCGCAACAGCATTTGTGGAAGTTTGAAGGTTGTATTGTTTGTTGATCAAACGTCTGCTGCTGCCTATGGCCTCTCGTGGTTCTTCAGCTTTTGCAGTCTTAGTCCTTTCTAGTAGATCTGGTGCAGTAGTTGCCGACCTCTTGGCTGCTTCATGGAGTTCTGAGAAAGTCTGGAACCTGAGATTCTCCAATAAGGCTCTGTAGACTGGAATCATTTGATGTAGTTTGTAAGTGGTAGTAAAGTTCGTTCAAAGACTTGTAGAGATTGATTTTAGACTTAATACTAGAAACAAAGAAAATATATATACAAAAGTTGTCACAATATCGAGAGAAACTGGGACTCAGGATTCCACCAAACTCATAACATAAGGTTCATATGTTAATTCTTTAAACAATTATAGATCAATAAATAAAGACCTGGAATCTTATTTTTGCCAAGGAAGATTCTCAAAACATTAGTTGTAAATCCTAAGCATGGGACGTCAAAACATCCAGGCAAGCATGACCCATCAAACGAGATGACAACTAATTAATCAAAATCATTAATCAATTTAAAATAGTGCAAAAGTCATATAAGAATTAAATATAATTACCCATGTATGATATTAGGCTTCCTCCGTCATCCCAATATTGGGTTTTACCTCTTCATGGTGAAAACATGCTCAAAATATTTATTCATGGCTCCAACGTGTTTGAATAGAGTGAAAATACAAGAAAAAGATAAAACAGATCAACTGCAACGTTTATAAGCGTTACAGACTGACGGTTATAAAGGACTACAGAGAATATAAGACTGCCTTCTAAACGATACTTATTTGTTGCAGTAACTAAACTACACCTCTTTGTGACTGACTTAGGGCGTCAGTTCTTCTTCTTCTTCCTCCTCTTCCCTGAAAGTGCAGAAACGACTCTGCAACTTTCTTTATCCGAGCAAAGACCTTCGTTGGCTCTCCCGTGCCTCTCTAACTTCACCCCAAAGTCTTGACTCTCTTCCTGAACCTCAACTAACTCTATTTATACACAACAAAATCGAATATATTGTGAGTAAATCCTTGTTTTTCCCCCACGGCAAGTTGCGAGGAAATCTCCTGCAATCTCTTTACGCGGCTTCCTAGCTGTCAAAACTCTCAGGAATGTATAGAAACAAATCGCAATACATATTATCTTCCCTAAGGTCCCACGTATCTGCCATAAATAATAAAACCAACATCGGAATATTCTCGGTTCTGTATAATGAAATCTCCCTCTATCTTCTCTCTCTACGCGTCTTCAGATTCTCATCCAAACTATTTCCAAATATATAATGAAATACAGAGAGATTATCTCTTCTTTTACTCCACGTCCTCTCCAAAATCTCCAACAAAACCCGAGCAAAACTCCCACCTCTGTTTTGTCGAGAAACCATTATCCGGCCCAATTTTTGCGAATCTAACAGACATACAAGTCTTGTTTAATCCAAACAGGCCCATCCCAATCCAAAACAGAATCTAAATCCAGTTAAAATTCGCTGAAAATTCTCCAGGAACTCGGTAATACTTTTCGTCCCTTGTTTTCTTCAAAACGATAATCAAGCCCAATCTAATCCATTCCAACGCCCATATCACGTCTGTTTAGGTCTGACAAAGCTAGCCCAATCAAATTGGGTGGTTGAGTCACGTCCAAAATCCAATCCATAAGTTCGCTGGTGAAGGAATAACTTTTCCCGCCTTTTTCTGAATTTCAAATGGGAGAAGATGACCTCCCCCTAACCAGTTCCGATCTTCCAATAGTAGGTGCCCTGAATGGGATGCCCTTTATCCTCTGATGGGGTATAAATAACATCTGGGCTACCCCTTAGCAAATGAGGTGCTCCTTATCCAAATCTTAGGTCCATTCAGCACTTTTCTCTGGCGAGTGCAAATACCAATTTCCGAGCCAATTTCGCCGCAAAAGCTTATTTCTCCAAAAACACCTACAAAGACACAAAAAACCATAATAAATACGAAAACGAGTGCCAACAAAATATAGTATTGAGATCAAATTAGACATAAAAATGTGTCTATCAAATACCCCCAAACTTATTATTTGTTAGTCCTCGAGCAAAACTGAAATAAATAAAATCCTAACTCACTGTCGCAGGCATCGTCGATTGCATTTAGCGTATGCAATAATCCTTTAAACCCCTAGGTTGCCCTAGTGGCCGAGTTATAGTCTCGGGAGGTCTTACAAGAGATATACCCACAAAACCTTTACTCCAGACCCTAGCTATCTACGCAGAACCTTGGAAGGCACTAAAGAATCTCCTTGGTTGGCATACTTATTGACTACAGGAGGAAGTACCTTGATGCGAAATTCCAATTGTTGTACACGAGTTTGCAATCAAGCATACTAAAATTCATATAAAGTGACAGAGCTCTACTCAGATAGTTGCACTATGGACATCAATATCCGGAGTCAAAACTAATCACGTGGATAGATCAAGAAGATGGATATAGAAAAACATAGATGGTTTTGATGTTTACTAAGTGAAAGGTGTTTCCCATATCTGTCTGAAGGCCTCCGCCAAAATGAACCTATCCTAATGGATTGAGATACTAGTCTGACTAATATCAACACACTAGCATATACAAGGGAACCAGTGGTCGATAACCTAACTCTAGGTCAACACAACTGGCATATACAAGGGTACCAGTGGTCGACTTTATTGAATTTATTCCTTTTGGTCAAATGGTCTGGTCTCAATTTTTTTTTTCTCTTTTTTTCTTTTTTTTTTCTTTTTTTTTTCTTTTTTTTTTTTTTTGTAACTCAATCACTCTAATTCACCCTAGCATTGGTAACAACTTGAATCGTGGGCCCCACCTATCACTTAGAGAACATGTTTAAAAATAAAAATAAAAATAGAAGTGAAAAGGACTCAACGAGATATGGTGAAACTATCATGTTATTTCTAACACCTGAGCTCTGTGCTTTTATGAATAGACTCTTCTAGATGTTTCCATCTAATCAGATTGGTTCCTCAACTCCTACGATCAAAATGCTTCCATCCACTTAGATTAGTTAGTGCAATCCTCAATAGGCATAAATTTCTAGCTGGAGTTTATTTATTCATTGCAACTGCAACTAAAAGTTTCTCCCATACCCCCAAACTTAAATCTAACATTGTCCTCAATGTTCTAAAGATAAATTAAAAGCATGAACAAGGAGAAACTGTTACCATTTGAAGCAAAAGAGATAAGGAAAGATATTACCATGTTGCATGAGATTGGGTTACCTCCCAAAAAGTGCTAAATTTAAAGTCTTCAGCCAGACGTCAAATACCACAAAATGGCTAATTACCTTTCAAATCATATATCAATAGTCGAAACAACTGTGGGTCAACAAAAGCAAATAAAATTGCCACAATTATCAGACAACTGCACCAAATCAGAAAAATGAACAGACATAGCACATCCTCATCCAAGGTTTCCTGCAAGACAACTGGGTTTTTCTGTTGTGCCCATTTGGGCTTCATATGAGTGTCTTGACAAATTGACTCATTCGAACAACAAGTCTTTAGAATTTCCTCCTGGACAATATCAGGAGGATCCGGTTGCGGAGTCGGAAGTGACTCAAGTAATACCTCAGGTACACTAGGCTCGAATCCCAAGTTAGGGACTTCTAATGGAGATAATTGACCATTACTACCCCCCCAAACTTAGGGTAGTCAGTATTCTCGGACAAACCTCTAACTATTGCTTGAATTTCTGGATCCTCAGAGTCTTTAAAATACTCAAGAGCTTCTTCTAGTTCATTACCCCCAAACTTAGGGTCAACACTACTCTCCGTAAGGCCTAGCACTATGGCTTGAATCTCAGGGTCCGTAGAGTCTTTAAAGTACTCAAGAGCTTCTTCTAGTTCAAAAGTTTGGTCACCTAACTGACTTAAGAGAATTTCCTCATCAAGTTCATCTAAGGAATCACCAAATAAAGTGTCGTCCCAATTATCCTGAGTTAGATCCTGAACTAAAGTGCTAATCATATTCACTTCTTCTAAATCATCGGAAGGTTGTCTATTAACATTAAAGACATTTAGTTCAGTGGTCATATTACCAAAGGATATGTTCATAAGTCCGGTCCTACAGTTGATGACAGCGTTAGCTGTGGCTAAAAATGGGCGACCTAAAATCACCGGTATTTGAGCACTAGGATCCTGAACAGGTGAGTATCTAGAACAACGAAATCCACTGGATAAATAAATTTATCAACCTCAATCAGAACATCCTCTATGACACCACGAGGTATTTTGACAGACCTATCAGCTAATTGCAATGTCATTTTAGTCGGTTTCAACTTACCAAGACCTAGCTGGTTGTATACATGATAAGGGAGTAAGTTCACACTAGCTCCTAAGTCAAGCAATGCCTTATCTACTGAATAATTACCGATCACACAAGATATGGTGGGGCATCCAGGGTCTTTATACTTAGGGGTTGTTTGGTTCAGAAGGATTGAACTTACCTGACCAGCTAAAAAGGCTTTCTTATGGACATTACTTACTTTCGTGTACAAAGGTCCTTAAGGAACTTGGCATAAGCAGGCATTTGCCTAATTGCTTCTAATAAAGGGATGTTAATGTTTACCTGCTTAAATATCTCTAGTATTTCGTTGAAAGTCGACTCTCTCTTTGTTGGAGCTAACAACTGTGGATATGGGGCTTTGGGTACAAAATGAGACCTGTCGGGAACCACATTGGCATCACTAGAAATTTTATCGGTTTCTTCAGTTAGTGGCTCCTTCTGGGGCTCATCTTGGGAACTAGAAGGTGGATCTACAGTATGTCCACTATTAGGCATGGCTACCTTATTGTCTACCGTTTTACCACTCCTAAGGGTTGTGACAGAATTCACTTGATTAAATGGTTTTACCTACTTCATTAACTCCTCTAGGGTTGGGTATCGGTTGACTAGGGAACTTACCTTTTTCTCTTAGAGACTCATTGATCAGACTAACCTGGTCTTTCAATTCAGAAATGGCCTGACTATGTTCTTGTCCTATCCTATTACTAGCTTCTATGCTTTGTGAAAGCAATTGACGCATATTTTCAGTATTTTGAATAAACGAGGTGAGAGTTTCCTCTAGACTTAAGATTTTCTTATCAGACTGATTCTGAAACTGAGTTGATCCTGAAGTATTCTTAGTATAGCCAAAACCTGGGGGAACATTAGAATTACTAAACTGACCTTGGTCCTTAGACCATGAAAGGTTCGGATGGTTTCTCCAACCAGGATTATAGGTTTCTGAATATGGGTCAAACTTCTGACGGTTATCAAACCTAGTGTTATTATAGAGAGCATTGGCTTGCTCTTTATTATTCTGGCATTCCCAAAAAGGCTCTACTCTACCACTAGTGTGACCCAATTCTAAAGCTTCTAACCTTTTTGCTATAGCAGCAATTTTGGCATCTGATTCATAGCCTCCTTCTACCCTATTAACGTTTCCTCTACCTAGAAGAATTGTTCTCTTGGGTTCCCTACAATATTCCCATTGCTGGGTCTTTTCGGCGATTTCATTCAAAAATTCATCGCCGCATCAACAGTTTGGTTTTCAAAACCACCAGTGCATAGAGACTCAACCATGGTTGTTGTCGAATAATCTAAACCCTCATAAAGGATTTGAACTAGCCTAACCTTTTCTAAACCATGATGAGGACATTGGGCTAATAAGTCATTGAACCTTTCCAAATACCTATATAACGATTCTCCCTCCTGTTGAGAAAATGTGCAGATTTGCGTCCTAATAGACGATGTTTTGTGCCTAGGGAAAAACTTGTTCAAAAAGGCAGATGTAAGTTGTTCATATGTTTCTATTGAACCGGAAGCCAAACTATATAGCCACGATTTGGATTTATCTTTCAGGGAAAAAGGAAATAACCTAAGTTTCAAAGCATCATCATCAAGGTCTCTAATCTTTAGGGTACTACAAATTTCCTCAAAATCCCTAACATGGAAGTATGGGTTTTCATTTTCTTTCCCTAAAAAGATTGGGAGCATCTGTAGGGTCCCAGGCCTAAGTTCATAATTTGCTTCAGTTTCGGCTAACCTGATACAAGAAGGACGAGTAGTCCTAGTTGGGTTCAACAAAGCTTTCAAAGTTGCCATTGCTGGCACTATCGGGATATTTGGGATTCTATGCAATCACAAAACAAGGCTGACTCAACCAAATCAAACCTAATTTTCTAGCAAACAAAAAGCATGATGGTTCCACTTAGATTGTTTCTAGACCAGCTTCTATTCTTTCGAAAAGTAACTCGTTACAATCTGAGCAAACCCCTTTGGAATCAATCCGAGTCAAAGTAAGTTGAATCGAGGCGAGGGAAGCTCAGTGGAGCTTTGATACCCAAGGCCTCACCGGTTACAAGGCGGCGCAGTCACGCATTCAACTCACAGAAACCATCATGAACTTCGAAGTATGCTCAAAAGAGTAACCAATATTTTTCGAATGACTTTCCTATTAAGCTCGTTACCCTATCGGTCTCGTTCTAGTCAAAATTTTAGGCTTAGGTTCGCGTTTGGTTTCGTTTTCCTAAGGCGGGCAAGAAGAGAACGGTGATGAAATACGAACCCTTATCTTGTATGGCCAGTCCTTGCCCTTTACTAGGAAATTAAAGCAGCCGTTTTCAAGTCCTCAGCATATATGCAAACGAAGGAATACAGTAAACCCGCTGACAGGGGATTCGCGGGTGTTTCGAAAAACTTACCTCCCGTACCAGACGGGCGAAGAACCGCTGAAGTCGACTCGGGCCACGACTCCTATGTCATGTACGAACCCGAGGGGCCGAGGCGATATCGTAATCACCGTCCTTCTCTGCACACAATTTTTATTTAAACCAAACCTTCCTTAGGGTTTTAAAAAAATAATAATAATATCCAAGTGTCCAAAAAAGAAAAGAAAAATTACAAAAATAACAAACCCTAATACAGTTCTCTTAAAATAAAACAAAATAACTATACACAAAATATTCTTCTTCACTCCTTTCGGATTCCTCTTTTCTTTCCTTCTTTGGCGATGCTTTCCTTTTATAGCACTTTTTCTTTCCTTGTAGCTTCGCTCCAATCTGAAAAGAATCGAAAAATACCAAAGGCGTAAAAGAGAACAAAAATTCTAAAAGAAATAAAATAAATCTAAAACCTAAAACCTAATACAAATCCGCGTCGGCGGCGCCAAAAAATTGATGTAGTTTTTAAGTGGTAGTAAAGTTCGTTCAAAGACTTGTAGAGATTGATTTTAGACTTAATACTAGAAACAAAGAAAATATATATACAAAAGTTGTCACAATATCGAGAGAAACTGGGACTCAGGATTCCACCAAACTCATAACATAAGGTTCATATGTTAATTCTTTAAACAATTATAGCTCAATAAATAAAGACCTGGACTCTTATTTTTGCCAAGGAAGATTCTCAAAACATTAGTTGTAAATCCTAAGCATGGGACATCAAAACATCTAGGCAAGCATGACCCATCAAACGAGATGACAACTAATTAATCAAAATCATTAATCAATTTAAAATAGTGCAAAAGTCATATAAGAATTAAATATAATTACCCATGTATGATATTAGGCTTCCTCCGTCATCCCAATATTGGGTTTTACCTCTTCATGGTGAAAACATGCTCAAAATATTTATTCATGGCTCCAACGTGTTTGAATAGAGTAAAAATACAAGAAAAAGATAAAACAGATCAACTGCAACGTTTATAAGCGTTACAGACTGACTGTTATAAAGGACTACAGAGAATATAAGACTGCCTTCTAAACGATACTTATTTGTTACAGTAACTAAACTACACCTCTCTGCGACTGACTTAGGGCGTCAGTTCTTCTTCTTCCTCCTCCTCTTCCCTGAAAGTGCAGAAACGACTCTGCAACTTTCTTTCTCCGAGCAAAGACCTTCGTTGGCTCTCCCGTGCCTCTCTAACTTCACCCCAAAGTCTCGACTCTCTTCATAAACCTCCACTAACTCTATTTATACACAACAGAATCGAATATATTGTGAGTAAATCCTTGTTTTTCCCCCACGACAAGTTGCGAGGAAATCTCCTTCAATCTCTTTACGCGGCTTCCTAGCTGTCAAAACTCTCAGGAATGTATAGAAACAAATCGCAATACATATTATCTTCCCTAAGGTCCCACGTATCTGCCATAAATAATAAAACCAACATCGGAATATTCTCAGTTCTGTATAATGAAATCTCCCTCTATCTCCTCTCTCTACGCGTCTTCAGATTCTCATCCAAACTATTTCCAAATATATAATGAAATACAGAGATATTATCTCTTCTTTTACTCCACGTCCTCTCCAAAATCTCCAACAAAACCCGAGCAAAACTCCCACCTCTGTTTTGTCGAGAAACCATTATCCGGCCCAATTTTTGCGAATCTAACAGACATACAAGTCCTGTTTAATCCAAACAGGCCCATCCCAATCCAAAACAGAATCTAAATCCAGTTAAAATTCGCTGAAAATTCTCCAGGAACTCGGTAATACTTTTCGTCCCTTGTTTTCTTCAAAACGATAATCAAGCCCAATCTAATCCATTCCAACGCCCATATCACGTCTGTTTAGGTCTGACAAAGCTATCCCAATCAAATTGGGTAGTTGAGTCACGTCCAAAATCCAATCCATAAGTTCGCTGGTGAAGGAATAACTTTTCCCGCCTTTTTCTGAATTTCAAATGGGAGAAGATGACCTCCCCCTAACCAGTTCCGATCTGCCAATAGTAGGTGCCCTGAATGGGATGCCCTTTATCCTCTGATGGGGTGTAAATAGCAGCTGGGATACCCCTTAGCAAATGAGGTGCTCCTTATCCAAATCTTGGGTCCATTTAGCACTTTTCTCCGGCGAGTGCAAATACCAATTTCCGAGCCAATTTCGCCGCAAAAGCTTATTTCTCCAAAAACACCTACAAAGACACAAAAAACCATAATAAATACGAAAACGAGTGCCAACAAAATATAGTATTAAGATCAAATTAGAAACAAAAATGTGTCTATCAGCATTCCATTGATTCATAGGTCCACAAGTTGTTGTTCTGTGACATTCGGATCACGGCAATCCAACGCTTGAACTCTGAACTTCTTCACATAGTCGTTAGGATGTTCGGTGTTCTTTTGAAACATCCTTCCGAGATCAGAGAGGGTGACTTGCTCTGAAACAAAGAAATACTTTCTATAGAAAGCATTAACCATTTCTCCCCAATTGTTGATAGTTCCTGGTGCGATGTTGTTATACCAGGTGTATGCCCTGCCTTTCAAGGATTTTCAAAATTCTTTGAGACGAACAACATGGTTATGCTCATGTTCACCCAAAGCTTCCAGGAACCGAGAAACATGTTCTCGGGCGTTGTCGGTTCCGTCGTACAAAGTGAAGGTTGGAGAGACATAACCTTTTGGGAGAGGGACCCTTTGTGTAGCAGCATGGTATGGAGGTTGGTGACGATGGACATGTGGGGTCTTGTCTCTTCTGCGGCTCTCCAGAAGGCGAAGTTTGATGATTCCTTCGCGTCTGCGGCTTTGCGGACTTTATCATCATCTATTGTATGAATTGGAATTACCTCAGGATCAGCGTCTGAGGATTTCTCCTTCTCTTTCCCTTTTTCTTGGATCTTCCCTGACATTGTATCAGTGAGAGCCTTTAGTTGATTAAATAGCTCCTTCTGTGTTGTAGCCATATCGGTTTGATTCTTTGCAAGAGTCTCTTGCACTTTGATGAGATCAGCAATGGTAGGTGGTGGATTTACTCTGACTTCCTCAGGGTGTCGACCGAACAAAGGATGACCCTCCGCGTTGACGTGAGGAGGAGTAACATTACCACCGCCAGTGTTAGAGGCCGGAATCGTTCCCGGGATATCCTCGTTGTCGTTGTTGTTGTTGTTGTTGCTAGTGCTAGTGCCGTTTGCGTTGAAACCTGTGACTAACCCAGACCTAAGACCATCCATCCTGTGGAGTTGTGAGATTGCAACCGAGAGAATGATGTCCCACTGTGGTCGCCAATCTGTAGATGGGGCAAAACGATTTGTTGGTTTTCACGGGATTGAGGAGACGACCGCACGGAGGAGACTCCTTGAACCGAGCGAAATGTTCAACCTCACACAGATGCACTGCAAGAAGGGAGTGCTTTGAATTCGAGAGAGGATGGGTTGATCTGTAGGAGGTAAGCTGAGAAATGTGTGGAATCAATGGTAATCAAAGATTGTGGGTGTGTTATGTATTCTGAATGATTGAATCCTTGTTGCGAGTGATTACTTAGATGTTGAGTTGTTAATCTCGTGTTGTCTGTTTGACGTGAGATTCTTGTATATTCAATCATGATTTCAGAGACTTATTTATATTGCTGGAATTGTAGACACCATGATCCCATGAAGTGTGACAGTTGATGGAATCAAAGAGTGGGGAAATGGAAATCATGTTTGAAACCAGTTACTCATCGTGCGGAGACTTGGTCGATTTTCCATCCACTACTTTGTTAACTCCTTCAACTGATTGCACGACTTTCTCACATTCCATCGTGTGTATGAACACACGTGCTGTAGACCGCCAGACCAAAACCCTAGTTGATATCCCCCCAAGCGACACGATGTCTCGTGGTTAATTAGTCAGTTGTTGGGACGATGAGTCCATGTATTTGATGAGTTGAACATGATTTTGCAAAATGTTCTGAGACTCGTGAATTGAACGTGTTTGTTGAGACAGAGGTATAATTCTCACGTTGAGGTGAGCAAGTATTGCTCATTTGATGAATTGTTGAATATTGATAGTTGAACCAATATTCCTTGGTTTGAGCAAATATTGCTCATCTGAGCAAGTGTTGCTCGTCTGATGAATTATTGGCAGCGTGACCGAAACAAAACATTAATTAGAATACTGGTAGTTGAACAGAATATAATAAAATGGTGATCATGAGATCGTCGTAAAATTATTAGCGTTCGAATCTGGAATTATGATCCTTGTACTCGGAAACCCTAATTTGATCAATTGATGACCGAGTGATAGTTTATTGAAAATTTAACCATGGAATGAAGGAGGACCAGCTACATGAGACCGTGGGTCGACCATGTAGCGTCCATATGCTCGCGTGAGAAAATACCAAGACCCCTTCAAGAGTTGGTGAAAAGATGATCAAATGCTGGTTCAATCATTTTTCATATAATGCTCGTCTGAGCCTTAGGTGATAAAACCTAATTAATTATGGATAGGTGAGAGACCGACCAAGGGGTCATGAAACCAACCCTGGATGGTCGTGGGATCGAATGATGATCACTTCAAGAAATTCCAAAATTATTTGGAAGAGTCTTGGACTTAATACGTGCAATTGCGCAAATTAGGCCAAACCATGAAAATACATGGGACCGGATCATTGCGAACCAAAGAGCCAACCTTGGCATGGTAACATGCCCACGTCCGCGTCTCAGTCCTGCGAATTTTGATATTTTCTGGCGTGCGTTTGAGCAACCATTTGAGAAAATACAATAAAATCAGGGTTTTGCTGAACCTGAGGAAACTTCATGAGATGAAGGAAAATAATTATAAAATGAAGGAATATGAGGCGTGGGACCGCTGGAGCCAAGGCATGGCCGGCCGGCCAGTGACCACGGTCTCGTGGTGCTTTTCCTAATTTTATATTATTTTTCGTGAATTTATGAAAATATCATGAAATAAAGGAATTTGTTGAAATTAAGGAGTTTCCTTGAAGTGAAGGAGTTTCCATGGGATCAAGGAAGAAAATAATATTAAAATAATAAAATAAGGGCGTGTGGGGCCGACTAGGGCATGACCGGCCGGCTTGGACCCGGTCCCACAAGTTTCCATAATTTTATGTAATTTTTGTGTATTATTTTCCATGATTTGAAGGAATTTTCATAATTTGAAAGAAATACCATGAAATCAAGGAATTTCATGGGATCAAGGAAACCTTAAAATAATAATAATAAAATAAGGGGCGTGTGGGACCGGCTGAGGCATGGCCGGCTGGCTGGGTCCCGGTCCCACGAGTTTCCCTAATTTTATATTATATTTTCATGGTTTTGTGAAAATACCATGAGATTAAGGAGTTTTCATGAGATTAGGGAAATAATAATAAAATAATGAGGAACCATAAGGTGTGGGGTCGGCCGGGATCAAGGCATGGCCGGATGGCCAATAATCACGGCCCCATAATGTTTTTCCCAATTTTATATTATTTCCTTGGTGCGAAGGAAACACCATGAAACTGAGGAGTTTCCTCAAAACGAAGGATATTTGTTCAAATGAAAGGATTTTCACAAGATCAAGGAAAATAACAAAAAATATGATAAAACATAAAACTGGGGTGGGATTGGCAATGGCACGGACGGCCAGTCGATGAGCCCAATCCCTTGGCGCCTTGGTCAATATTTTAATTATTTATTATTTTTTTTCTTATTTTGCATAGATTCATCGTTTTTCGTATTTTGAAATACCCGTTCGTGCGATGATTGTTAGTGTATCATCATTGAGTACACTTGCACCTTTTGAGTCGGGGCTTACTCAGATGCCCGTGCGTTGAATATTTATTACTAACCCATGGAATTCTGTTGGGAAGAACCACATATTGAAGTAATGAAATACTGCGAAAAATATTTGAATATTTTCGGAAATTCAGTGGATGAATCCAAGAATTTAGGAATAATTAACTTATGGCTCTATACTAGCAGAGCAAGCTATCTAGGAGCATTAATTATTCCGACATGAGATTGCTGGAGCTTCTTATCCTTTATATAGTCAGGGAAACTCGTTGTTTGTATCCTGAAGACGTTACCGCTCTATACTAGCAGAGCAAGCTGTCTAGGAGCCGTCAATCTCGTGATTCTATATAGAAATAATTACTGAAGTGTTCAATATTCATGAGATATGTCGTTGTTCAGCCGAGAGACTACATATCTGCATGTACTCTGAGAGAAAGTATTCTCAGTCAGAGGATTCGATGAGAGACCCGTGTCTCAATACTCACATCTGATTGCTGGATCAGGAGTTCGTATAATTATGGGTTTACGATTTTATACTTTGTCCAAAATCCACCATCTACAGGTGAATATGGATTTCTTTGTAACTAAGGCAAAACCCTGATTTGAAGGCTATATAAAGGAGACATCTATCTTTGAGCAAAACTAATCCCCACACGTCTGTGTGATACTAGTGCGCTCGCTAGAGTCGATTCTCCTTTAACCTTTGGTTTTCTTCTCTAAAACCAGGTTAACGACTTAAAGACTTCATTGGGATTGTGAAGCCAGACCGATACTACTTTTATCGTAGTTGTGTGATCTGATCTTGCATCTTCTATCGTATAAGTACAATCGATTGATTGGCTTGAGATCGTGAGAGTTCTCCGATAGGTAAGATAAAGAAGTCACAAACATCTTCGTCTCACTATTTGTGATTCCTCGACAAATCGCCTGTATAGTCAGGAAGGATTGTAGAGAGGTGATTGATTAATCTAGGCTGTTCTTCGGGAATATAAGACCGGGTTATCAATTGGTTCATGTTCACCTTGATTTCATATCTTAAGACGGAACAAAACCTAGGGTTTTTCTGTGGGAGACAGATTTATCCTTTGATATAATTTTCTCTGTGAGACAAATTTGTTTATTATCAAGTCTGCGATTTTGGGTTGCAGCAACTCTTGGTTGTGGGCGAGATCAGCTAAGGGAATCAAGTGCGCAGTATCCTGCTGGGATCAGAGGCGTAGGAGTACAACTGTACCTTGGATCGGTGGGAGACTGATTGGGGTTCAACTACAGTCCAGTCCGAAGTTAGCTTGGAGTAGGCTAGTGTCTATAGCGGCTTAATATAGTGTGTATTCAATCTGGACTAGGTCCCGGGGTTTTGCTGCATATGCGGTTTCCTCGTTAACAAAATTTCTGGTGTTTGTGTTATTTCTTTTCTGCATTATATTTTATATAATTGAAATAATACAGGTTATGCGTTCGTGATCATCAATTGGAAATCCAACCTTTGGTTGTTGATTGATATTGATTGATCCTTGGACATTGTTCTTTGGTACCTTCCAAGTTATCTCTCTTTGATAAAGACTCGCAGATTTCTATTTACTTGAGTAAAAATCAAATCGAGAGATTGAGATATAAACTCTTTGATATATCTTTTTATTTATTGAGTCTGACTGTCTAGTTGATTCTCATAAAAAGTATATTGGAGTTTGTCCATACAGATTGCTAAGTGAAATATTGGGTGGTGTTGTTAGACCCCCGTTTTTTCAGATCCATTTAATAATCGGTTTATCCTTGTGGTAGATTGGATTGACTAATTGAGTAGATCTGCTTCAACACGATTCTTCGGATTAAAGGTGTTGTTGGCTTAATCTTAACCGATTACCTTTGGGTGATTGAACATAAGATAGATCTAGACCCGACGAAGGAGTTTATGTTGAGATAAACGGAAGAGCCTTTGTCTGACTCATATCACTTGGTTGAATAGAGTTGATACCAAACAGATTTATTGTTCCTTTACTGTTTGGAATACGAACCAAAGGGATTGTTCCAAGTGCATGACTTATTCACAAGTCAGATGCGTGAGAATACATACGGAACTAGGTAAACTATAGAGTTAGTTACTTGGTCTCAATTATACGAAGTTAGGCGTAATGTTGTGTAGCGGCTTAATCCTGAGAGTATTCAATTCTGGACAAGGTCCCGGGGTTTTTCTGCATTTGCAGTTTCCTCGTTAACAAAATCTTGCTGTGTCATTTACTTTTATTTTCCACATTATAAATGTTTTATTATAATTAAAGTAAATTACACAGACACTAAATCCTATTTACTTGATAAGCAATCCTATTGTGTTTGGTTAATTCCGAACCTTTATATCAAGTAAACATACTTCATTGTTGTATTGTCTCGATATTGTATCCATAGACGATCACATGAAGTGTGAACCGATTAGTTGTATTGTCTCGACTCAGTCCATAGACAATCACTTTCGGAGAAAGGACTTATAGGTAGGAGAAGTTTTATCTTGAGGTATATTTGGGTACCCTCGTCTTTTTAGATTCTGTGGAAGAAAGTAACTCAAACATTGATGATAGTGGGTCTCGTAGTGAAGATGAGACTAGGTCCACAGATAGCTCTCGATCTTGTAGGACTAGGTCAACTGGTAGCTCTCGATCTCGTAGTACTAGGTCAACTGGTAACTCTCGATCTCGTAGGAATAGGTCCACAAGTGGCTCACGATCTGTTCATACCGAAGGAAGAGAGGGTGGGCCTAACACTTTAACATTGTAGAACATTCAGAAAATGTTGAATACTGCGATCACAGCGGCATTGGATCAGAGGCTTGGTACACGTGGATGTCCTGAAAATGTGGCACCCTCGGAAATGAATGGGCCTGCAATTGTAAAGAGAAACGAGAAGTCTTGGGTTCAGTATTACCAAGATTTTTTCAAGATGAAACCCCCTACGTTCACAGGAAAGGGTGGTGCAACTGAAGCACATCAGTGGTGCACAAAAGTGGATAGGATGCTAGCTCAGTTTGATTGTTCTGGGGCTTATAAGTAGAGGATGACCGCTTTCTTATTGGAGGGGAATGCAGCAACTTGGTGGGAGTCGATGGGCAGGACAGTTAATGCAATGGAGGTTACTTGGACAAGATTCAAAGAATTGTTCCTTGAACACTTTTTTCCTCTGGTCGAGCGTCAAGCTATGATTAGGTAGTCTGAGGTACTAAAGCAGAAGGAAAATCAATTAGTGGTTGAATACGAGTGCGAATTTGATCGTTTGTCGATTTTTGCTGCTCATCTCATGCCTACCGAAGCAGACAAGATCGATAGGTTTTCGGGTTGGATTGCATAATGGGATCTCTCGGCACATTATTGGGAACCCTAGTTTTAATACTTATGCCAGGGTTGTGAATTGTGCTAGGGCACATTGCTTGAAGATCCAAGAGGCAAAGAAGAAGAGAGCTAGTAAAGTGGATACCAAGGTCACCGAGAAGAAGGATAATAAGAGTGGGAATGCCAATGGACAAAAACGTTATTTTCACCAAGATAATCAGGGATGGAAGAATCCACGAATAGATGAAGGGAACAGTGGTACTGGAGGAATGGTTCATGCACCTCAGCCCATGAGAACCGAAGGTTATGTATTTAAGGGACCTTGTTATCATTTCCACATACTAGGAAACAAGGCTCTTGATTGTCTAAAAATGGTAAGAGCTCCTCCTACTGAGTATGAGCGACGTCAACTACAGAACCAGCCTCAGGGACGAGGGCCTCAACCTTGGTTGAATGTTGTCTTGCCTCAGCATGGCGAGAGACCGGTGGTAATGTTGGAAGGTACTTTCCTTATTCACACTCGTCATGGTAGAGTATTGTTGGATACTGGAGCTACTCATTCTTTTAATTCTGTTATGTTTGTGAAAACTTTGCCAGTTGTGTTAGCGCGTTGCTCCTATGTTGTTATGTCACCGATGGGTGGCTCGACATCTATTGATCACATGTATAGGTCGTGCATTATCCGTATGGGCACGATAGATTTTGCTTCATATCTTTTTTTCATGGATTTAGATGTGTATGATGTTGTCTTAGGCATGGATTGGCTTGCTGCCCATCATTCTAAGTTAGACTGTTATGCTAAGACAACCACTTTTCCTATTCCTGAGGAAAGTGAGGTTGTTGTGTCTGACTTGTCGGGAAGTTCAGAGAAGACTCTTAAGTTATGTAGTGCTTTGCTTGAGGGTTCATCAGTGAAGAGTATTCCATTGGAGTCTATCGAAGTGGTAAGTTTATATCAAGAGGTGTTCAGCGATATACCAGGCTTGCCGCCACATAAGGAGGTGGAGTTTTGTATTGAGTTGGAACCTGGAACTGCACCTATAGCCAAAGATCCTTACCGAATGGCACAGGTAGAATTGAATGAGTTAAAAAAAATTTGAAGAATTACTTGGGAAGGGATTCATTAGACGAAGTAGTTCTCTTTGGGGTGCACCAGTTTTGTTTGTAGCGAAGAAAGATGAGTCATTGAAGATGTGTATTGATTACCGTAAGCTGAATGAGGTTACAATTAAGAACAAGTATACTTTACCGAGGATTGATGATTTTTTTGATCAATTGAAGGGGGTTAATTTGGTTTCTAAGATCGACTTGAGGAATGGTTATCATCAGATGTTAATTCGTGAAGGTTATGTTCCCAAAACAGCTTTTGTGACCCGTTATGGCTCGTTCGAGTTTTTGGTGATGCCATTTGGGTTGACAAATGCACCTGCGTTTTTTATGGATTTGATGAATCATGTGTTTCGGGAATATTTGGATCAGTTTGTAATCGTATTTATAGATGACATCCTGATTTACTCTAAGACTCCTGAAGATCACGCAAAACATCTTCATCTAGTGCTTCAGACCTTGAAAGATCATCACTTGTATGCTAAGTTTGAGAAGTGTGAGTTCTGGAAACAAGAGGTGAAATTCTATGTCATGTCATATCAGCAGCTGGTATATCAGTCGATCCCTTTAAGGTGCAGGCTGTGTTGGACTGGAAACAACCAAAGACAGTAACTGAAATCCGGAGTTTCTTGGGGTTGGATGGATTTTATCGCCGATTCATCAAGGTGTTTTCGGTTATTGCTGGTCCTTTGAAAAACTTGACGAAGAAGGATGTTCCTTTCAAGTGGACTGCTGAGGTTGAGAAGGCTTTTTGTGAACTTAAGAGCAAACTAACTTCTGCACCAGTTCTGATCATCCCAGAGAGTGGGGTTAAGAAGGTAATTTACACTGATGCTTCGATTCAGGGGTTGGGATGTGTGCTGATGCAGAGTGACAGGGTAGTTTCTTATACTTCACGGCAGTTGAGACCTCATGAGCGAAACTATCTTACACATGACCTCGAGTTGGCAATTGTGGTATTCGCGCTTAAGCTTTGGAGACACTACTTGTACGGTGAAAGGTTTGAGCTCTTTACTGACTACAAGAGTCACAAGTACCTATTTTCTCAAAAAGAGCTGAATATGCGCCAGAGAAGATGGAATGAGTTGATTAAAGACTATAACTTCAAAAGGGAGTATCATCCCGGGAAAGCTAATGTGGTTTCTGATGCTTTAAGCCGACAACCAATGGGAATTGTGGCTTCAATAATGGTACGGAAGTGGAGTATGTTAGAAGAAGTTGCCTGTTTTAACTTCGGCATGAGTAAAACAGGAGGACAAGGATTTTTATTTAGTAGCATGGTTATTAAACCATCCCTTTTGAGTCGTATAGTGGAAGCTCAGACTGAATATGAGTGGTGTAAGAATCAGTTTGAGAAAATTCGGGAGCTAGCGGATGAGAACTATGTTGTGGGACAAGATGGTGGTTTGAGATTCCGTAGGAGGATTTGCGTGCCCAAATTTGATGATCTAAGACGATCTATTTTAGATGAAGCTCATCGAAGCAAGTACACCATACATCCTGGTGGAAACAAGATGTACAAGGATTTGAAGAGGCAGTACTGGTGGGAAGGAATGAAGCGAGATGTGACTGATTACGTCCAAAAGTGTTTGACTTGTCAGCAAGTTAAGATTGAACACCAACACCCAACTGGTAAATTGCAAACTTTACTTATTCCCGAGTGGAAGTGGGAGAACATATCCATGGATTTTATTACTGGGTTGCCGCGATCGAGTAAGGGTCGTGATACGATTTGGGTGATAGTTGATAGATTGACGAAGTCAGCTCATTTCCTACCAGTCAAGAAGACAGATACTGGTGACAAACTATCTCAAATATACATGAGTGAAATTGTCAAGATGCATGGTGTGCCAGTATCGATTGTTTCTGATAGAGACTCATCTTTTACATCGCGGTTTTGGAAGAGTTTTCAATCGTCTTTGGGGTCTTCACTGAACTTTAGCACCGCCTTTCATCCTCAGAATGATGGGTAGACAGAACGTGTGAATCAGGTGCTTGAAAATATGTTGAGATGCGTTATTATTGATCTTGGAGGTAGTTGGCAGAATCACTTACCCTTGGTAGAGTTTGCTTACAACAATAGATCTCATTCTAGCATTGGCATGACTCAGTTTGAGGCGTTGTATGGAAGACCATGCCGTTCACCCTCATGTTGGGCAGAATATGGAGCTGCTAAACTCCTGGGCATTGAAATTATTCGCGAATCTTCTGAAAAGATTGCTTTAGTTAGGGAAAGGTTACGCATGACGCAGAGTAGACAGAAAAACTATGTGGATAGAAAACGTCAAGATAGGGAGTTCGAAGTGGGGGACCTAGTGCTTCTCAAGGTGTCGCCTATGAAGGGTGTCATTGGATTGTTCCCCATTGTTGAAAGGATTGGAAAGGTCGCTTACCGTCTTGCTTTACCGGAAAGATTAGCTGGAGTTCATAACGTGTTTCACGTATCTATGCTTCGAAAGAATGTGCATGACGCGGATCAGCATTCTTTGATAGACTATAATGATCTGGAGTTACAAAAAGATGCATCTTATAAGGAGAAACCATATAAGATTTTGGACCGTAAGGAGCATGTTCTACGAAGGAGAACCATTCCGATGGTTAAGGTTCAGCGGCATCATCATAATGACAAGGAAGTCACCTGGAAGTATAACTAAATTTCGAGGGCGAAATCCTCTTTCTTTTAGGAGGAGAGATTGTAAAGTCCCCTTATCCTAAACATGTATTTTGTTTAGTAGTAGTCTTGGTTTCAAATTTCCTTAATAATGCTACCAGCAGTTATGGTCGTGGAATTTTTAGAGAGAAATATTCCGACCGTTTTGGTAAATCAATTAAGACAATATATTATGCGACTAGGGTTTTTATTTCTCACAGATGAAAATAAAAACAAAACAGCCTCACTAAAACTCTTTTCTCTTTGAGACCTAGATGTTGTGAAAGAGGTAGAACAAGGTAGCCGTTTGATTTGAGATGAAAAGTACTGTTTCCGGTTGGAGGATTTTTCTTACTGCAAAATCAGGTAGGTTTTCTAACTCTTATACCTTTTTAATCTGGATCTAATGAGTTTAGAAAATTCTATAGAAATCTGTATGGAGAGGAAAAGTCTTTCATTGTGTTTGTTTCCTACCTGGTCTTGGCTTGTCTTCATACTAAATGAGCGGATAAGTGAACTACTGCAAAAGGGTTGCGTTTACAGTTTGTGCTTAGTCTAACGGGACCCAGACGATTGCTCTTGATGATTAGAACCCACTTTGGGTAGTCTGTGTAGCAGTAGTTATGGCTGAGATGAATGTTATGCATTTTTTTAGGTGATTTAGATAGGTGCATAATCTTGGGATGACTTATAGTTCTCCTAATAATTTTTGGTCAGTTTCATCATTCGAATGACATTTTCAACTATATAAATTGCCTACCGTAATAGTGGTGTTAGGATTAGTTGTGTTATGGTGGATGGTTTAAGCTAAACAAAAGTAAGTGCCCTAAGTTACTATGGTTATCAAATTATTATCCTTAGGCATAGTAATTAATAACTAATGTATGAAAAGTGTGATAGGTGTGATTTGTCGATGATCGTTAGGGATTAGATTCCTAGACTAAGAACCTAAAATTTCAGTAGATCACTTGTATCAATAAGGGACCAAACTGTTAAATGAGTACTGGAACATTGGTGTGTGCTCCGTTGTTTAAGATTGGGTTTTGTCAATAGTTTTATTATCGCACGATTAGGTGCTGTGCAGGGAGCTATATGCACTCTTTTTATTGTCTTAGTGGATTGATGGCTAGAGGAATGTGTGTAGGGTTGTTGGAGACTGCCATCGTGTGGTACTGGCAGTAGTATTATCATCATTTGGGGAGAATGAATGATGTGGTTATTTATTGTGTTGTGTTTGTCGCCCGTAGTTGGCTCGATACCCATAAATTGTATGGCGATGACCGACGGGTCGCCTAAAGATATGGATCTATTATCTTAATTTAGTTGGGTGCGACAACATCATGTTCTCCGGCGCACGGTAGGGGGACTAGATGGACTACACAAGGGCTGTCACTTTTATTTATCATACGTTTAGACTAAGAGACTGGAGAGGGGCAGTAGAGTATTATAAGGCCAGGGGATGGGTGATCTATTTATGAACTGGTTATTTTCAGTTAATTGGTTTGTTACTCGACAGCATGTTTTGTCCTTATGGACTTGTTTTACCCGTTTAGCCACTACCCTTTAAGCTGTTATGGTTACTCCGATGAGTGCAAGGTCGTCTGTTTCATATTTTTACTACTACTTCTAGTCATATGAATTATTTTGGGGCTTATATTTTTACTACTACTTCTAGTCATATGAATTATTTTGGGGCTTGTTGGATCGTCTCTAATAGTTATAAGGGTGTGAAAGTCTATTTTTAGTTGGGGTCTGACCTAACTTTTTTTTTTTCTTCAGGTAATCGTGACTGTGGAGCAACCTAGCTTGTAGATTGCACTTCTGTTCCGAAAAGCTACTTCGCTATTATTTAAGGTGCTTACCTAAATGTTTATTTTAATTCTTTTTAAAGACCAAACCTTGTTTACTTTAAATAAATTTTTTGCATTTATTTTGGAGGCCAACCTGCGAGTCAAGGATTATTTCTAAAATATTCATTTTAAATTATAATTTTCCTTATCAACTTTATTTAAATAAATTTATTCATTTATGGATTATTGTCAATGTGCTCCATACAATAGCCCGATCTCCATTTGTTGGTATGACGGTTTGAGTGTGTAAAATGGTCCATGAGTATACCACACTTGGGATTTTACGGCGACCGATCTAGAATTCAAAAGTGGGGTGTTACACCATAGTAACGAGGTCTTACACATGCAAATCAAAAGATGCGATAACAATCCAAAAACTTACATCATGTTCTCAAACAACTATACATACATATTATTCTTTATCTTAAATCTCGATGAAAGAAGATCTATAATTTTCCGATTATGTAAATCATATTAATATATGGAGGTAAATTCTTTATGATAGTACTAGAAAAATCTATTAATGTTAAAATGTGGAGTTTATTACTATTTACAACTGGCCCAAATTGGGACCATGATTTTTTATTAATATATAGAGTTTATTAATATATGGAGTACCAATATATGGAGTTTTTACTATATTAAGGATTTCTGGGTCTCCGTCCCTTTTTTTTTTTTTTGGGACAGTTTGGTAAGGAATGAGCCCTTGTTGACTGTTTGTACTTCCCTTACCACGGTGTTTTCTCAGCAAAAAAGAGTTTAATCATTCTAAAATCTAATCTTGTAATCTCATTTTTGTTCATGAAATTGCAGCATTAAACTTGATTATACTTTTAAGTTAGAAATGTAAACGAGATGGTCCAAGAAAGACTAAGTTGGCAGATTAAAATGAGAATTCAAGCATTTAAATTCCTAAAACATAAGCAGTGTTTCTTTAGTAGGTGTGACATAACTTTACTCCCAATTGTTGTACCATTAAGATCATCCCAGTAAAGTTTTATTTACCGACTGACCCACCGGAGTAGTATTTCACGCAAGTGCCGTCTGTGTTGACCAGGGCAAAACCAAGAAACAAATTTTTGAAGAGTACCAACACACTTAGCAAAAAACTATTTGAAGCATATCTTGAAATGATAAAAAAAAAAAAAAAATTGATAACAACATCAGTGAACATAATATGGTTTCATCCCCTTCAAAATGTATTTTCTTATATCGAAATTAATCAACAACCAATCAGCTTGGTGTATATGCACCCGGCTAGGGGCTTGTTCTTACATAGAATGTGTACCTCTGCACTAAATGAGGTCAGACTGAAGTATCATATCGTTCTATACTTTGCTTCATGTTGTCCAGCTGCTCCATTATATACTCCAGCTTCTTGCAGCAAATCTCGTTGGATATTCTTGAACTGTAATCACATTTCTCGAAGGGACGGTATTCGCAAGCACTTTTGATTTCTTCCCGCAGGGTCACTTGAATATCCTGTTTGAAAATGCTATACAATCATAAATCGGGTCCTCCAGAATAATGCCTTAAAGGTCGAGAAAACTATGAAAGCAGCAAGGATTTAAAGAGGATTTCTCATTCAAATAACAGTGTTCGGCTCATTAAGTCTAGCCACAACTCTGAAGTTCCTTTTTATCCTCTTTAATCTAATATACCCCAACAGACACAAATGGGATAAAGTGTTCTTAACAGCTAGAGAACTACAAAATCAAACAACAAAAGATAATGCAGATGAGCACTCTTCATGGACTGATTAAGATTCCAACATAATGTAAATATCATAATTAAGCAAGCTATACATATTGGACATCTGGAAGAATAGAATAGGAGAAGCAATTTTCTCAGGCTTGCCACAATATCTATTTACTGAAAATAACAGCAGAAACTAAACATCAATGACTTGTAGACTTTGCAGATTGGCATGTATTTGGTAGATTCAGACTATCAAAAGAATTCCTGTTCTATATATTATTTTTCTATATTGGCCATCCTAGCACCGTTTTGTTTTTGAAGTTGGTTTCTAACCTTGGCAGATAAAACTAAATTGCAACATATTGCTGTTAACTCCATTCCCAACCAGAGAGGATAGTAAAGCATACTAAGTAACTAAAAGGTGAACCAAGGATTTCTACCTTCTGAAAACAGAGAAATGCAACAGTTTTTACAAACGTAAGATTTCTATAATATGCTGAATACGTCAGTAGAAGAAGTAAAAAAAATAATTAAACGGCACCCAGAATATTGATAAGAAATTCAATCAGCTTGTTCATCACCTGTTCACCATCTACCTAATTATGAATCTTCTGATACGATGGGCTTGGTATAAACCTGCCTACACTTGAGAAATTTCACATGCTTCGTAAATAGAGACATGCTACTCCTGACTATAGAACTTCAGTCACAATTTTATTCGCATCAGAAGTTTACAAAGAGCTGTCAACCTTAGACTAGACATGAGGCATTCGCGCATTAGTCATAAAGGTGTCCAACAGAAATAATGAACACCATGCAGTGGATGCTTAGATACAAAAGCTACATTTCCAATCACGGCAATTCCATGGATCTAAGTTAAGGAAAGAGGTTAGAGAGTATTAATATTGAAGATTCGTCCTTCCTTGTGCATGGTGCAGTCTGCAAACAATTATGAGACATGAGCGCAAGGATTCAAAATTTAAAAGATTTCTGGAATGGGCGGCCATGGTCTGAATGTCTGAAGTTCACAAAGCAAAATATATTCAAAGAAGATAAAGATTTCGAACAATGCAGAAACGGCACTCCACCAAAGTTACTTGTAAAATAATGTGGAACATTTTTGCACACAAAACCTCACGATTGATCAATTAAAATATCAAAAGTGGAACTAAACATCTGTGAAAGAAAGATCAGATCAAATCAATATTACCTTTATCGATTGCATGAACTCACGACAGTGGTTGTTAACAACCTCTACTCTAGGACCAGTAGCGTTCGACAATTCATCCATTACACCTCCAGCAAGCTCCAAAACCCTAACTACTCTCTGCAACATCGTTCCACTTTTTAAGAGTTCAGTCTCATGATAAAACTTAAATCTAACCAGCTTTTGTGCTTAGAACTCTTCTCTTACCTTCTCAACGTGATGAAGTCTCTGCAAAGATGTATTTTGACCCTGTGAATCCACTGAGCTTGCAGAATTTGTCCGAGGACCGAATTGTGAAGCCATTGACTTGGTTTAAATCTGATTTATCTCCCGAATAATCTGCATATTTGGTAACAAAAATAATAAATAGAACACTCCATACAATAAAGACGAGATAGATAATAAAACCAGTTCTTAGGTAATTTTAAAATTAAAAACTCAGTGTTTGCTGAACCTAACAATCAAACATAGAAAATTTTAATGTGCATTCATTCTCCTCTAATCACCAATCACATAAACTTCACAATATTGCATTCTCATAATAATAAAAGTGTTACTGCAACTGCATGGCATGTCACCAAAACTACAATTACCTCAGTCTCAGATCACCAACCAAAACTTTAGCAAACAATCACACTCTAAAGGACACTTTTCAAGATACTTAATTCTTCCAAATAAGATTATAAGATAAGTAAGGTTGGTGCTTACACATTACCCATTCATAACATTTGTTAATTTTGAATCAGAAATTCACCAGAAAAGCTACAACTCGGTTTACCATCTTTATTGAATAAGCAAACACTATACCATAGATTAAAAATCCCATCTCAACCCTCTAAAGAAACTTCATGCAAGTCGCAAAATAACAAGCGAAGACTAAAGTGACTAAACTCATCTCAACTCACTACAAAAAATCGACGAAAGATTTTTTGTTTCCCATTTACTCCTAAACCATGAATCAATGATTTTGTTTTGGTATACATTTAATTCCGGAATAAAAGCAACATTAATACATCTCATGATTTACAGCTAAATCATTCGACTATGCCATCAAAGATCAGTATACATCTATCATAATCAAACCCTAATAAGAAGTTATAACTTGTAACAGAGACCTTGCCTAATATCTCTCCTTCTACATTTGTTGGAAACACGAATCCAAAAAACATAAACTTCCTAATGAACAAGAAAGAAACAGACTGCAGGATCAAGTTTTAGATCTAATTTTGAAAAGAACATGCTCGTCTAGGAACCCGCCCTTTAGTTGCCTCACCAGCAAGACTGCCAGCCTGCAGCAGCCTGTTCTACTACGGGGATAGTGATGATCCTAGAGATAGGTGGTACTCCTAACGCAACCGCCCCATTCTCCTTGCCCATCTCTGATGATTGCCTATAAAAAATTTCATCACTAACGGCTTCTTCTCAGACCCACCATCCAATAAAAAAGGAGACGGTACTGCAATCTCCCCGCTATAATAACAACCTTACTGTTGTCCAATTAAAACTAACACCCCCAACTTCCACTATAATATCAACTCCTTAGAAGGAGCAACCAATGGAATTTTTTTCTCACTCCGTCTTTGAACATATTGGTTGTATTTGCTCAAAAGACTGTCAAGATTGAATCCAGTTCACAAAGAAAACTCTAAATTTGAGACAATCAAGAAATTCACTAAATTCTAATGTCTGTTAGCAACTTACATAGATTAAAAAAAAGAACCCAAAATTGAATCAAAACCCATATCCCAAATTCCGTAACTAAATCCAAATTGAGAACATGTAATTCGAAGGATTGAGAAACTGTACACATTAGTTTCAGTCGTGTGGCAACAATTGGGTTTCAAAAATTTACAGGAGAAGTTGTGGAAACATACCTAAGAGAAACCCCTAACAAAGATTCATAACGGAAATATAAGTGGAAGATGGTTGTTGTATTCATGAAGAAAATGTATTTTCTTTAATCATGAAGAAAGTTTAAAAGTTGTGAATGGTGGGATGTGATGAACCCTTAGACCATATTTCATACTTGTCCAGGGTTTACTAAGTTCCTCAGTTTATAAAAAGTGCAATAATATTTTCAGTCGGAGGTAGTTAAGTGAGTTTGACCAGACACCAAATTGTTCCCCCCTAAATGGAATGATGGATGAAAGTACCCATTCCTCTATGGTAGATAGATATGAACAATACTTATGTTTCTAATAAACAAAGCATAATCCTTGAAGTTTTAAGATTTTCATCAAGCAAATGACCACTAATTAAAACAACCAAACTTGAGAAATCACCACCAGATCAACTAAAAAAGAAGTCCATAGATTACTAACATAAAATAAGCAAGCTAAGACCAAAAATCTCAAGTAACTAAAGTCATTGTCTAATCATAATCACCTTCCACTTGTAAGACCATAGTAGGCAGCTGCTTAATGGCAAAAAAACCTTTGCAGTGTTTTGCTAAACCAATTCACATTTCTGAGCTCGCCCAGTTATGGAATAGATTTCTAAAGCTTAATACTAGATCTTTCTAGTCAGTGAACATTTTGATTAACTCCCTTTCTCTTGGTATGTAGTTGAAGTTCCACCGTTTGGTTACTATGCAACAGTGGGTCAATAACAGGGTCAGGGTACACCCTCTTGAAATTTAATCTTGTCCCATGTAGGTTTTCCGTGTTTAGTAAGGAAAGAAAAATACCTGTTATCTGCCTAAGCAATCCCAAAGCGAGATCAAGTAAGAGTACGCCCTAGCCTTTTCGGGCTTGTTCAAAGTTTAGTCCTCTATTTCCATCATCGTTTTCGTACCTCTTAATCAACACAACTATATTCAATCTGTTAAAATGCATCAAAAGTTCAATTAGCTACGGTATCACCCAGATTTTTGATTAAAAATCCCATCGATATTGCGTTAGTAGTTGACAGAGCTCATTATCAAGATTAAGACAAGACAAAAAATAAGCATGCCTCAGTCATAGGAAATAGATTCAGGCATTGCCCTACATTCACCTCACAACTACATGATCTCTATCGGTTAGGTTGTCCACACACAGCAACCCATTTCTGTTTAAAACTCTAAAACTTTCCTCATCAACAATTATCAGTCAAAACCCAGTGACACTTAGATTAGCTTAACTGGTGAAAACCTAACTAAAATCAATTTGCTCAAATCACTAATGGGGTATTCCAGAAATATTTACAAGAGTAAGATAATTTCAATATTCCTTGACAATGAAAGTGGATATGAGTAACATGATCAGACTAAAATCCTCCTAAACACCCCAAGGCAAATGAAAGACATATATTCATATATGTACAGGTAGCAATTGAAACATCAAAAATAAGCTAAAACCCATAAATCCTAACTAGTATCAACACAAAGAGGCAAAAATCGAAACACTAACCTCTTATAAAGATAAAATTAAAGCTCAAACTCTTCAGCTAATTCTCCTTCTCCACACAGTCGGGTTTAATTTAGGGTTCTTAGAGAGATTCTGGAGAAGCTTCTTTTTTTTTGTTTTTTTTTTGGAGGCCTTTGCTTTTTTACTTCAAATAAGAGACTCCCAGATTGGGGAACGAGTTAAATGACCCCCCAAGGCACCAAGGCAGAGATACTGAGTCATACCGTCCACAAAGCCGACTCATAGAGGTAAAATTGTCTATAAGAAAATTTTCGCCTTCTTCTATTATTCTCCTGTTTACTGGAGCACACAGAAATACCTATTTTTTTTAGTTTCTTTCTTCTTCTCCAAGCACAGATTTTCTATATTTCTTCTCCGCCAGTCCAAGATATATATCTTTATAAATCAAATCAACTGTAGATTAATTAGAGATTAAAAAGCTTTTTCATTTTTCACCAGAGATGTTTGTTTCTAGGGTTTTATCTCGAATCCCCAAGAGCAGTTTCAATAGCTGCAGAAATTTGGGTTCTGCTGGACAACAACTTCCGAAGATTCTGTCTAATGATA